>NC_062973.1:5235816-5575262 GCF_023078275.1 Leguminivora glycinivorella
AACACGCTGACATATATTACGCACTGCTTCGGCGGCTGAATGGCCAGACTGAAATTCATATAGTAAGCAATGCCTTACATGCACTTTTAATTCGTCCATTTTCTTCCTTATATTAGCTCGGCGACAGCTAGTGAATGACTGACGAGAAACTGTGCGACTCGCCCTTTATATACTTTCGACCATAGAAGATTCTAGAACTCTCTCAAAATTTTTATGTGGAATTCAATCGATCGCTCATTACTTTCTTACCAACCCAATATTACCCTGGGCTTTTTGGATAAGTGGGTTGGCTATCAGGTTTCCTGATAATGCATATAATATTTGGTGCATATATTATAAGTTCGATTCACGCGGAGTATCTCTTACTCAATAGTATCCACAATAGCCAACACCTAGATTTTTATATCATCAATTTTATATGTAACGGAAGTGCAATCTTACGGCTGATCACCGTTGCGCATACGGTGTGCATTAGTGCAGTATTATCGCCTGCATCTTGGTGCAATATCCTCTTCATTTGCGTCTTAGTCGGTTCATCAAGCGACTTACTTTTGCTAAGTTTTGTTGAGTTATATATTTTGTCGATGGCCGATCATACGTTTTCTAATGATGAAATTTCTAATCTAAATATATAAAAGAAGAAGCTGACTGACTGACTGACTGACTGACTGACTGACTGACTGACTGACTGACTGACTGACTGACTGACTGACTGACTGACTGACTGACTGACTGACTGACATATCAACGCACAGCCGAAACCGCTGGTCCTAGAGATTTCAAATTTGGCACGTAGGTTCCTTATATAGTGTAGAGGAGCACTAAGAAAGGATTTTCCAAAATTCATCTCCTAAGGGGGTCAAATGGGGGTTCAAAGTTTGTATGGGGAAACAAGATTAGTTTGACTATTTTATTCGAAACTTCACAGGAAGATTCCTTAAGACATATGACTGAATACGTGTTTCAGGTTTTTTGAAAATTTAACCCCTAAAAGGGTGAAAAGGGGGTGATAAAGTCAAAAAATCAATATGGGTATCGTTTTTATGGTTTATCGGGTCGCTGATCACGATAAATACAACATTTTTAAAATCTAACGAGGCGGAAGTGAAATACCTTCTCCCCTGTTGTGGTGCAATGGGGTTTAAATATCAAAAAAATATATAAAAGAAGATATTGACTGACTGACTGACATATCAACACACAGCCGAAACCGCTGGTCCTAGAGATTTCAAATTTGGCACGTAGGTTCCTTATATAGTGTAGAGGAGCACTAAGAAAGGATTTTCCAAAATTCACCTCCTAAGGAGGTCAAATGGGGGTTCAAAGTTTGTATGGGGAAACAAGATTAGTTTGACTATTTTATTCGAAACTTCACAGGAAGATTCCTTAAGGCATATGACTGAATACGTGTTTCAGGTTTTTTGAAAATTTAACCCCTAAAAGGGTGAAAAGGGGGTGATAAAGTCAAAAAATCAATATGGGTATCGTTTTTATGGTTTATCGGGTCGCTGATCACGATAAATACAACGTTTTTTAAAATCTAACGAGGCGGAAGTGAAATACCTTTTCCCCTGTTGTGGTGTAATGGGGTTTAAATATATAAAAGAAGATATTGACTGACTGATTGACATATCAACACACAGCCGAAACCGCTGGTCCTAGAGATTTCAAATTTGGCACATAGGTTCCTTATATGGCGTAGAGGAGCACTAAGAAAGGATTTTTCAAAATTCTCCTCTTAAAAGGGTGAAATGGGGGTTCAAAGTTTGTATGGGGAAACAAGATTAGTTTGACTATTTTATTCGAAACTTCACAGGAGGATTCCTAAAGACATATGACTAAATACATGTTTCAGGTTTTTTGAAAATTTGACCCCTAAAGGGGTGCAAAGGGGGTATAGTCAAAAACACAATATGGGTATCGTTTTTATGGTTTATCGGGTCGCTGATCACGATAAATACAACGATTTTTAAATCTAATGAGGTGGAAAAGAAATTTTCTCCCCTGTTATTGTGCAATGGGGTTAAAATATCCAAAATAGCCATAAGTATAGCTTTAGTTTTTATCTTTACTTCTGGTTCAAGAGATTTCAAATTGACACGGAAGTTCCTTAGAGGAGCACTAAGAAAGGATTTTTCAAAGTTCACCTCCTAGCATGATAATTTGACAGGGGCAAGGACAGGGACAGGGGCAAGGACAGGGACAGGGCCAGGGACAGGGACAGGGACAGGGACAGGGACAGAGACAGGGACAGGGACAGGGACAGGAACGGGATAGGGTTAGGGATAGGGATAGGGATAGGGATAGGGATTGGGATTGGGATTGGGATAGGGATAGGGATAGGGATAGGGATAGGGATAGGGATAGGGATAGGGATAGGGATAGGGATATGGATATGGATAGGGATAGGCATAGGCATAGGCATAGGCATAGGCATAGGCATAGGCATAGGCATAGGCATAGGCATAGGCATAGGCATAGGCATAGGCATAGGCATAGGCATAGGCATAGGCATAGGCATTGGGATTGGGATTGGGATTGGGATAGGGATAGGGATAGGGATAGGGATAGGGATAGGGATAGGGATTGGAATTGGGATTGGGATTGGGATAGGGATAGGGATATGGATAGGGATAGGGATAGGGTTAGGGATAGGCATTGGGATAGGGATAGGGATAGGGATAGGGATATGGATAGGGATAGGGATAGTAATAGGGATAGGGATAGGGATATGGATAGGGATAGGGATAGGGATTGGGATTGGGATTGGGATAAGGATAGGGGTAGGGGTAGGGGTAGGGGTAGGGGTGGGGATAGGGATCGGGATCGGGATAGGGATAGAAATAGGGATAAAAATAGGGGACGGGGACGGGGATAGGGATAGGGGAGGGACGGGGACAGGGACGGAACGGAGACGGGGACAAAGATAGAGATAGGGACGGGGATAAGAATAGGGATTGGGGTCGGAATAATCGGTCGGCAATCGATATTTAGGCAGTGTAAAATGCAGGTGGCCCAGTGGGAAGGTATTAGTAAGTAGGCATCGGCGAGTATCCTGCATCCGTAAACTATTACATTCAATGTGCTGTAAGAAGATCGTTGTTTGCTTGCCTTTTATATGTTTACGTTTGCAATAAGTATAAGCAAAATGGAAAAAATTGTAAGCGATAATGCAAGGAAGTACTTTTTACCCTACCGACCATAGCGTCGAGATACTGGCTATGTGGGTTGTATGAAGTTTCCCAGTATAAATATTTATATAGGTAAAATACATACATATTCGCACCTACGCTGTGGTCGCTGTGTAACAATTCTACAATCATTGCAAGAATTTCTTTTAAAACAATATTAATATGTGTAAGGTACAGTCAGCCAAAACCGGACCGTACAGCAAATAGATCAGTTACAATGGCCCTCCAGTCGAGAATTGCCCCGCTTTACCTTAATCGAAATAATCGCGGACAGATGTACCTACAAAGAAACCTACGGATCCAAATGAAAATCTTATTTTTTGTAAACGTTTCAATAAGAATACTTTTATTACGCGGGCGAAGCCGCGGGTAAAAGCTAGTTATATCATAAAAGTAAGAAGGAATCGTTTACCTCGGTAGGGCATATGATGTGAAAGGATAAAACATGTGAGGTGGAAGCAATAAACTGGGCTAACCAACTATTGAGGCCTTAGCCTTAAGCGAATTTTGACGTAGTTGGTAGGTACCTATTTGTTAAAGTCATATTGATTTCTCGGTTTATGGTTTGTTCTTATTGTGATCAATTATAGTAGGAAATATTTAGCCTTTTTGGAAAATCAAGTATTATAGTCAAAGAATCCTTTCCTAACCTAAAATACTAAATCTCTCATGTTCCCATTACTTGGAGATACTACTTACACAATTTCCAAGAAAGTTATTGAATGGCTCCCGGATTCGACCCCGGATTAAACTTACATATGTCGGCTATTTCCAAAGACGCTTGCGACATACAGCGTTGTGCGTCAACAACTATAGTGCGTATCTCACTGAACGCGATTCGCACCGCACTTCACTCCGATGTCTGAGTGAGACAACGCATTGCTTATAAGCTTGTTTAACCCTTTCGCTGACAGTGCTACGCCTGTCGACGAACTGTCACTGAAAATACATAATACGGGTATGTCCTTATCTGCAGCAGTGGTTCGTCTGTCGACGTACTGTTAGTCAATGTTAAATATGTATCCAAACATGCATCGGATTTGGCGAACATTCGTAAACAGTAACCGCCATTGATTGCAATCCAACAGAGACAGAAATTGAAAAAAAAAAAATCGCCGAATAGGCGAATAGGTAACCCTATCGGCACAGCACGGGAAGCATGGTCGCGCGATAGACGATAAAATATCAGACCGTCCCTATCGCACTTACAAATAGTGCGATAGGGACGGCCTGCTATTTTATCGCACTTACAAATAGTGCGATAGGGACGGCCTGATATTTTATCGTCTATCGCGCGACCATGCTTCCCGTGCAGATCTACATTATAATATTATGTAGATGCAGATTATAGTGGCGAGGCAGCACGCAGACCGATTCGAGTATAGACAGTTATGACGAAATTATAAAAATAACGTTTTCGTCTCACATCACGAACATGTTTTCTTCCTAGCATATTTTTCGTAAGATATTCCAGATATCCATAGATTTAGCCTCGTATTTTTTTGAAGTGACACTTCTAATGCTATTTCCAACTGACAGCCAATGCTCAGTGTTGCCAACTCGAATTTTGAAATACCCCTTTTTATTTTCATTTCCACATTACAAAGTTTCATTTCTTTCGCACGGAGAGACTCTACTCACTCCTTTTTTTTAATTGTATTGGGTTGGTAAGAAAGTAATGAGCGATCGATTGAATTCCACATAAATTTTTTGAGAGTTCTAGAATCTTCTATGGTCGAAAGTATATAAAGGGCGAGTCGCACAGTTTCTCGTCAGTCATTCACTAGCTGTCGCCGAGCTAATATAAGGAAGAAAATGGACGAATTAAAAGTGCATGTAAGGCATTGCTTACTATATGAATTTCAGTCTGGCCATTCAGCCGCCGAAGCAGTGCGTAATATATGTCAGCGTGTTGCTCCTGAAGTTGTGTCTGAGGCCACGGCGAAACGATGGTTCCAGCGGTTTCGTAGTGGCGACTTTTCATTATCAGATCAACCTAAGTCTGGTCGACCGGTGAAGATTGATGCCCAAGTAACATTTTAGTGCTATAATTTTGGTTTTCGACGCCAAAAGCTACTATAGATGTCGTATAAAGGTTTTCGGCGTGACCGCTTGTCGTATAAAAGCCTCCAGTAACACCTTTTAGCTCTATAAGCTTATACCGCTAAAAGGTGTTATTAGGAAGTGATGTAAACGTTTATATCACCATTTTATAGAGCCGCTATAGGCCGCCTGGTCTATAACAGGATCAAATATGACTACTATAGATCTATATTATTGTATAATAGTGTTAGGAATCACTGCTATGCAATCAATTTGCGCTATTAAGGTTCCCGACAAGCTGCTATAGTTGTTGCGTTATAAAGCTAAAAGGTGTTATTAGGAAGTGATGTAAACGTTTATATCACCATTTTATAGAGCCGCTATAGGCCTGGTCTATAACAGGGTCAAATATGACTACTATAGAACAATATTATTATATAATGGTGTTAGAAATCACTGTTATGCAATCAATTTGCGCTATTAAGGTTCCCGACAAGCCGCTATAGTTGTTGCGTTATACAGCTAAAAGGTGTTATTAGGAAGTGATGTAAACGTTTATATCACCATTTTATAGAGCCGCTATAGGCCTGGTCTATAACAGGATCAAATATGACTACTATATAACAATATTATTATATAATGGTGTTAGAAATCACTGTTATGCAATCAATTTGCACTATTAAGGTTCCCGAGAAGCCGCTATAGTTGTTGCGTTATACAGCTAAAAGGTGTTATTAGGAAGTGATGTAAACGTTTATATCACCATTTTATAGAGCCGCTATAGGCCTGATGTATAACAGGATCAAATATGACTACTATAGAACAATATTATTATATAATGGTGTTAGAAATCACTGTTATGCAATCAATTTACGCTATTAAGGTTCCCGATAAGCCGCTATAGTTGTTGTGTTATACAGCTAAAAGGTGTTATTAGGAAGTGATGTAAACGTTTATATCACCATTTTATACAGCCGCTATAGGCCTGGTCTATAACAGGATCAAATAACCTACTAAAGAACAATATTATTGTATAATAGTGTTAGGAATCACTGTTATGCTATCAATTTGCGCTATTAAGGTTCCCAACAAGCCGCTTATAGTATTTTTAGTAGTCGTATTTTAACAGAAATTAAAACCTAACTATACCACTATTTTGGGATATAGTGGCTTTGGAAAACACTGCTACAGTATTTAACACTGTAGTAGTGATATGAATACCATTATAGAGCTATTTTGCTGTATAATGAAGTTTTCAGGATACGTTTATATAGCTTTGAAAAGCGTTAATAGTCGTTTTCTAATGCCTTTTATATCTCATCGCCGTATACGTCACAATTACTCTTTTATATCACAGAACTGTGGAATAATGGTTTCGGTATCTCTTTTAAAACACAATAGCGTTATAGCTGAGTTTACTATATGTTTTATAAAAAAAAAAAATGTTTAGAAGATCTTTCTATAGTAAAACATTGAAAACAAGTATTGTTTTCTATATAAAGAACTTATAAGTTAAACTGGATCATAGTTAAAGTCTCATGCAATCCTAATTGAATCCACAATGGCGGGCTTATGGCAGTGAATGCGTATGATAAGTGACATAGTCGAACTATAAAAGCGTATGTTTTACTTCTTGGATCCATAGTAGAAAATATGGTGCCAATAATTTTATTGTATTAAATTATATTTATTTATTTTATTCAAAACAGGTATAAATCGAGGGCGCACTTAAAATACTCCATTAAACTAATATTCTTTTAACGGTAAAATTTTCATCGCATACCTTTTTGCAGTAATGATGGAATTATACGAAATCCAAATTATTTTGATTGACACTAAACTTCACAAGTTCACACGCCACTTTTCATAAAGTTCCTCGTTTGTTAAATATTACACACATTAAATTATTTTAGAAATTTCATTCATTCGCATTAAAAGGGACGGCAACTGCTATTACAGAACAAAAAACCTGTATAACGGAATCTCAAATGCTACTATAGCATAAATTGATACTATAATAGCGTTACTGTGTCATCTATGTCAACAAATTAGCACAATAGTCATCATCACATCACCATTATAGACCTTAAACGTCACGGATGATACTGCTATAGCCTTATTATATCACTAAATGGCTGCATAATTGCGCCAAATCGGCTCTACAGTACCAATATAGACTATTTATAGGACTATTTAATGTGATTTAATTTGGTGCTCTCGACCACTATAGGACCAGAAATTGTTACTTGGGCGTAGTCAAATTAAAAACCTTAATTGAAGGAGATCTGAGCCTAACGAGTCGTACTCTTGCTACCGAGTTAGGCTGCTCTCATGTCACCATAGAAACACATTTACACGAGTTGGGAAAAAACTACAAATACAGTGTTTGGATACCGCACGAACTTGATAGAGATCAACTAAACCGCCGTGCCGATATCTGCATACAACTTCTGTCTTTTCGCCGCACATTCAACTGGTTGGACCATCTTATCACTGGAGATGAAAAATGGGTCTTATATATAAATCACACACGCAAACGTCAGTGGCTAGCTCCAAACGAAAAAGGAATAGAGGCACCAAAAACAGAGCCTCACCCGAAAAAAGTTATGCTGTCCGTTTGGTGGGATATTCATGGTATTATTCACTGGGAACTCCTACAAAGTGGAATGACTGTTACCGCATCAGTATACTGTAATCAGCTTGAAAATTTAAACCAAAAAATCTGTCAGAATCGTCCACAGCATGCTAAAGTTTTTTTCTTACACGACAATGCTCGCCCACATATTGCAAAAGTGACTCGGCTAAAGCTATTGGAGCTAGGTTGGAAAGTGATACCTCATCCACCGTACTCTCCAGACTTGGCACCTACGGATTACGCATTGTTCAGATCGCTAAGCAATTCCTCGAATGAAAAAAAGTTCGATGATCAAGCCCATCTACGACAGTACATAGCTGAGTTTTTTGAATCTAAACCTAAGAACTTCTTCGCCGATGCTATTCATTCTTTACCAGAACGATGGAGACAAGTAGTAGATAACGAAGGCCGTTATATTTTTGATAAATGATTAAAATAATAAATTAAATAAAAATTACAATATTGGTTATGATTCGCTCATTACTTTCTTACCAACCCAATAGCTACTCGTACTCTATAAATATAAACAAAATAAATAAATAAATATTGAGGACACCTTACACAGATCAACTTAGCCCCAAACTAAGCAAAACTTGTACTATGGGTGTTAAGCGACGATATAAAATACATACTTATATACAGAAAACATCCATGACTCAGAAACAAATATCTGTGCTCATCACACAAATAAATGCCCTTACCAGGATTCGAACCGAGGACCGCGGCTCAGCAGGCAGGCTCACTACCGACTGACAGACCGGTCGTCAAAATATCATTCATAGTTAAATAGTAGGTGCAATAAATATGTAATAAAATAAGTATACCAAATAGTTTAATTACTAATAGTAATCGGAATATTCAAATTTAAAGTTACATCAATACAACATCCTCTTCCGAGTCTGTCCGTCCACGTAACCATTTTGACCGAAATAAAAATTGCGAAATTTGGCATAAACATTAAAATTAAATACATTTCTGATGCATTTTGTATGTCTGCCTATATTTTATTGGGGGCAGTGTCCTCTAAAATATCGGCATGTTATACGAATAGAACAGGTTCATATAATCCTCAAAAAGATTTAACAATTTTCTTTAGTTTATTCATACTTGATTAATTTTTGTTATGTATATATAGGTACTCGTATCTATTTAACAGGGCCAAACAGATGGAAATATAGAAAAAGTAATTCTTGTATTAGAACATCTTTAAGCCACATTCACATACTTAGTTTTATCCAATATACTCTGTACGTAAAATCATTTCATCAACTCCGCTAACACAATACTGTATATATATATATATTGGCCACAGCATCTATTGTAGATGTTTGTTGCGGCGCTTGTAGGTTTACGGGGGCTTGCATCTTTGTTGATGGCTATAGAGTCCTATAGCAGCGCGGCACTTCTTGCCACAACGACCACACACAAAACGTGAGTCTGCAGAGGGTGGTAGCGCTCGACGAATGCTTTTCTGTTTTAGATTTTCTAGCCAGTTACTATCATGTTGCGATATACCGACACTAATGTCATGACGCCATTCAGGTCTCATATCGGCACGTTTCTCCCAACCGTCAATCTGGATACCAAAACTGTTCATGTCTCGCTTACAGGAATCCTTAAAACGTAGGGCAGGACGTCCGACAGGTCTCTTTGCACCCGCTATTTGACCTAACAACACTTTTCGCGGTAGCCTCTCAGGGTTCATACGATATACGTGACCGAGCCAGCGAAGTCTTCTTTGTTTTAACATGGCAAACAAGCTGCAGCTATGCGTCCTCGACAGCACTACCTCATTGCTAACTTTATCTTTCCATGTAACATCGAGTATAGTCCTCAGGCAGCGCATGTGGAAAGCGTTAAGCTTCCGTTCTTGTTTCGCATATGTAGTCCACGTTTCTGATGCGTACAATAATACACTTAGGACGCAAGTCTGGTACACAAGGACTTTGGTGTACGTAGTAAGCATACGGTTTCTCCATACGCGCGCAAAAAGCTTTCCGAAGACAGTTGATGCTCTGCCTATCCGAGTATCTATCTCCTTGTCGTTAGATAATGACTGGGTGGTAGTAGAGCCAAGGTAGCAGAAATGATCCACTACATCGAGTGCAACCCCGTCGAGCATGATTTTTGGAGACCTATTTACGCCTTGTACCATAACTACTGTCTTCCGAGTATTCACGCTCATCGAGAACAAGTAACAGGCATAACCAAATCGCGTCACCAGCTCCTGAAGTTCCATTTCAGAGTTCGCAACTAGTGCAGCATCATCAGCATACAAGAGTTCTCTAGCAATAACGTCAAGGCGTTTATTTCTTGACTTGAGAAGACTAATATTGTACAGTTTACCGTCTTTTCTGGTATGAAGATGCACTCCAACGTCACAATCACCGAAAGCAGTCAGAAGCAGTGCCGAGAAGAAGATATTAAAGAGGGTAGGTGCTAACACACATCCTTGTCTGACCCCACGATTTACAGAGAAAGGCGCCGACTTTTCACCGTCAAATATAACTGAGGCATTCATACCATCATGAAAGGATCTAATAAGTGTCAAAAGCTTTGGAGGACATCCAATTTTGCGCAGTACTTCGTACAGACCTTCTCTACTCACGGTATCAAATGCCTTATTAAGATCGATAAAAGCCATATAGAGTGGTACATGATGTTCACGACATTTTTCTTGTAATTGCCGAAGAGTGAATATCATATCATTTGTCGAACGACCAGCTCTGAATCCACACTGTGACTCAGGGTAGATATGAGCGGCTAAGGAGTTCAGTCTTCGCAAAACCACTTTCGCAAATGCCTTTCCTGCAATGCTCAACAAGGATATACCCCTGTAATTGTTACAGTCTCCTCTATCTCCTTTACCTTTGTATAGAGTAATAACATCAGCATCTTTCATATCCTGCGGAATAGTACCCTCATCCCAACAGCGCAGCAAAAGAGTGAAAAGGGGGAAAGAAACGCAACCGATCTTTACTAATTCAGCAGGAAGACTGTCAAGACCTGTACTTTTACCCAGTTTCAGACCCTGGAGAGCTTCAACGAATTCTTCGCCCGTGGGGGGGTCGTCAAGCTCAGTCATCATGGGACGAGAACTCCAGTCAGCCAGTGCGGCTGGACGGATAGACACTTCTTGAGAGAACAAGTTTGAGTAGTGCTGTACCCATCTATCAAGTTCCTTTGCTTTCTCAGTAATCGGATTTCCATCAAGGTCCTTGATTGCGGCACGCTTCCGCTTAGTCGGGCCGACTGCACATTTGATTCCCTTGTACATACCCTTGAAGTCACCCACATCCCGACATTGCTGTATAGACTGGCAGAGTTTGACCCAGTACTCATTAGCGCAACTGCGACTGGTGCGCTGCACTTCTGCCTTAGCTGCCTTGTATTCAGCTTGTCTTGCAGGGTCTCTGGGATTGTTCAATATGTTTAAGTGAGCTGCACGTTTCCTCTCAATTAATGGAAGCAGGATGTGTTCATACTCCGTGAACCAGTCACTGGCAATCTTTTCCTTCTTGCCGAACACCTTTTCGGATGCCTGTGTTATTTCCCTCTTTATCAATTGCCACATCTCTTCAGCGTTTATAGTTGACTCCAGAACGTCTTTACTAAGTTTGCTTTCAATTAGCTTCTCTAAGTCTTTGCGTAAGCTCTTGTCCAGCATAGCGGCAGTGTTCAGTACAATTTTACAAGGCGCTTTCTTAGCAGAGTTAATCTTCTTTGGAACCAAACGTGTTTTTGCCATAATCAAGGAGTGGTCTGTGTTGCAGTTAGCACTGTGGTATGTACGGGAGTTAAGAATATCACGCAGGCCTGTCTTCCTTGTGATAATAAAATCAATTTGATGCCAGTGACCTGACCGTGGGTGTTTCCATGATACCTTACGAATAGGTGCATTCTTAAAGTAGGTGTTCGTCACACACAACGACAGAGACGCGCAGAGCTCCAGCAAGCGCTGCCCATTTTCATTGATGTTGCCGATTCCGTGATTACCAATGCATTCCGGCCAGTCTGCAGCTTTATTTCCTATTCTCGCATTAAAATCGCCAAGTAATAGAAGTTTGTCCGCAGCGCGGACTTGTTCCAGGCAATGGCGTAGATCTTCGTAGAAGTTGTCTTTGATATCGGCAGCAGCTTTTAAAGTCGGTGCATAGGCTGAGATTAGAGTAATAGGACCCGTTGCTGACATTAATCTTATCGCCATGATGCGTTCGGATACACAAGTGGGCGTTTCAAAACATCTGAGTAAGGAGTTACGAACAGCGAACCCAACACCATGCTCTCGCCTTTCCCCGTCATTTTTCCCTTTCCAGAAGAAGGTATAATTGTCTTCACAGATACTGCCCTCGTCAAGAAGACGGGTCTCCTGGAGTGCGGCCACATCAATACGGAGGCGGAGAAGCTCTCTATCAATGATGGCAGTCTTCCTGAGTTCCGGTATACCGTCGGCGGGAGATGTATCGTTGGCTCCATCAAGCATAGTTCTCACGTTCCATGTTGCGAATCGCATGATATTAATGGTGTTTATACGGTTGTTTTTTCTTTTAGTTGTTTCTTTGTCAGGTGCATCACATACCCATCCTGTTTCAGGCACTGTGACATGCCTGCTGCTCCACACACCTATAGAAGCGCAGGATGAGAGGCGGACCAGTACCTTATTGGCCGGGGGCTGCCCAGCTGAGGCAGGCGGTAACTGGTCAATTAGCCACGATGGACTATCCTACCGTCAGGAGTCACCCCTGGCGCTCGCGCACACGCCTATTAGCGCAAAGCTTATCACCGGTGACTGCGACTCCCCGTGTTGTAATCCGCACCTATACATGCACGGGTGGAGTGTCCTCTCCACAGGCGCCGCATGCCTGGGACATAGTTTGGAGTCATGAACTTGCCCAGCATCCGAAACCCCCTCTCGACCTTGCCAACTTGACCCACAGGAATGAGACTAGTCATTACGTGCAGAGTTGACTCAGTTGCAGGAGTTGCCGACTTGTTCAGGTTGGACCCTACTGTCGCCTACGGTACTCCGGATCCGTTGCCCCGTCCGCCGATGTAATGTCTGTAATAATAGAAACATGTAATAAATACAAAAATTACAACACGGTTCACTTTATATATGTCAATTATATACATATTGCTCATAAAGGAATGTGTGAACACACCATGCCTCAAGTCTGCTAAGTAATGTTGACAATTTACCAGAGAAACAGTGCATGCATGCGGAAAATCTCCGTAAAAATCACAAAGAAACATGTATTCTAAAACTACGGGTTAAAGACAGATATTTGTTTTCATGGTTTATTGTTACAAAAGCGTTTAGTAGGTTTTTTAGCTCGTGCCGTTTTCGATTATCTTGAATGTTATAAATTATGACATAAGGTTTTGTCATTTTGTGACGGGGATAATAAAGTTTGAAACAGTGCCATTTTGCTACGGAATTAAGAAAGCAAACTGTGACTTTCCATAGATAAGAGCCTTCTTGCTTCACGTGCATTGCGTTTGAACGGATAAGTGCATAAAGGGATCCACAGCTGAGCAGTTATCCAAACGATATCAGCCTGTTAATTGTAAAAGGCAAGATACTCCTTTTTAATACTACTTTGCTTTGATATATGTGATATATCCAATAAATAGTAAATAAAACACTATTAGGTCAGTCTTACACAGATTGACAGTCTCACGGAAAGCTCAAGAAGGCCTGTGTTGTGGGTACTACAATATATACGAGTATACAAATACTTATATACATAGAAAACATCCATGAGTAAGGAACAAATATATGTACATCACACAAAAAAATATTACCCATACCGTGATTCGAACCCCGCGGCTCAGCAGGCAGGATGACCACCCGCTGGACTAGTCCGGTCGTCATACGTATCGCTCCAGTAAATAAGGATACATTATTTAGGTATATAAGTGACGTTATCCTCGTGCAAGTTATTGGAGCGAGGCGTATTGTGAAGAGTGGTCGCGAAAGGTGTGGCATAGCCGTGTATAAACCAATAATGGTGTCCATAGCATTTATGCTGCTAACGGTAAGTTTTTAAGAGGATAGACGATCAATTATCAATATTATACATCGTGTGTTACCAGCAAGTGGGCTATTTTTAAAGGACTGTAATCTAACATGTAGTAGTTAAGTTAACCAGGTCTTTAATTTAATTAATAGTTGGAATATGTGCAGGAGTACGTATATCTGGGCCAAATTATTTCATTTGATGACCATATGTCAAAGGAGGTTGAGAAAAGAATTACAAGTGGTTGGAAAAAATATTGGTCCCTAAAGTATATCATGAAGAACAAATACTTTAGCATGACAACTAAACGTAAGGTATTTAACACCTGTATCCTCCCATGCTTAACGTATGGATGTGAAACTTGGGCCCTCACAGAAGTAGGTACATAGAGAAAAACTCGCGTCATGCCAGCGTGCGATGGAGAGGAGCATTTTGGGACTCAGAAGAAGCGATAGAGTACGAAATATCGACATAAGAGAGAAGACCAAACTGACAGATATCCTACAGAGAATAGACCAATTAAAATAGAAATGGACAGGTCATATGATGCGCTCGAAAGAAGGAAAATGGAGTAAAAAGATCACTAACTGGTACCCCAGAGGATACAGCCGTAAGAAAGGCCCACAGCTCTGTAGATGGGAAGATGAAATAAAACTAATAGCGGGACCATTCTGGAGAAGAGCAACCATGGACAGGACACACTGGAGGGATTTAGAGGAGGCCTTTGCCAGGAGGCAAACTGAGCTACAAGACTTAATTTAAAAAAAACTAAAGAACAGATATAAAATCAAAAACCAAAATATGAAACTTAACTTTAATGCCAACAATGATAATTCAAACTTAAATTAAAACTCAGTAAGAAAGGCTATTTTAATCTAATTTAATTTAATTTAATTTAATTAATAAACAAAAAAAATTGACTTTAATTACAAGTTTTCTAACAACTGTACATGACATGTGACTGTACACGATTTTTACAAAAATCGGTGAATGAAAATCATAGCTATTATAGCTTTCAGTTGATTTCTTTTGCATCTTTAATTACCTACCCTTATAATATAGTTTGTGTGATCATATTTCCACCTTGGGCGTTATTGAATCCCTCAGCCCTACTTTTTGGATTTTATTTTTGATCAATTATCTTTTGGTTCGTTCACAATTGACGTTCACAATGTACGCTCTCGCCGTAAAATATACAACATTTTGCTGCCGTATTACAAAATCTATTTTTTGTTTAACAATCAAGGGAGCTTTTAGGAATGGTGTTTTGAGAATCCGCTTAGCTCCTTAGCTTCAATATATCTAGTTACACCACACTACGTATTTAACAAGCAGAAAGTATGAGGTTCATTAATTTAAAATTGGAAATATTACTGTCTAAGATGAGACTCTAACTCAAGGCTTCTAAATCAAGATAGAGTTTCTTCGAGCTGTACGAGTAATGCCTACTGAAAAACCGTTAAAAAATTTTCTGACACTTATTTTTGTTAAAAGGGTTAATTCCACAAAATAATTACATAATAATTAATATACGAAAGAAAGAAAGCCGAGAAGGACAAGTCCAGTAAGTACCTAGACTTGGCTCACGAGATAACCGCCATGTGGGATGTTGATTCAACGATCATTGTTCCGATAGTCGTTTCAGCGAACGGTCTCATAGCGAAGAGTCTCGACCACCATCTTAAGAGACTCTCGCTAGGTGGATGGATCAAGGGCCAGATGCAGAAGGCGGTGATCTTGGACACGGCGCGGATAGTCCGACGGTTCCTGCAGCCCTAACCACCGGCAGCTTGGGCCCTGCCCTGCTGCTGGCGGCACCCTAGGTTAGGTTTTTTATAATGTGTTTATATGTTTTATATTGTTTTGTAAGTGTTATTTTTATTTTACTTTTATACTCATATTGTACAAAACCTAACTTAAGAAGGAAGATAAATAAAGGAAATATACTTACGAAACTTTAATAAGTAAAGCGGCTAATTTGAACTGTGGTTTGATTTTTATTCACCTGCAATCGTAGCGGATATAATTGTAGGTCATAATTGAGCAAATTGACCTATGAGATGGGTCCTGAAAACTTGAAATAGCAATTTACTCTTCAGCAAATATCAAGGCAGTTTATCAGACGTTTTATCATGAATTCAGGTTTTTCCTCGTATTTAAATTTGTCTGTTAACTATATTTATACATACATACATACATACAATCACGCCTGTATCCCATAAAGGGGTAGGCAGAGCACATGAAACTACTAAAGCTTCAGTGCCACTCTTGGCAAATAAGGGGTTGAAAGAAAACGAAACTGTGACTATATTTATACCTCGTAAAATTTTGAAATTAATTTTAGATGTAAGCTAGCTTTTAAGCTTAAGTAGTCTTAGTTTCTTATATAACTTATATTATTTATTGATTTAAACTAACACGATCTTCACTCATATTATTAAATTAAAACGGGACTTAATCGCGTAAAACTTACGTTTATAACTAACCCGACGTTTGGGACATGACGTCCGTGGTCACGGCTGGCTGGGAGTTGTATCAACATCTTCTAGCTGTAGGTACGAGTTTTTCGAACTACTTACCCGCACCGTTCTGGTTAAATATAAACGTAATTTTTACGCGATTAAGTCCCGTTTTAATTTAATAATATGAACTTATATTATGTTCATATAAAGTCGTATTATACATTCATATTTTTAAATTAATTTGAGATTGGTCAAATTAATATTGTCCACGATCTCATCATGACTTATATTGCACATGAGTAATTTCCAGGAATATTTTTCATCCGCCTAAGCCGACACCGGTTCGAAAAGAACAATATTACTAGAATAATATGACTGAAAACAATTATTTGCCGTCATAGTGAACTCAGTAGGGAAGACCTCTTAGTAATATAATTTCTTAGCATAATAATACGTATAAATCTTAATGAGTCATTATGTTATGCTTCCAGGCGTCAACACTAGCTGTCCACGGAAAATATCTGTCCAAAGGTATACATTTTTATTTATTTATTTATTTAGGTTTACCAACACTAGCAACAATAACTTATGTAATAGTTATTTATGTAACTGTTGCATAATTTCTTATTATGTACAGTGGCATACATTTTATCAACGTCCATTTAAAAACTTTTCTACAACACTTTTCGTACATAACACTACAGGTATGGCTTAATTTCAGGAAAGAGTTAAAATCACCTATAAGTGTTTCACTTTTAACAAGTTCACGGACGGCTAGTGACGTCATCTGTCATAGACTAAAGGAAACAAATGAGTCGCCTATGCTATAGCATACGTCGAATGTGTTAAGATATTTCAAACAAAACAAATGAATGCGACGAGGCATTAATAACTCGAGTCGATTTAGAGATTTCGAATTTCCTCTCTTCATAATTTATAATAAGTAATTTAAAAATCGTATTGATAATCGTAATTATAAATATGACATTATGAATTTTCCAGATCCGGACACACAAAATGGATGTAATGGGAAGACTTTCTGCGATATAAAGCCGGCTGACTATCCCCAGCAGGAAATCGACAGACTTCTCATTAAAGAATTGGTAAGATACCAAGATTTAAAGCTAAGCAGATTTTTATGAATGCACTAAAGGTAGCTCTTCGTGCTAAGCCAGCGAAATAAATCAAAATTAAAACACGATCGTATCAAGCAGTATTAAAAGTCGAAGCTTGAGCGTTAAAAAAATAAGTTTTTTACATAGTGAACCATACCTACCTATCTTTATACCGTACTAGTCAATGAGAGAAAAACACTAAATTAGACACACATTTAAATCAAAATTAAATGTCCTTTTAAAAATGGATCATTTAAAAACCTAATAAAAGAAGTACACTATTGTTGAATTTTTGTTCTTAAATTGTTTTTTTTTCAGCCAAAGCTTCATCGAAGAAAAAGAGAAGGTGCCATAGACACACCCAAACTCGAACCCGGGAGCACTGGCGGCAATTGTAAAACAGTCATGGAGGTATGTTTTCATCATCATTATCTCCTTCCTTGTCGTATCCGACAAAGGCGACTTCATCAACAATTATTGTCCGGATGATGGTATAAATATAAATATATTGGGGACATCTTACACAAATCAACTTAGCCCCAAACTAAGCAAAGCTTGTACTATAGGTGCTAAGCGACGATATACATACTTAAATAGATAAATACATACTTATATACATAGAAAACATCCATGACTCAGGAACAAATATCTGTGCTCATCACACAAATAAATGCCCTTACCGGGATTCGAACCCAGGACCGCGGCTCAGCAGGCAGGGTCACTACCGACTGAGCCAGACCGGTATGCTCTGATGTGGCTTGCAAACCCAAACCCGGGGCCTATTGCATAACAATTTACAACTTGTATTACAAGTGGAACTCTCTTTCTTATAAAATGAATTGGAGGGGGACTACCGCTTGTAATATGAGTTGTAAATTGTTATGCAATAGGCCCTTGGTCGTGAAGACACATTGGAGCTGTCCAGACGTGTTGGAGATATACGTGTAGGAGGGCTTAGCTCGCGTCTTTCGGATATGGCGCTTAGCATCCAGGTTTTCCAACCGCCGCTGCTCAAATTTGTGCTCTTTCTTATGAACACTAGAACTTATACTTTGACATAAATAATAAATAATAAATAAATATTATAGGACATTCTTACACAGATTGACTGAGGCCCACGGTAAGCTCAAGAAGGCTTGTGTTGTGGGTACTCAGACAACGATATATATAATATGTAAATACTTATATACATAGAAAACATCCATGACTCAGGAACAAATATCTGTTGCTCATCACACAAATAAATGCCCTTACCGGGATTCGAACCCGGGACCGCGGCGCAGCAGGCAGGGTCACTACCGACTGCGCCAGACCGGTCGTCAATGTTGTATTGAAATAAAATACCTACGTCAGCATGGGTTAAAAAATGTTATTATTAGTCTTTCCATTGGGCTCTGATATGATCTTTTAGTAAAACATTTCACCAATTACTATAATTATAAAAGTACGAGTATCGAGATCAAGTGAGAGAAAATCGAGTGGCGGAAAAGCTTTCATGGTTTATATTTAAAAATAAATATATGAAAAAAGCCATTTATTCATCAATTGTTTTACATATATATTCTTGTCTATATCTTCTTTCCTTTGATGAACCCCTCATTGGGTGAAGGCCTCCTCCAAAGTGTCCCTATCTAGAGCTAGCGTCATCCACTGTTTCCCTGCGGCCTGGGTTACATCGTCAACCCACCGTCTGTTTGGTCGATCTTCACGCCCTTATATTTACTTACTGTTAATTAAATTAACCAACTAGGTATTCATTTTTACAATTGTCCCTTACCAAACACGAAAAAAAACGTCGGACAATTTTATTCTACCATTGCTACTTTGGTTATACTCGGGTTCCATAAAGAAATAAAACAATTTCTGTTCTTGATTTACCCACACATATAATCAAAATCATCATACACAATACATCTATCGTTTTTTTGATAATTAGATAATTAACTTTTGCAGATGAAGACTCCGTACGAGCTCAGAAATAAAGACCACGTTCCGCAAATCGTAGTGCAATCGAAATTCTTCGAGCAAAAGATACCGCACGTGACGTGTGAGATCACGTGAGTGTATTAAATTACATACATAATTGTTATAGGACATTATTACATAATCGACTAATTTGATGAAGACGTTGTTAGTGCAAGGGGCCCAAAGTGCACTCAGGTGCGCGATAATATTGGGCGTGCAGCGTGGCGCGGCATGCGGCGTGAATGTCAAAACAATTGAATCTCATACAAGGGTCCTGAGTCAATGCTGCATAGCGTGCACGCACGCTCGCCCTCCCCGCCAAACTCTCCGCTTCGAGCATCCATTCAGGTCTTAAACTGCAAGAAAGAGAGATTAAAGAACCATTGAGAGATCTTATATCATACAAATAGAAAAGACCCGGATTACTACCAAGTTTATCGACATTGAACCGGGTGAAAAGCTTCAAAACTAAATCAACTAAACGGTTCATTCAATCAAAAGATACTTTGAGCAATCGATTGTAGGTTAAGAACTTCATGTTAGATTTTTTTATTACAGAGACGAGCCCTGCTTTCAAAACCTACTACGACAAGATTCCAACACCGAAACAATGTGCAAGCAGAAGTTCATCAACACCTTGTTATTCGTATATGACCCTCAGAATAACAAAGTGAACGCAATCGACAGTCCAATTCCTATCGACTGTGTGTGTGAAACATCCTAACTATTCGTAAACTATTAGGAGAATTGAAAGGATACATCAAATATTTGAGAAACCAGTATGTTTGGGGTTGATATGCGTGCCAATGGCTTCACAACCAGGGTTGCAGAAGACCGTGCGAAGTGGAGGAGGAAAAGCCGGGCAGCGGACCCCGGGCTCCGAAGCGCTCGAGCTGAGGATGCAACCGGGAAAACGCTAAGATGAGAGACAGAGAGAGAGAGAGAGAGAGAGAGAGAGAGAGAGAGGCTAATAAATTATTAGGATAATTGAAAGGAGACATAAAAGAAAGAAGACACCACACCAGTATGTTTATTTCCCGCCTCTGTTACTAGAAAAGATAAGTTTCAGTAGGATAGGAGCTTTTGGAGTCTAGCTGTTAGGCGTATCATTTGATATAGTCAAGGCCTTTGCTAATTAATAACGAACTAAGCATATGCCAATATTGGCATAATCATGAGAGACACTAGAAAGAAGATTATTTGATAGCAATTTACCAATTGCTTTTGAGTGATAAAAAATAAAGATTACACTACTCCTTGTCTGACTAGCAGAGCAAATATCTCATAAATACTTACCATTAATCAGTGGCCGAGGATATCTCAAACTAAAGGCGGAGTAAGAGAGTAGGTTTGTAGTTTTGTACGTTCTTGGGTGTCTATTCGTTCCCATAAAGTCCTAATATATCTTTTGTCCACATTATCGTTAGTCATAATTTAGTGTTGCTCAGAAACACGTAACTTTTCAGGAATGCCTTAAAACAAACCTAACCTAACCTATCTATAAATGACCACAATGAAAACCCTGAAAAGTTAACCGTTTCAGGATTATGATAAATGATAATATGGCAATAATTACATTATGACTTTCAATCATTATGTCAAGCAAAGGGATCCGTTTCTACTTAGGTACATAGTTTATACCCGCAAGTCTCCAGCCTCTAAACCCTGATGCCAGTTAACAGCTAACCCATGCCATACGATTGCTATTAAAATCAAGTTAGGCACAAAACACACGGTGGACGTAAACTTTCGCGAGTGTCATTGACACAAGTTTTTGTTACTATTGTCGAATTGTCGCTTATAGATTCAATAGAATGTTGAATTGTAAATTGTAAATTCTGTATTGCGTTTTACTATAAACGAATAAACATTTTATACGATTATTGTTGTTATTATTTTTGAACTTGCTTGAATAAATTTTCTATCTATACAGATAAAATTGTTTATAAGAACAATAAAAATGTGGTAAACAAGCGGACGGAACATTTGATGGTAAGCGTTTGTCATCGTCTATGGATACATTGGATACCCATAACTCCACAGAGCTTGCTGCGGAAGAGTATGACCTGATGCACAGAT
Source organism: Leguminivora glycinivorella (assembly GCF_023078275.1). Lineage (NCBI taxonomy): Eukaryota > Metazoa > Arthropoda > Insecta > Lepidoptera > Tortricidae > Leguminivora > Leguminivora glycinivorella. The sequence goes on from NC_062973.1 coordinate 5,257,327, forward strand.
AATCTATAGATTAACATGACTGTGTTGTTTTCGCCTGATTACGTAAAAGTATACTTTAAAAATATTTTTTGCCTTTAATTGTTCGGTTAATTGGACAATACTTAATCATATAAGAACGACTTTAAATAACCTAAACACAAAACTAAAATTTTGAAAAAACCCCGAGCGCGACATTTTTTTATTTATATGAGCCTAGAGTGTCCCACTGCTGGGCAAAGGCCTCCCTCTTCGCTTTCCACGTATCCCGGTCCTGACCCGTTTCCCACCAGTTCTCATCAAAAGCGTCAAGGTCATCTCGCCAACGTCGTCGAGGCTTTCCGCGACCCCGGGTTCGATTTGGTGGGACCCAATTGGTTGTCGCTTTAGCCCACATGTCATCCGGCATACGACAAACGTGCCCTGCCCAGTCCCACTTAAGCTTGGCGGCTGTTTCAGCTACGTCAGTTATCCGTGTTTTGGAGCGTAGTACAGTGTTTCTGATGCGATCGGTCAACTTCACGCGCGACATAGTAGACCGATTTTCATGAAACATGACTAAGAACACTCCCGACTAACTCACCTTTTAGACAAAAAAAAAACTAAATCTAAATCGGTCCATCCGTTCGGGAGCTACGATGCCACAGACAGACACACACAGACAGACAAACAGACAGACAGACACGTCAAACTTACCGTCGTTTTTGCGTCGGGGGTTAATAAAAAAGGGTCAAGTAGCCTATTCTAGCGCCATAAGATTGTCGATGAGACGTCAGATATTTATGCAGCCTTCTGCCGTCTGATGTTATGGCTGAATTAAATACGAGTACATACAATGTGTAAATAATGTAAGTATTTCCCATATTTAAGTACACGAGTACAACCGAGTTAGCAACTGTGTACTTACCTATGTTTTCCTGTTGCGTCAAAGGATGCGTATGCGGTTCCGCGATAAGGCAATAATTAATTTAATTTAATGTAGTACAATTAATGCTTTAAGTGTAATTACATAATGAAAAGAAGAATAAGTAGACTTTTCTCACGTAATAACTAATAAGCTTCAAAGTATCAAGATTTAACAGTGTTGCCAATGGTACCTATCCAAATTATTAACTAACTACTTACATGGCCTGAAACTTGACGACATTACCAGGCCATTACATGACCAAATTGACAACCGGTCTGGCGCAGTCGGTAGTGACCCTGCCTGCTACGCCGCGGCCTCGGGTTCGAATCCCGGCAAGGGCATTTATTTGTGTAATGAGCACAGATATTTGTTCCCGAGTCATGGATGTTTTCTATTATGTATATAAGTATTTATATATTATATATATCGTTGTCTGAGTACCCACAACACAAGCCTTCTTGAGCTTACAGTGGGCCTCAGTCAATCTGTGGAAGAATGTCCTATAATATTTATTTATTTTATTTATTTATTATTCAGGCGAAGCAACTTGACAAAAACATAAAGGAATTTCATACAAAAGAGCGGCGACGGCATTATCTGCCGAGTTTTTTTGTACAAACAAGCATACTGCTCTTCTGATGGTAAGCAGTGGTGAGGGTTGCAGATAGATGTCTGCAACTCCAGAGGTGTTAGTGCGTTTTCATATTATCCGAGCCGATATCGGACGTCGGAAGGATTTCAAAGGCAAAAATCAAAGATGGCGGCTTAAATTTATGTTTTATCGGTCCTATCGGCGCGTTGCCGACCCCAAGAAATCTGTACACTCCAAAGGACCCCCTAAAACCTGCGGAAAAACCGCTTTTCGCGATTAGACCGAGATCGAAATGGCGTTTTCGCGTAGAGAGAGCAAAGTTGGAAAATTTAAGTGAAATTCTTAACCCAGTGAAAAAAAACGAACCTTTTAAGTGGGTTTGCCGTGGTATTAAGTACCTAATATTATCAATACTAATACTAATGTCATATACTAATACTAATCCATACTAATATTATAAATGGGAAAGTGTGTGTGTCTGCTTGTTTGTCCGTCTTTAACGGCAAAATGGAGCGACGAATTGACGTCATTTTTTAAGTGGAGATAGTTGAAGGGATGCAGAGTGACATAGGCTACTTTTTGTCTCTTTCTAACGCGAGCGAAGCCGCGGGCAAAAGCTAGTGTCATATATATGGGAAAGTGTGTGTGTCTGTTTGTTTGTCCGTCTTTCATGGCAAAACGGAGCGATGAATTGAAGTGTTTTTTTTAAGTGGAGATAATTGAAGGGATGGAGAGTGATATAGGCCATTTTTTGTCTCTTTCTGACCCCCCGCTTCCCTAAAATGGGGGGTGGAAGTTTATATGGAGCATTCCGCAATTTTTGAATTTAACGCGAGTGAAACCGCGGGTAAAAGCTAGTTATGTTATATATAGGTATAATTAATTCCATTGCACCATATTACACGAGCGTTATCGAAGTACCTTTATCCTGTGACGTGCAGAACAGGGAAAATCTGCGGCTATATAAGATAAGTTAACTTGTATGTGGCCATCAGTTACTGTGTGTACCTCTTGACTGTACTTAATAACAAAATACTTTAGGAGAATGGCTACAGTGATATTTGTGTTCGTGGTATGTTATTTTTTATATAATTTTCTTTTTTTCTTAAAAAACATTTGAACACACATCTATTTCCAAAATTGATTGGTCTCTGAGTTTTACTACAAGTTTTACGTTTTAATATTTATGCATGTGCAATATTTTATTGTAATTTATTGATTTTTTGCTAATATTTTAATTCGTTTATGATTTCAGCTCGCCGTTCTGACGAATCTTTCAGAATCCTACTCTATTCCATACCATCCTGGTAATATTCATTATATAAAATGTATTTATATAAAATAACTATGTATTTTTTTATATACTACTGCGTGCGTAGCCGAATGCACAAACGCTCACGATACGCTCACGAAACGAAACGCTCGTAGATATCTATCTCTATCGCTCTTGTATATTGGCGCGACAGAGCCAGACTACCTTTTGGGGCGTTTCGTTTCGCGTCGTAGAAATGCCATTCGGCTACGGGGCCTGAAGTACCTAACTAAATACCATTGATTTCAGGCAATGCAATTGAAGATTCCTGGCCATATGAATGCAAGGGAAGAAATTACTGTTGGATACAAACCGAGGGGTACAAAAACCTACAAAAGATATTCGACGATGTTTTAAGTGGACAAGTAAGTTTGTGGTACAGTACTTCAAATTAGGAATAAAGGTTACCCAACCAAGGCACACGGCTTTCTTGTAAAAGAGGGTAGTGTAGGTAGTGTATGAACTCCGAGGCAAATCTAGAACGTGCAAGTGACCCAAAAATAGTCATACTCACCGAGATGCCGATACAACTTACAGCAATTTTGATAGTTATTTATTTGCACAAATAAATCACAAATGGTAGATAATTCTTAAAATATTTTTCACCTATTTTAGTAGTACTTATGCCTACCCTTATCTTATTTTAGTACATGCAATATGCACCAGAAGATATTAGCGACCGGGACGGTGATGTGCTAGACGTTGGAAACTGCAAACCATCTATGCCTGACGTAAGTATACATCTTAAGCTGAGTTTAGACGTGCAAGTTATTGCTGCAAGTTTTGAGACAGAAGTATACGCAAGAAAGAGATGCAGATATTTGCCACTCACTCTTACATATAGCTGTGTCTCAAAACTTGCAGCAATAACTTGCTGGTCTAAACTCAGCTTTAGTGTAAGGACGGAGTGGACGCTCGGGACGGAACGCTCACGGCTCAGCATCGACATTGGTCTAAGCGCGACAGCGGCGAGCGGCGGCAATACATTGAAGCGAGACACAGCGATGGGACTTTTCATTCGCACGTCTGGCACGTGGCTGGGCCGTCAGAGTGGCGTGAAGCGGGGCGGGTGAGCGTGCATCCACATTATGCAGCGTCGACTCAGGACACTTGTATGAGCTTCAATTGTTTGATATACACGCCGCACGTCCTGCCTCGCTGCACGCCCAATATGGTAAATAAATTTTCCCCTCACTATAGCGAGGAAACTACAACGCAAAAAAATGCGTTTATCACTGCTTCCAGTAGTTCTATAGGTGGTAAATCGTCTTTATTACTAGATTCACATACTTTATCAATTTAAAAGCAGTTAATTTGACTTTATTCAAGGTCAAATTACTTTACTCACTAGTGGATAAAATGCGTTTTTACCCGCTGGTATTAAAGGACAAAACACGTGTTTCCGAGCTAGTGAGGGGAAAATAAATAAATAAATAAATATTGGGGGATTGGGGGAAGGCGCTAGGCCAGACCGGTCGTCAATGTCAATATAAAAAAAAAAAAAATAATATGAGCATGCACTCAGCCCCACGGACCTCTCATTTCGCTTACGCTTAAAGACTGCTGAAGTGTGCAAAAGAGAAGCTGTTACGTATATATGATCATCCTGTAGAAAAAAGGCAGACTACAAATGAAAAAAACGTGACCATTATTGATGACAGGCAGCGGCCGCTAGCGGCCTACTCAATTTAAGTTAACGGATTAATCGGACCTTTCAGTACAAATAGTTGCATTTAGAGGATACAGTGGGTGATTTCCGTTTCGATTAAACAGTTAGAAAAGCAAATTATTCATAATTACAAAATTATTCATAATTAGTGCATAATTTCTGAATGTAATACTCCCAATGACACTTGACATTGGTCTAGTTTTGGGCTCACTTTTAATATTCGACGGTTCTTCTTTGTCATCTTACTTCTATGCTCCGACCTTACACTGTCTTACATAGTCACAAGCACAATGTAGTTAGTTTCAGCCAGGCCGTAATGGAAATACTTGATAATTTTCAGCGCAAGAAAATATACATGATCAAAGACGAAGATGGTACGGTCTGGTATGTCCCGCACACCGCCAACTACAGCGTTTCGATCCAAATCGAGGAATGCGGGTAAGTTACACCATCAATACTTAATAACTACATATAAGCGCATGAGTCAGATTTGCAAGAAAGGATCATATTTGCAATGATGGATTCCTGAATTAAGACTTATATCTACCTGTACTAACTAACAGGCCTTTGCATCTATAACAGATGATTCAAGCAGCATCCTTGCGATACTTACGTGCGTGGCTGTAGAGCCCGATTCGAGAGATGATACCTGTTCATACTGTACTCTATAAAACTTATGTATCATATTAATGTAGATAAAGTTATGTAATGTAGTTGTATGCATTTGCGAATGTGGGGAACATTCACAATCCTGGTACTTCTTCTGGTAGTCTTCAGAAACGTGTAGATATTAAACTTATTTTAATTTCTATCCAGAAAACACACACGCCTTACGCCAGATGATCAACTTGGTTTGAACGACTATGAGTTGTTGAAGAGACATGTTTACTGCGTCGAGCAAAGAGTGGACTTTCCATTCCCCGTACTGTACCAGGATGGCGGCAAATATGGTGTCAAGCTGATGTCACCTGCGAGAGGGATTCCACTGAGTTGCTCCACTAAAATACTTAAACATTGACAGACTGTTGATGAGACCATGGAAAAGATTTTGGATAATAAAAGTCAACATTTAGGATAAGTGCTCTCTGGAAGTTACTATCATCGATCTAAACTACCTAGATGCACCATCACGGCTTAGAATGTGTCCGCAGCAAATTGTGCTTGAAAATGTTCTAAGCACAATTGGGCGGTCAGTAGCGCTTCACCCGCCGTGTCGGCAACATGCCTAAGTGCTCCGTAAAAAAGTGCAAAAATAACACCTTATATACGTTAAAAAAGGTTGACGTATCGTATTTCCGGTAAGTAATTGTTAATAATTTTATAATGTTATGCATTTGTGGCCAAAATGGCTTCCTAACTTACTAAAAACATTTATTTTCTAGAATAATTAAAGTAAATTCCTTGATTTGGTCTTACGCAGTTTGTCTCTTTCTCTCGCGCTATACTAGTAATGAGCGGACGGCGACAAAAGATAGTTGAAGTGGAACATAGTTAAAAATGGAATGATGGAGTCGCTAATATATATTTTTTGTAAAAGAAGCCTATTTCATATTAATAATGTATGTATTTATTTATTATTATGGACCAATAAGTCTGAAATAAATGATTTCAATTCAATAACATTAATACATATTATCTTATAAATTACTTTAATTATAAAAAGAAACAACCCGGGAATAGCAAATTCGTTTTTAAGTAATAAAAATGGTTTTTATTCCAGATTCCCAAAACAAGACGTTGAAAGGGAAAAATGGCGCAAGATTATAGCTGAGGAGCGGAGAGAAGATTTACCCACACAAAGCTTTGAAAGAAATTACGTAGAATAATAAATTAATGTCATCATTCAATTCTTCTTTGTTTTAATAGCTACTTAATTCATATTCTCCAAGTGCTCCATCCCTCACACACCACATACAATCCCTCAACTGTTTAATACCTTAAATATCGTAGATAGTTTATATTGCTGAAAGAAGACTTTATTTTATTCTCAAAACTTAGAAACTTTGACGACCGGTCTGGCGCAGTCGGTAGTGACCCTGCCTGCTACACCGCGGTCCCGGGTTCGAATCCCGGTAAGGGCATTTGTTTGTGTGATGAGCACAGATATTTGTTCCCGAGTCATGGATGTTTTCTATGAATATAAGTATTTATATATTATATATATCGTTGTCTGAGTACCCACAACACAAGCCTTCTTGAGCTTACCGTGGGCCTCAGTCAGTCTGTGTAAGAATGTCCTATAATATTTATTTATTTATTTATTTAGTAAATGTGCATTCAAATTTTTTTGATTTTTACTATGAGGACTTATACAGGATGTATTTTGATAGCGGGTCAGTAAGGCCGGTATGAGATCCCGTAGTCCTACATGAAAATAGTCTAAGGGGACCATCCATCAATTTCAAATTGATGAAAAATGGCATTTACAGATTTTTGAAAATTTTTCATTTTTCATAAATTTGAAATTGATGGATGGTCCCCTTAGACTATTTTCATGTAGGACTACGGGATCTCATACCGGCCTTACTGACCCGCTATCAAAATACACCCTGTATAAGTCCTCATAGTAAAAATTAAAAAAATAATAATGCACTTTTACTAAGTTTAGAAAATAAAATGAAGTCTTCTTTCAGCAAAATATGCTATCTACGATATTTAAGGTACTTTCCCTCCATGTGACATCGCCGTGGGACACCCTGTATATACCTCAGTTGACTCTATTTAATAATGCAAACATTGCAAAACGTGGAGGTATTGATCAGTTGCAATTGTCCCCCAGTCCAAATTGTCCCGCCGTACCTTATATATTTTTTTGTTTGAGATAATATCAATAAAAATATCATACAGTATAAACTCATTTTTTTTCGCTTAAAATACGCAACATCTCGAAAAATGTTATACCAAACGTTTTGTTCCTTAAGAAATTTTCTATCTAATAGGATTTTTTAAAACAGTTTTTCGCACAAATACCGCAAATTTCCTCATCTCGCCTTTCATCTCATAGCGCGACTCCCATGATGCCTCTGTCCATCCTCGTTCCCAATGTAAAAATGGCGTTTAGATTGTTGCAGCGCGAACGAAATTAAACTTATGTTGGTTGCAATAAGACGTAGATTTGTTTAAAAATATGCACACCTGCGATCTGCGGTAATAAAATTTTATGGCTTTCGCGATGATCACATTCATTAATGTCATAACCGCCAATTGCTTGCATTTGAAATTGAACTTTAAGTACTAAGAAATAACGTTGTTTTTGTAAAAAAATGAAAGTAGTTTTTACTACATTGCGAAGTTTCCGTTTGTCAACTAGACGCACACATTTGCAACTAAGCGATCGGACACTTTTGAGTGTCGAATTTGCAGGTGATAGTGTATCTAGGGAAGTTTAAATCGATGGTTACTATACCAGGGTGCGTAGCTGAATGGCACAAACGCTCACGAAACGCTCACGAAACGAAACGCTCGTAGATATCTATCTCTATCGCTCATTCGTATTGGCGCCACAGAGCCAGACTACCTTTCGCGGCGTTTCGTTTTCGTTTCGCAACGGAGAAATGCCATTCGGCTACGGCACCTGTATGGTGAACCAGAAAACATTGTGTTAATTTTTACACGAATGTTTAACGTGAAATGACGTAAACGTTTCGGTAAGCTTTTGTATGGAATTTTATAATAGACATGTGAGATAAAATACACAATTGTATTTATTATTTAACCTTCTCTATCCTTACCAATCCCTTGGATATTTTGTTCTGTGGGATCTAATCTGACCCAATAAGGTACTCTGGTCATATCGAGGGAAAGCCTAATTATTGGTCAATAAATTTGTTTCTTGGAGCATGCACCGTAGGGGCGCGTGTCGTAAATGTAACGTTTATAATTCTGATGTAACCCAAAAGATGGTAGAACATTCTACGTGCACGAATACGTACAAAAACATCGGCGACCTGAAATATCTATGTGGGTAGTGGGTACTTGTTTATGGTTCTTATTTTGGCCACAAGATGGCAAACCTTGCCACCGACTTACAGACCATGTCATCGAGTCATTCAAATAGAGAAACTTCTTGGATAAGAGAAGCTTTATTTACTGTCTTTAACTTTTGTGACCCGTGTGGTGACGGGTTTAGAATTTCACCACCCCCTTTCTTCCCGTGGGTGTCATAGGAGTCGACTGTGGGATATGGGTTAAATTGTGGCGTAGGCGAGAGGCTGGCGACCTGTCACTGCAATGTTACAATTTGGATTTCTTTCAACCCCTTTTTGCCAAGAGTGGCACTGGAACTTAGTATTCATGTGCTCTGCCTACCCCTTTATGGGATACAGGCATGATTATATGTATGTATGTATGTTTAACTTTTGTGCAAAAGTATTATAAAAGTCATATTTTCAAACCGATTAAAATTAGAACCAGTTCTGTATAATTTTGGCAGAGCAGCTGACAGAGACATCACTCTTGGGCGCCACAGACTCCAAAGCAGTGCTATCTAGCATCAGTACGGGGAACATGAATGGGATCCTCGTTTTGTGGCAGATAACCGGGAAGTCTTTTTGCTTAGTTTCATCAAGGTTATGCCGATCGAGTCCACTCAGTTCACATACAGATCTCAGGGAGTTGCAGCCAGCTACATCCTGATCGCCGCCGGTGTGGCTCATAAGCATGATGCCTTTCGCGAAGTTGAAACTCTAAAATATACAGTCATGCAGTATCTTTACTTGACTTAAGTATTTTGACCGGAATATAGACTATGATTAGGTACTTTCATGATTTTTGTCGAGCTAGCGACGTTTGGTCGGTTAAGACGATACGGTGGTCAATTCTCCATACAAACGCTCTCGACTATTGCCTCCCTGGTTTTTGAAGATAGAGCAATGATTTTTTTCAACAGAGATTGTTATTATTTTTATCTGTGTCGGACCGTTTTGATTTTTTTGATATTCTGCTTTCTAAAGATTCTAGAGCTAATCAAAAATTTCCAAAAACGGCCTTTTTCACTGTGGCGCAAAAAAAGGTGTGATACTCAAGATTGGTGACAATAAAAAAAAAAACTAAACGGTCCGACATAGATTATTTCATTGTTATTCAGATTCTCAAATTTTGTTCAGATTGATTAAGTTTTGAAGGAGGAAAGAGTCGAGAGCGGAACCTCGATTTTAAAGATTTCTTTGAAATATATTTTGACTGAGTTGTTCTTAATGGACAATTTTTTTTCGATACATCTAGTTAATAACACTTGGATATTTAACTAAAATTCCCAAATTGAAAGGGGAACTCCTTTCCATTTTAGCATTTTCGCTACCGCATCCTCTTAAAGCCAATTAATTCCGCGTCGATAGGTTTGGGGAAATCCTAAGTAGAAAACTACGCCGTCGGGTCAAGATTTCCACTATCGTAAATACAGTTCTAAGTAGCGGTCTTTATAAATTGTACTTGTTACCATTTTGTAGTTGTACACTAATTAGTCTCATTACCCACAATACCCACTATCAGTGACCTCTTAACTGCCGGGTCATGCGTATCGTATGTCGTTGAGGAAACTGGGAAGAATTGAAATACGTTTTACTTTTTCGGTTGCAACTCTGTTATATTACCTAGAAGCTAAGACTCCGTCTATGCATTTATCTGATCTGTAAACCAATTCTCTTGATAATTAGGTAAGATGTAACCAGTACTGAGGGATTCAGCACACATTCTAAACTTGAAATTATAAAACAAATTAAAAAGAAAACTATCACTTGAATAAGAACCGCAGTTCAATTTAAAATAAGGGACTACTTATTAAATATCGAATTCTTCATATTCCCTACGTGCACGTTTGCTCTTTCATATTAAATTGTATCTTGTCAAATTAGTTTCAACGGCTGCTACGCCGCTATTATTAATGTTGGACATGCCCAATTAGATGACGTGTATTTGTGACAATCAGTGCCACTCTGTCTCTTTCGAAAGCAGATCTAAGAACCTCATGGGCCGTGGCAAAATGTCGAGATAACGCTAGGAGGAAAACGGCTAAAAAAAAATGTCAGTGGGAGGTCAAAGTCAATCTCTTGATAACGGTACAGTACAGAATGAATCATCATTGTTCTAAAATAAATTTTACTCGTCAGTGTCTTGAGAAGATTGGTGTGTGCTGACCGTATTACGATATTTACGATGTACTTATTTAAATTATGTGTGGTAAGTTTTTATTCCATTATCATACATAAAATCTATACACAATTGAAATACCTATAGGGGCCCTGTACACTGGGTTTCAGAGTCTAGATGTCGGCCTGTCAGAAGCAAAAATTGTCAGCGCCCATTAACTATAATAATGTCATAAGATAAGATCTTGAAGTAAAATGAAAATACGTCCACTTTTCATCATCGCACCACTCGCCATCGACAGGGCGCTCATCCATACACCTTGCAACCTAAGTGGTCGCGTACCGTGCGGTTTCAGAGGAATTTCCTCCTGGCGGACGCTCCGGCTGTGGAATGATCTCTCTGTCAAGGTATAGGAGATATTATGGGCAGATACTATAAACTAATAGTTATTGCCAAACTCCTACAATTAAATAATAAACACAATAAACATTTTGTGACAAAGAAAAATAATCAGTTGTTTTTAGCACATGTCAGGCGTCAGATGAAAACTCTTCGAATCATAGACATCTAACCGCAAAGGTCTGACCGCCACACTACTCCCCCACCGAGACCGTTGCTACGGTCGATAGTCGAGAAGATGAAGCGGGAAATGTACATTTCGGCCACTTCGAGTCCTTTTTGCCATTGTCAGTTCATGGTTTGGCTGCGGGTTGGAAGGAGGAGGTGCAGGCAATTCTTGGTTAACTTGCTCTGATGCGGGCGGCTGTGAATTTGAATGGGTATTAGGCAAAGCAGAGCGGGAGTTACAACCCTCTAAAACGTACGTCTTTTGATATGATATGAATACTGGCTTTAACCTGTCTATAGTCACCGTATCTGCTTTTCCTGCAATCTCAATTTTAAATGTTTTGTTTCCTCTTTCTAATACTTTGTATGGGCCAGTGTATGGAGATTCAAGAACTCCTTTGACTGGCGCATGACGTAGGAAAACGTAGTCCGCGGAGCACAGATCTTTTGGGATGTAAAAAGCCTTCTGTGAGTGACGAGTGCCAGGAACTGGAATTATTTTGGTTAATATGATTGCGAAGCCTTGCCGCAAAATTGCAGTAGTAACCGGAGCGTTTTCTGGGAGCTTGAAGAAGTCACCAGGTAGACGTAATGGCTCGCCGTACACGAGTTCTGATGCCGAAGACTGGATATCTTCTTTCCAAGCACTGCGGATTCCAAGACGTACCAAAGGTAAAGCTTCAACCCAGTGAGTATTGGTATGACATATTATGGCAGCTTTTAATTGTCGATGGAGACGCTCAATCATTCCATTGCAAGCTGGATGATAAGAAGTCGTTGGTCGATGCTCAGACCCTAGAATGGCAGCCAAACTTCGAAACAGTTCGCATCCAAATTGTCTGACTCTGTCTGTGGTGATTTTTGTGGGGCAACCAAAGCGAGCCACCCAGCCCGTTACAAAAGCCAGAACGCAGGTATCTGCAGTGATGCCGGTCAAAGGGTATGCTTCAGGCCAACGCGTAAATCGATCACTGTGAGGCAGTACCTGTAACCAGAAGAAAAAGGTAGCGGCCCTACTATGTCCATATGAATGTGGGAAAATCGCTGCGATGGAGTGACAAATGATGTTATGGGTAATGAAGTATGACGTGAAATTTTATTTTTTTGGCAATCTGTGCATTCTCTAGCCCACAAACGGCAATCTTTCTTTATACCAGGCCACACGAATCTATCTGCTACTAGGCGTATTGTTCCTCTCACACTTGGATGACTTAAATTGTGAATTGCATTGAACGCTTTTCGAACACCGCAAAGGTCTGACCGCCACAAAGGTATTCCTGATGAACTGCAGTATGGGGTTCTTCAAAAAAGGAGTGTACTTCACTTTCATTCATAAAATATTGAATAAATAGAAGTAGATTTTTATGAGTAAATGTTTTCTTTTCAGATATTTATGACAGCTGTCTGCAGCAACGCTTTAGGTAAGAATGCATTCCGACTTCAACCGATTCCATGACTTCCGGTTCGAACGCCATCTTAGCGGTCCCCTGTCGTGAATAATTTATTTTTCTTTTACTCATTAATGTTGTTTAAAGTGTAATATCGATAGCTCATATACAGTATGTTGTAGTGAGAAGCTGATGGGCGAATTAATCTCGAAACGCGTTTAGCCACTTTTTTGTCGTCAACGCCGGGTAGTCCACGTGCTCTTGTAAAATCTAGCTATCAATTTACAAGTGCTAATTCACCGTACACTGTCGTACTTACCGTATCAAAATTAATAATACTAATTAGCTCATATCAACTTGATACTAGCGAAATAGTCCCAATGAACTGAAGACATATAATTTTAAAAACTTACTAAATCCGTTAAACTACCTATATCAATTAATAATGATATACAAACTAAAAAAACTTGAGAAAAATTGACAATTCTTGCTTTTGAAATCTTGAAGTGGTTTAAAATAATTATTATTATTCAAAAATATGGTGTATATTTTAAACCGCACAAGCGCCAAACTGTACCTAGGTTCAATGGTACACAATCTGCTCTGCTGCTTCTACTCTTTTCAATTAATATAACTTTTTTTTCTTACAGAATCCAATAATATATGTGAAGGAAATCCCTGCGAAATAAAAAGCCCTGATTACAACCAGGAGGAAAGAGGTGATTCGGTGAGATATACTTCTTAAGGAGGCCTCTTATAATCAGTTTTTTTTAGAAAATTTCGCCAATCATTGTCATATTATTATTATGTATACCTGTATGTGTGAAAATAAATTAAAAAAAAAACTATTCTGAAAGTATCGAACGTGACCGACGGCAAAATTTACGTTTTTCGGTCGCTATCATGGCCAAAACCCACCCACCAGCCAAGCGGCAGCTGACGTCCACGAGGATTCATTACGCATTGTCCTTTACCATTTTACAAGTTTTCGCCCGGAAGGCGATTGGTCTTGGAAACCTGTTCCTCGCTGGCGGAATGGCCGTCCATCGAACTGACCATCAGCGAATTCCTCTACATCAAACTAAGTCGCTATCTATGTTTGTTTGTTTGGGCATCCGCTCGTGCCTCCAGAGCATTTACCATGAATTTGTAGAACACGTCAGTTGATGGCGTAAAAGTGCCATCATTGTGGTAAAGTGCTCCCCGAAACGGTTAATTTTACCTACTGGAACCAAAACTTACGTTCTTTGACATATCCACTATGAAGGACGAATACTAACAATTCCAGCGTCCAACGTCAACGTCGAGACGTCCAAAGGAGAAGCTCATTCTGCGGCATTATTGCAGATTACACTTTCTTGCAAGTTTTTTTTTCTGTCTAATCGAACTTCATTTGTTTTTCAGCGATATCACCGTATGCGTCGATCTTCTGACACTGATTCCTGTGAGTCCGTTACAGAGGTTTGGACTTGAATATTTACTAAACACTAACTTATCCTAATCCTAATTTAGCACTTGCAGTGGCAGTAACAGCAGCGCAGTTTATAGCGAATGAACGTAGTCTGAATTACCTAGGTATACTTATGAATGCAACATTAAACCCGGTGTACCTACCTATGTATGTTTACTTGGGATATAAAGTAAAGACAGTTTAATATAATAAACTTTTATATTTACACTAGCACATTTTGGCTAACACGGTTTGTATATAGTTATTTGAACTGTTGCAGGAGGAAACTTTTACAAACGAGGTTCCTGGTACTCCAAAAACCAATCTGAACAACATCTTAACTCAGAAAATAAAAACTACACGTTGCACAAATGAGTAAGTTTATTAAATTATTCGTTTCATACAACGTTACGTCTGCGAACGGTCCTAAAATCAAGAGATATGATATACCACCTTAACCCTTTACCGCATATTGTTCCATATTTGGCCGTTATAAATTCTACTCTACTGACAACTGTTTTTTTTTTCAGAACAAATATTGTACATGTCACATGCGGTAAAATGTTAAAGAGAAATGTGAAGTTATGGCCCCTGCCGGCGTATCATGCTTCCAATTTTATCACTTATCTGTGTGGATAAAGCATCCGTCACGCTTTGGCAAGTATGTTAGTGTCAGAGTGACAGGTGTTTTATCCACGTTTATAAGTGATAAAATTGGAAGCATAATACGCCGGCTGGGTTGCTAGCAAAGTGCTCTTCTGGCGCAATTTCATTATTCGATAGCTCGTTCGGTATACAGCATACGGGGCAGGCGAGATAACCACCAACGAAAGTGGTGCAATTTAATTAGTCGTTAACTCGTTCGGTATGAATCATATGGGGAATCCCCGCAGGCCAGATAACAACCAATGAAAGTGTTAACTAGCATACGGGGGGGGAGCTACTATTATGGCTATTAAAACATTTTCCCGAATGTGGGCCCAGTGATACACGCATTCCAGAAATCTCTCGTAAAATAATATATTATTTCCACTATATGTATAAACCTTAAAGTAACTAGCGACATAAGACGTTATACTTTTTAAATGGTGTTCCAAATACCTATGTTTTTTTTCCACTTCCTTGCTTTCCAGGATTAGCCTACTGGCCCTTGAAGCAGATTTACTCGTAGTTATTAATGTATTTTACCAAGACATTAACTTGAAATCTTTTTGTTTCAGAGGGCATGAGTGCCATGAAACGTTGTCCATCCTGTTGGGATATACCTATACCTGCAGGACGAAGACCTCCATACAAGCACTGAATTTCAAAAATGATTATAATGAGTCGATTACAGTTCCTATAAATGTGGCTTGTGAATGCGTCAGAGAATAAGATATTAAAGATAAATTCTAAAACCGTCATCATTATTTTAGCTTTAAGCTCATCATCATCACAGGCCTTCGCGTCTATTGCAGACGATTTACACATTCCGGGCTTGCACTTTGTTCTTCTCCACGTACATCAATGCCAAAAAGACAGCCATGTTAGTGCAGGGCTGTGCGAAAACACCCAGAATGGCACAGCTTTTGCAGTTTTGCTGCGGCTTGGGTCGACCGTGTCCAACAATCTCTCGCTTGATGCAGAGATCGATATACGTATTGGCAAAGCGGCGACCATGTTCGGGAACTTACGTTCGAGAGTATGGTCTAGCAAACATCTCACTATTAGTCTCCTAATCAATGAATACCTAACTAACACAATAGGCCTCTCTTTGTGTATGAGTCTTGTCCAGCCGACCTGCATTCAAAAATTCGTATTTTGTTTCATTTAGAGCCAGTTGCATCAACCAAATTTGACAGGCACATCATCGTCACGCAGCAGACGTCTATGGAACTTGCCATACAATAAAATTTAGTGAATGCTTTAACGATGACAGACGGTTTGTCGCAACCGGCCCTTAGTATCTATTTTCACAAGCAAATTGCAAGCTATAAGCAAGTTGTTTAATTAATAATTAGGAAAGAGGAAATGGTGGTGAACAGGAAAACTGGGATTATTAGGTAGGGTTAGGTATTTAGTAACAAAATGAACATCAGATTAGTAATTAATTGCTTTATTCGTCCCACCGGCTGGTAATATTTAAATAGTCTAGAAGAAAGGCCTTAATAGACATCGTACGCGCCACAAATACAATCCACATTAATTGTTGCATCCATTTCCTCCATTGTCTTAGTTTCACGGTTATACACGACTAACATAAGCTTGGCGGTTTTTTGTACGCACTGGGTTCTTTTAATGCTGGGCACCAAGTCGCCAAAGCACTCATTTCCGTATTTGCTGTAAAAAAAATTACACAAAATTAAAGACCAACCCCCCCTTATTCATAAACGTACTCTAAAGTTATCACGCCGATATTACAGCGATTCCCGTTAAATTTGTACATTTGGATCACGTCTCCGATTTGGATAAAAAATGGTAGGCTGATAGAGTCCATGATGCTGAGCAAGGTCCACTAGGTTTCCCAAAATTTCCTAGGTTGATTGTATGAAACTTTCCTTTTATGTTACCAAAAATGTATAGAAATCTGGTAACAAAAAAGGAAGGTTTTATACAAACTACATAAGACAGTATTTCACACCGGCCCACCGCCTTCAGCTCTATAAGGCGCAGGTTCGCCCACACATGGAGTACTGTTCTCATCTATGGGCAGGGGCACCTCAGTACCAGCTTCTCCTTCTGGACCGCATCCAACGACGAGCGACTCGAATTGTCAACTGCCAGAATGTCTCCGATCGGCTTGACCCCTTGGCGCTGCGTAGAGATGTGGCCTCGCTCTGCATTTTCTATCGCATGTATAACGGGGAGTGCTCCGAGGAATTGTTCGGATTAATCCCTACCGCTTCTTTCCGCCATCGTCCTACGCGACAACATTTCCATCGCCATCATTTAGATGGCTGGCAGTCCTCAACTGTGCGTTTCTCCAGAAACTTCCTGCCCCGCACAGCTAAACTGTGGAATGAATTGTCGCCTGCGGTATTTCCGGACCGATACGACCTTCAAATCTTCAAGAAAAGAGCGTACACCCATCTTAAATCCTGGTGTTTCGGGTGTCCATGGGCGGCGGTGATCGCTTACCATCAGGCGACCTGTCTGCTCGTTTGCCTCCTATCCCATAAAAAAAAAAACATTTTGGGAAACCTAGTGGATCAGTGGATTTGCGAAATATGGTGGTGTATTTAATTCGATACTTTGTCGGTCGGTCGGATAGTTGGTGCAAAAAGAAGCTTTCAATAAAGACTGTCATTATTTATACATTTTAAACATGGTACTATAGAGGCTTAATAATCTACTTACTCGTACTCATCATACGAATATTTGTCGCATGTCACTTGTTGTATTTTTTGCTCGTAATACTGGGATTGCACGATCACGTGGGGAAGCTTGCTCGCATTTCTCACTTGGAACGGTGCCGTCATCTGCAAGGTACATAGGTATTAGGATTACATAAACACATTCATTCACATTATATTATTCAAACATTTCTTTAAAAGTTTGTATGAAATTTTCCTTTTTTGTTACCAGATATATTTGTACATTTTCGGTAACATAACCTAACCACATAATTATTTTTAAAAACCGGGACTTAATCGCGTATAAGTACGTGTTGTATGTCGACAGAGTAACATCCCTAGTGCGCAAACAGTTCAAGTTGATAATCAAAACCAAGTGCGGGTAGTTCGAAAAACTCGCGCGGCTGTCAGAAGGTGTTGATGTCATTTCAAGCCAGTCTTCTCCGAGACCACGGGGACAACGCCGTCCTTGAAACGTTGGAGGTCAGTTTAATATGTAGTTATACGCGATTAAGTCCATACTTGAAGTCGCGCTTGATGTATGGACTCGCGCGCGACAAGGCAAGTTGTGCTAAAGGGTCTGATCGTTATATTTTACTTTCTTATCCATTTATAAATCGCCTAACCTTGAAAAAACATGAATAAAGAACCAGTCAGACATAAGTACTTACATCCACAGTTGTTTGGCAGTTCCCTTTAACGCTTCCTTCTTCAAGCAACACTGGCTTATATTTTTGAGTATAATACTCCCTCTTTAGGCGTTTGTGGAAATCCTAGAAAAGGAAGTGATTAAACTTGGTTTCGAAAATACATGTAATCCCGTTTAAAATCCTATTCTGAAGGAATGGAATGCGCTCCCACCATCGGTATTCCCAGAAACATACGACCTCGGTCTCAAGCAATCAAGCAAGAGTGAATAGGCTATTACTGAATCGGTGCGGTGAGCTCCATCTTAGACTCTGTCTTCACTTTCCATCAGGTGCGACTAGGGCCAATTGCCGATCAGTCCAAATTATAAAAAAATACTTATTTTAAGTAATATATCTTTGCTACAGGTTCCATGTACCTATATAATGTATTTTATCATTGCTATTAGGCTAGTTTCCTATACTTGAAATAAAATATTTTATGCAGTTCACGAAATAAAGCACTGCCTAATTAGAAGAAAATATGGACAGTAGTTATGTTTAAAGATAATTTATATTTAATAAGTCAAAGAGAAAGATATAAAGTAAATTAATTGAGACGCCACTCCTCAGTATTTCATAGTAATTCCATATAAGCAAATCGTTTTGACAGTTCATAAAAAGAAGCTGATTTGACTACTAGGAAACTAGCCTATTCAGTTGATCTGAGTGATTGGACCGGTGTTCCAATAGATCTCAAGTTTGAGTCCTGTTGTAAGGTGTAAGCTTCTATGTTTCCGTTACCTAATTTAAAAAGTTATAGTTTTTAGTATTACCGGGTTATTGATGAAGTAATTGTCGATCTCCTCCTGCGGGTAGTCAGCTGGTTTTATGTCACAGAGCGTCTTTCCCTCGCATCCTGACGAAATTATAGGGCCGTCTGAAAATATCATTTTCATAATTATTACATAACTGTATTCATTAAAACTCATAAGATACAGTCACTGTTTCGGTTACTTATAGAACAAAAACTGTTTTATACAAAATTTTAACTTCAGATCAGCATAACTTATTAACAGTGATCGGACACTTTAGCGTCATTTCTAACAACATAAGGTTAATTATTCCGAATACGTCATACAAATGACTCCCAACTGTCCGATAATAAAATAGCAAAAAAATGTTTAATTTCGGGGTGGATCTCATGGCAAAAGTTGCTCAATAGAACCTAAACATCAACAGGTTTGAGTAAATGAAATGTTTTCTTTCAGCTACTGTTAAACTATGAATTAGTAATACAGTTACCTGTGGACACTTGTTTCCCGTGAACAGCAAGTGTTGACAGCTGAAATCGAAGAAGAATAAGATAAATAAATAAGTAATAAAAGTAAGTATTTAAGGAATGATGGGATAAATAAAAAAATTTTCCGTAATAAAAGTAACAAGTGATAAATACAAATAGGTAAACCAATATTCAAATAAAATATTGAAAAAGTTAAATATAACGTAAAATTTTGATGAAATTATGACGTTAACATAAAACTTATCAAATGCGGGGCCATAAAAATCGTTGCTGACTCTGCTAGGGCCGACTCAATACACAATCGTACCACATCCTATGATATAACAATTTACAATACTCCGCTGTATAATTCAAGACCAATTTCAATTATAAAACCACCGAAAAATACAAGTTTTGTTACCGTGAAAAGCACTAGAGCTGGCGACACCATATTTGGTTTTTGCACGGCTCCTGCCACACTCGACTCGGTCACCAGGAGGAGATCGAACTACGAATGATCCTCGGCGGCCGTGCCACCCTTATATATCGCGAACTTACGTCAATTGTATCCGTATTTGGCTAAGCTATTAACCTTATCAAGGTCTGGATTTTCTGTGCTTAATGGTAACTGATCTAATTCAAATGCAATATTGAAACTCTGTCGAATTTTCAACGCCGGCATAGCCGAAGTTGAGTTGACGCTACACGTTGATCGATACGCCTTCCAGCTCCGTCGCCCAAATACGGAAGAGTGATAGAAATAGTTAGCTAAGATAATCAATTTTACCCCTCACTAGCTCTGAAATATGTGTCCTTTAATTCCAGCAGATAAAAGCGCATTTTATCCACTAGTGGATAAAGTAATTTGACCTTGAACATAGTCATATTTTTTGCTTTCAAATTGATAAAAGTGGGTGAATCTAGTGATGAAGATGATTTACCACCTGTGTAACTACTGGAAGCAGTGATAAACGCGTTTTTTGCGTTATACTTTCCTCGCTATAGTGAGGCGAAAAGTTTTGTGTTACACACGAGTGCAAATGTATTTTACTTCTCGTGATTCAGGATTCAATTCTCGAAACACTCGCTTCGCTCGTGGTTCAACTATAGCATCCTTTCGCTTGCTCGTTTTTCAATTCCACACTCGGCGTTAAAATACAACTTTGCACTCTTGTATAACAGATAACTATATCGTACCCGTTTGTGAATTTGGCTACGTACGTACTCTAACGCCGTGGCTTGCGTGGGCGACGGTCGCGCGACGGCGATGCGACGCATACGAAATCAAACCTTATCGATATGGAAGTATGAGACGCGACGGCGACGGTCGCGCGATGGTCGCGCGACCGTCGCCCACGCAAGACACGGCGTAAGAAGAAGAAGAATAATATAGCGGGCAAAGTCAGCTTCCTCAGCACCATAATGGTACACCGACACAGTATATAAGATTCTGATTTTGGGAAGAAGAAGGAAGAAGAAGAAAGAAAAATCCGAAATATTTTTCCGAAAATAACAAATGTTATTTTATTATATGTATATATTTTAACTAAGCAATTTTCGTTTGACATTAAATACATTGTAAAACATTTATTTCATATCCAAAACATACAAACCATCATTAAAATCTACAGCGCAGGCTTCGCTAAACGCGTAAGCAAATTGCATTATTTTATTACTAAAATGGCTGTACACAAAATTAACGATTTCAATTTAATCTCAGCACAACATAATATTGTATATTCTTTGCTTATTGAATTATCCTCGTGTTCACGAGTTAATTAGTACCTATTTTATGGAAAACTCTGACGGAAATGGCGATAACTGTAAATACTATCAGAGAAGAAATAAATGTCGTTAGTTGTAGCCTATTGCAATTCATATTTTGACGTAATTAATACTGGGTTTGAATAAGTACTAAATAAAGTAGGTATATTATCATTACCGCGACAGCAACATCAGCGCGCGCCGCGCGTGCGAATGCAAGGTCACTACAGGCGCAAGCTAACACCTCCGCTCCCCGAAAGTCTCTCTCGCACTCGGCACCTGCTCCTGCGCCACCCGTCACCGTCACACCTGCGAGTAAGCCTACCACCGCACCTCCACTGATGCCGTTGCCGAAAGTTCCCGAGAGCCGGCCGCCGAACGACAGTAACAGCTCAGATAACGCGCCGCCGACGGCTGTGGCCACGAATACCGCGGTTGAAACACTTGAAACTAAGCAACTCATCACGATACCTAAAAACGTCGACTCGGCACGCCAGAGCTCGCAAAATCAACAAAAAAGGAACAAAGTAATCGTAGGTACGGGCTCTAATAATAACAACATCCAAGGGGTGGAACGATTAAAATATATACAGGCCTGGTCATTTAGACCTGAGACGACCGCCGAAAATATATTGAGTTTCTTAAAAGAACATGCAATGTCAGACGATTATATCGTTGAGAAAAGGAATATTAAAACAAATAGACACGCCGCATTTTTAATCGGTATTCCAGAAAACCTATTCAAGACTTTTAACTCGCCTACTGTGTGGCCACCGCGCGTGAGGTTTACAGTGTGGTTTCGCCCCTGTCCCCGCGGCGCGCGGGGACACGAACGTCAGCACTCCGGCGCAGCGCCACCGGCCGCCGCCGCCGGTAATAACATATCCACCCTCAACTAGCGGCCGCTCCACAACAACAAACGATGGCGAACTAATTTTATGTCACCAGAATATTCGATGTTTAAGCAATAAAACTAAAAAACTAGAAGTATTGTTAACAAAGGAGCTATCCTGCGATGTTCTCATTATGACTGAACACTGGCTCCAGAGCCATGAGATAGCATCAGTAACACTCATTAATTTCGACTTAATATCATATTTTTGTAGGTCAACAATCGGCCACGGTGGAAGCTGCATCTACGTTAAAAAAGGCATTAAAGTTATAAATAAACCAGATTACTGCGACTTATCAGTTGAACAACTGTTTGACGTGTGCGCGGTACAGCTCGTAGGAGAAAATATATTAGTAGTCGCAATATATCACTCTAACCAAACAGATGATATTGCGTACCTAAAATTATTCGACAAGCTACTAACAAAAATAACTAACGAAAGATTGAGCGCCATTATAATGGGCGACATAAATATAAATTTGCTTAAAAATGCAAAGACACAAAATGAATTAGTGGATATTTTGTCCGCGCACAACTTTGACCAATTGGTCGATTTTGCAACACGGGTAGAGGGTACTACTGCGACACTGATAGACCATGTGTACTGTAACCTTCCCTCGCAGCGCGTCACAAGCGTTACTGGCGTCGCGGCGCACCTCAGCGACCACGACGCCCAGCGCGTGCGCGTCGCGCGCGCCGCTGCTGCGTCGCCTCCGCAGCACGTCGAGCGAAGGCCGATAACTAGCGCGAATAAAAACAACTTCTCTAACGCTCTCGAGTCTATCGACTGGCCCGCGGTGGTGGAGCGTTCGGGTCGCGACTGTGATGCGCTCGCACAGACACTTTTAAATATTATAACAGACAAATTTAACACATGTTTTCCAATACGAAAACAACCATACCACCCGTTAAATAAATGCTGGATCGACAGCGACATTCAAAATTTAAAATACATGTTATTTGACATTCTACATTTAACAAAAGTCTTCCCAGAAAACGAAGACCTAATAAATATAGCCAAAAATTACTCTAGCAAATATAACACTATGTTGAAAGAGAAACGAACTGACTATTACTCTAAAACAATAAGCGAACACCCAAATAAGATCAAATGTATGTGGAACGTCATCAATACAGAACTCGGCCGACAAAACCGTGACAGAGTCGACTACACAGATTTGCTACTAAACGCTAATGGGGTGGGTTTTAACACTAAACAACAACTGGTCGATGCATTAAACAATGAATTCACTACGGCTGCCAGCAGGTGCGGCGCGCCGCCGGCCGACGTGGTGCGCGCGCACGCCGCGCTGCGCGCCGCCACGCCGGCCTGCGACTCCTCACTGCGGTTCATTCCGTTCACCCCCGACGAAGCGATAACAATACTAAACAAGCACATAGCTCCGAAACATAGTACTGACCTATACGGAATGTCACCTAGCTTACTGCGATCAATCAGTCAACCGATCGCTCCGATTGTAGCTTATCTATTCAATGCCTGTATTAGGGAGGGCGTATACCCCAAACCTTTAAAAAAAGTCAAAATATCCCCCCTTTACAAAGGCAAAGGCAAAAAGTCGGACATGAAATCTTACAGGCCCATATCCTTGGTACCCGCACTCAGTAAGCTATTTGAAGTAGGTTTAAATAAAAGAATTTTATCATTTATTGAACAACTGAACATTATGACTGAAAGGCAGTATGCGTACAGGGCTGGGCGCGCCACCACCGACCTAGTGCGAGAGGTAGTGTGGCGCGTACTGAGCGCGCGCGGGGCGAGTCAACACGTCGCACTGATATGCTGCGACCTCTCGCGCGCGTTCGATACCGCAGATCACCAACTCATAGCCGAAAAATTACAAGTCTACGGCATACGCGGGCCCGCCTTGTCATTGCTTACGTCTTTTATGTCTGACCGCTCCCAAACTGTAGTTGGTGATAAAAATCGGATTAAATCAACCGAAATGATAAGCACAATGGGCGTTCCACAGGGCTCATGTTTATCAAACACCCTATTCAGTTTGTTGCTCAACGATCTCCCCAATACGATAAGCGGAGCTGAGATATATATGTACGCTGACGATGTGGCTGCTGTGGTCACGGCGCCAACGTCTCACGAACTGGAGCAGAAACTAAACCATACAGTTCAAAGGCTCGAGTGGTGGTTCCGACTGAATGGCTTAGCCCTGAACAGAGAAAAGACTTTGTTTATAGTATTTCAGCTAAACGGCGCGTCACCACCACCCCTCCGAGTCACCACTGACGATCATACCGCCCTGCAGATGGTCCAGACGACGAAGCTGCTGGGCTTCCATATCGATAGTGCCCTCACGTGGGGTCACCATATCGACGAGCTGTGCTCCAAGTTAGGTCGAGCATGCTTCGCACTCCGTCGCCTGGCTAGCACGGCATCACGCAGCGTAGTAATATCGTGCTATTTCGCGACCGTCCACAGCCTCCTCACCTACGGTGTCGAGCTGTGGGCACGCGCTGCAGATGCCGTGCGAGTGTTCAGAATGCAGAAGAAAGCGATACGGGCCATTGTCGGCGCACCCGATGACGCAACATGTAGAGAGCTATTTAAGGAACTAAATATTATGCCTCTCCCCTGCGAACTTATATACCAGGTAGCTCTCTTCACACACAAAAATTTAGATGTGTTCCGGCAGCGAGGCGTGAACCCGCACCGCGCCATGCGCAGCGACAAGCTCGCCCATCTGCTCGTCACACCTAAACACGACCTACGCAAGTCTGAGAGGTCAGTGTATGTGATGGGCCCGTCCGTATACAACAGACTGCCGGACACAGTAAAACAGGATGCAGTTTCCATTGTGGCTTTTAAGAGAAAACTACGTAGATGGCTCCTTGACCAAACGTTTTACTCATTGGACGAATTTTACGAGCTTCCTATCCAATGAGTTACTTACTTACATTTAATTTAAGTACGTACTTAATGTATTGTATTTTTATTAGAACATGTACTTGAATGTATTTTGACCTGTAACTCGATGTTATAAATAAAGTATTGTATTGTATTGTATTGTATTGCATTATCAAATCTGTTTTTCAAGTACTTAATAAAGTAATCAAATCTATCTGTCTGTAGCCTGGATGTCTATACCTAGATACTTATTTTAGAACGTCTTGATATTTGAATTACCTACTGCTATTTAAATAATCAGGGTGGTTCACGAACAATCGTACAAATGGAAAAATTATTATTGTTAAATTTTGATGAGACACCCGTTTTACTCCTATTTTGTTGTTAATATGTATACTACAAAAATATATAATTTTATTTGAACTAGTTACCATTTTTTTAGTTACTCCTTTGTGCTTTCAAATTTAAAATGTTGTATGAAATAAAAAACATATTTTCAGTACATATATTAGGGTACTACTTTATCGCACTGGTGTGAGAAGTAGTACTTTAAGTGTCTATGTTAGA
Source organism: Leguminivora glycinivorella (assembly GCF_023078275.1). Taxonomy (NCBI): domain Eukaryota; kingdom Metazoa; phylum Arthropoda; class Insecta; order Lepidoptera; family Tortricidae; genus Leguminivora; species Leguminivora glycinivorella. The sequence continues at coordinate 5,282,619 of NC_062973.1, forward strand.
ACTTCAAAGAGTTTACCTATTTAATGAATAATACGTAATTTGAGTGTCTCTTTTTTGCCCGTTTTTTATTTTAATATTTTTTTTGAAATGTAGGTCAATTCTACTCAGAAACACGAGCATTTTTTTTATCTCAATAGGAGAATAGAGTGTCCAAAAAATTCCAAAATTCCATGATTTTGGAAGACCAATTTTTGTTACTCTAGTGTTCTGCCATACAAATTATGTGGAAAATGGTAACACAATTGGAAAAAATATATGAGCGACTTTTATACCAATTAGACTTGCAAAAGCTGGCGTTTCTGAGTAAAAATACCTTAAAATGCATCAATATTATCACATATTTTGAGATATCACACATCACATATCACAATGCCTCAAGGGCCTATTTTAGACATTAGCTAGCTTTTAAGTTTAGTCTTAGTTTCTTATATAATTATGTAAATATGTTCATGTAAATTTTGAGAAAGTGTACATGCTGATGATTCTCAGGAAAAATATGTATTGTTTTTTATATTTGTGTTTCATAAAGATTTATTGTTGAACTATATTGTGCATACAAAACAAATTGCTCGTGTGTATATTACAGGCGTTTAAGTGTTATTCAGGCAATTCAAATATTTACGATGACTAAGAATTTCAGCCTTGCTACGATTCTTGCAGTTAGTAAACGTTTAGTATTTATCTTTTTTAATAACTAAGGAAACTTTACGCAAACTTTTGCACTTCTTCCTGGATATACAGATGCAGGTTTCTCCTATTTATCTGAATGAAAGAAGAAACTGACTGACTGACTGACATATCAACGCACAGCCGAAACCTCTGATTGTGGAAGATTGGTCGTTGTGTTCTGAACATTTTGAAATACGAATAGAATCATTGAAAAAGATGTAGTCAATAGAGCCACTGAAAAAAGTAAAAAAAAGACATGCTCAATGATATCGAAAAAAATGTATTTTTTTATATATATAAAATTGTGTTTCCTAAACAAACATTGTTAACATTGACACTATATTGTACTTAGGTATAGAATTGCTCGAGTGTATGCTACAGATGTTTCTTTCTAAATTATCCAAGCATTTTCAAATCTTTATGACTCAGAATTCCCGTCCTGCTACGATTCATGCAACTAGGGCCACTTGCACCACCCGCGCTTAACTCAAGGTTAGTGGGCTGTCAACTGTCAAATTCCATATAAAATGGTGGGTTAACCCGGGGTTAACCCTCCATTTTCGGTGGTACGAGTGACCCTTAGTCCGTTTTCAAATTATCCATTCCGATATCGGATGTTGGAAGGATTTCAATGGCAAAAATCCATGATGGCGCCTGTAATGTATGGGATATTGGTCCGACATCCGATATCGGATCGGATAATGTGAAAACGCACTTAGGGCCACTTGCACCGTGACCCTTAGTAATAATAAAATATGTCTACATATATTTTAAATAACTAAGGGCGTCATTGATCGAAGATATTGATTGAAGAGGTTTCTTGACAACTTCCTTCAATGGTACTTGAATGAAACTTAACTTTATAGGATTATAAATTTAATGTAGGTAATAAACCAAATTAATAGGTAATTTCGTTGCTAACTTACGATCATAAAGCAAGTGAATATATTACAGGAATGCTTGTAAAGTCCGTATTAATAAATAAAAATAAAAATAATTATAACACATTATTACACAGATTGACTTAGTCCCACAGTAAGCCCAAGAAGGCTTGTGTTGTGGGTACTCAGACAACGATATATATAATATACAAATACTTATATACATAAAAAAATCCATTACTCAGGAACAAAATATCTGTGCTCATCACACAAATAAATAAAAAATAAAATAATATATGAATGATAAGATATATGTTTTTACTACTGTAAATACCGTAATCATGAAAGATAGATATGTTTTTGATAATTATTCAGCATAGCTACGAGTATGCTTGCTGCTGGGCACAAGCTACTAGAAGGTATGAACTATTTGAGGACTTGACGGAAAACTTTGAAATTATTTTCGCAGATATACAAATGAAGGTTGTATTTCCTATTTATGTTTTACGAATAAAAATTGTCACGAGCAAGGACTTCAACCAGCTAATAAAATATTTACCTAATAGAAAAGGTAACAAGTAAAATACCTAGGCATTTTACATAACTTAAGAAGTAAAATACCTACTGTATTTACATAGTTTAAACTATTGCGTAACAGGGAAATATTATCTAATTAAAATAATGCATGTAATGTTAACCACAATTTATGTTTCCTTTTTATCCTGTTGACGTAAAATCCAGTCTAAGCGCATAATAACTTTTATGCAAATATGTAACATTGTAAACCATGCTGTAGTAAACATTTGTAATATTATTTAAATCTTAGTTCAAATTATTGAACGTAGTAAAACAAAAGATTTCATATTCTTCTTTAGCATATTTTTTACCATCTTCACGCGAGCAACTCACGGTTTCACCGCATAACAACCGTCTGATATTTTTTTTTGTTCATCACAGCATACGGAAGGCGTAGACTGAATTGATTTTTTACGTACTTCGGTTACTATTATTTCTCTGCTCACTAACAGAGCGGCAGCTGACGTCCACGAGGGTTTATCACACATAGCCGTTAATCACAATAGGAATTTTTGCTGGAGGCGATGACTGACGAAATTTTCACCTGTCCCCGAACTATTTCAGTGTCTCCACTAAATAGTCAACCAAATTAAAAGCTGGTAAATCACGTCAAAGCTTCCCCGCGTTCACTCTGACGTAGGTTACGTGACATAAAAGGACACGCAATTCTTTCGAGGAAAATCATGAAATACTTCTAGCTATATAATCCTCAGTATTTATTACAACCAAGTAGTACGATCTGAGAAACAGAAGTGCTCGTGTTTTAAGGAAGTATTTAAAATTAATAAATAATGAAAATGAGTTTAGAAAATACCTTTATTGCTGTGGTAAGTTCAGGTTATAATTAAGAGTTTTGAATGATTCACGGTTATTTTCATTAGACTTATATTGACCGGGATATAGACCGTGATTACCTTTTAAAAAGGTAATCACGGTCTATATCCCGGTCAATATAAGTCAGGTTATAATTATTAATTTAACTAAATTATGGTTACTAATACTGACACTGTTTCGGACTGACTTTTTTCTACATATGCGCGCTACTATGCATTGGTCAATACATACCTAAAAACTCATGCCTGGCCCCGTAGCCGAATGGCATTTCTACGACGTGAAACGAAAACGAAACGCCGCGAAAGGTAGTCTGGCTCTGTCGCGCTAATATGCAAGAGCGATAGAGATAGATTTCTAGGAGCGTTTCGTTTCGTGAGCGTTTCGTGAGCGTTTGTGCATGCACGCACGCTGTACTTTCAAAAGGGTTAGGCGGAGCACACAAACTTTCAGCGTAAAGTTTCAATGCCACTCTGAGCGACAAAGATAATTATCCGAAAGGTCGAAATTAATTTTAGAGCAAACCAAAGTAGGAAAATAACAAAAGTAGCAATAAGCGATTTTTCAATTTACGTTTGCAGTGCGGTGGATTATCATATACATACATACTCGTACTTAACACATTTTTTTCCTCAAATACTTTCACCAGTTTGTCTATCTAAAGAAACATGTATCTACAATAGGTAACAGTACCTAAACAGTTCAATAATTTAATTTTCCAGATGCTGTGTCTGATGGGATTTGCAGTTAACCACGCATATCCAAGTAAGTGTATTAATTAAGATGAATTTCACCTTTATATTTATTATGAACCTCAATTTAATACTTTAAAATTGTTACTTTACTGTAACTCGTCTAGGTACACTTCTATAAAAATAACATTAAATGAAGTTAACTTCATTTAATGTTAAGGTTTACCGAGTACGTACTAAATGGACATAACGATATTTTTAATTATTTAAGGTTTGAAAAGAGACTTTAGTCTCTTTATTATACTGTGCTTTAGTGTTGGAACCAGAATGACTGGGTATATAACAGCAAAAAAAGAATATGAGCTTTTTCAGAAAGGAAAGATTAAAAACATGATTCTCACAGGTGCGGTTGGGTTTCCTACAGCTGAGAATCATTTTAAAATATTCATAAACTGTTTTTAACCCCCGACGCAAAAACGAAGGGGTGTTATAAGTTTGACGTGTCTGTCTGTGTGTATGTCTGTCTGTCTGACTGTCTGTTTGTCTGTCTGTCTGTGTGTGTGTCTGTCTGTGGCATCGTAGCTCTCGAACGGATGAACCGATTTTGATTTAGTTTTTTTTTCGTCTGAAAGCTGAGTTAGTCGGGAGTGTTCTTAGCCATGTTTCATGAAAATCGGTCGACTAGGTCGCGGTCGGGGGTTTTTTCAAAATTTTAATTTTGTGGTTATGTTGACAGCTAAGGAGGCATGGCCTGAGGAATGTAAAGGAAAAACGTACTGCCACGTGCAACCAGACTACTACCCGAAAGAGACATTTGCTAAGATTTTAGACGGAGTGGTAAGTTCATCAAAATCTATGACACGTAGGACTTTAAAAATTACAACAATTGTAAATAAAAAAAGAGTAGAAATATTGGTCGATATATGACACAAATTGACCCAGCACCAGTGTATATTATGATTTTTTATTTCGAAGCACCTACTCTTTTTGATTGTTTTTTTATTTTCGCTACCCAAAGGTTATCTGGTAGAGATAGCTCTTTAGCAATAAGACCGCCTGTTGTCTGCCTCTATTTATAATCATTTGTTTTGTCTTCACTGTATCTTTTTTCTGTATCTTTTGCTGAGGTGTGCCAATACAGAGTATTCTATCTATCTATCTGTCTATCTAAGCATATAAATGGATACGAAACGACATCGACAGGCGAAACAACCATAAGTTAGGAACCAAGAATACAGACAGATATTTGCTGCGTTCGTCATACAATGTCCTCACCGGGATCGCACCCAGGACTCACTAAGCCAGACTGGTCAATTCTAAAATTCCCTCACAAAATTATTGAGTTTATTTTTTTCTCAGAACCTACAGTTCCAACAAGGTGGAGGGGTTTCCAATCGCAGTAGCGAAGGCGATGTTGCCAGCTGTAGTACAATTAAGCGGGTGAGTGCACCAATTTCCTTAATACAATATACATACATATTTAAATATTTAAAAATATTTTAAGCGGGTTACTCACGTATTAAGTCGATATAGCGTTCGACATGTTTCGATCCAATTTTTGAGGATCTTTCTCAAGAGTAGTGACCCCGCCTTTACATGTCGAGAGCGCGACGCATACTCGACATGTACCTAAAGGCAGGGTTGCTACTCTTGAGAAAGATCCTCGAAAATTGGATCGAAACATGTCGAACGCTATATCGACTTAATACGTGAGTAACCCGCTTAAAATATTTTTTAAATGTGTATGAATCTCACTCAAAACTCCCAAACGGGGTAGGCAGAGGGAGAGAGAAAGAAAACGAAATTGTGATGCACATAAGCGTAAAGCCTGCCTGATTTTAAGCAGGTACCCTTAGTTTCAGTACTGAAGTCACACGCTCGTTGACAATCCCACAAATCTACCAGAATTTTCTTTTGGAGCAGTAAAACTCTTACTTATGGCACCATCTGGAAACACAAACTCAAACTATAATAAAGCCTCCGCCACACATAAAGCGTTTTGATAGCGCAGCGTTAGCGGAGCTGAATGCGCACGCATTCCACTCGCAATCCGCGCTCGTTAGTTCCCGTCGGCGTCCGCTGGGCGCAACGCCAGCGTTCGTCCGGCGCACCGCTATCATTGCGCTCCGCTGACGCTCCGCCTACGCTCTCAAAACGCGCATGTGTGGCCGAGCTTTAACTAATTAGAAGATCTTATACTAGTCATCATGTTAAAATTAAGCTTATGCAAGATTTGTGGTTAGCAAACCCTCCATCAAAGTATGTATTTACCTTCATTAATACACATAATAATGAACAATATTATCTTTTTCAGTTTGACAAGATTTACCTGATCTTAGACGATAGCGACACTATCCGGTTCGTCGCCCAGAATGAAGATGTCTTCTCATTCATGCTTCAGATTGAAGAATGCAGGTAATTTGTACAAACAATTAATCTAATCTACAAAAACAATTGTATTTTTCCATTAAAGAAGGGCCCTGCTTCAAGTGCAACAAGGAAGTTTTTAACAGAAATTTTATATTTCTGTCGATCTAGTGTTTAGATATTTTCCAAAATTGGCATAAAATGCCACAAAATACTTGGCCATCGTGTCTTGACTATTTGAGTAATTCCCAAAAAGCTTGTACATTTGGATCATGGACTCTATTTAATTAGCCAACCAATGTTTATGAATATCGAAGACGTGACCCAAATGTACAATTTTTCGGGGAATCGCTAAATTGTGACTTGAAGACCTAAGTGTTTCTACCTCTATTAATACACGTTTTTAAGTATCGCCAAGATCAACAACTTACAAAGTCACTAGTCTAAGCTTCTGAAGAAAAGGTGTTATTAGTCAATTATTTCATAATACATACATTTATTCCAGTACACCCGGCCGAACTTATTCTTCTGCGCTGGACGAAGACCACCTCCGTGAACAGAGAGTAGACTGCTACGAAACCAGACAGCCGTTCGAGTTCCCCGTGCTCTCGCTAGATGGCGCTAAACTTGAATCCATGGCGCCTAAGGGTGGAGTCCCTGTGAGCTGCTCTGCCAAAGTGATAGCCACGTAGTTTGGTATCAGATTTTAGACTGAATAATTTTTAATTTTTACGAACCCTTCGCCAAAATAATGTATCAATTCTAGTCTAAATTTCAAATTATTAGTTATTTATTATTTTCCAACCTCGACAGGTACTTTGTTTACAAAGGCTTGGAAATTAAAGTGTTTTTATTCAGCCAGCTATAAAAATCTTTTTATAATAAAAATATAATTGTAACATTTTTAAATTTTGACACATTGTGTTATTTGTTTTGCTATATTGTTCTAGAGCATGAAGTAAACCATAACTTAACTCCGTTAGTCAGCGCCATTTATTCAATACTATCATCATAACTACACTCACGAGGTCTACAAAATATTTTTATTCGAAATGTGTATTGAAGTGATACCCTGATATTAAAATGAACAAAAATGTCGTCTGTTCTTAAAAAAATAAATAAACACGTAAAAATATTGGTGGAAATTTGATATTTGTCCCTTCCCGGCTGTGAAGTTAGCTCTATTCATAATATACTATGGGCCTTTTCAGAGTTATATTTTTTTGTATAAAATTGTTAGTCCCGGGGCATATCGTCCTTGGTTTCAATTTTTTTTTATAACTTTTATAAGTGCTTCGCCGCTCCTTAAGTTGGACCCATGTAAACTGTCAAGACTCATGATTATATACGTGTCAACTAAAGAGGACCGAGTATATAGAGTTACTGTCAAAGAAAAATGTGTAGTCACCGTGCGTAGACTGCGACTGCCATCTCTCGACAGGCTTAAAACTTTTGAACCTCAGTTTTGATAATTTGGCCCATACTCAACTTGATATGTGTTAAAATGTCAAATATTAATATTAACACCGTCTAGCCGAGAGTCTACCAAAGGTGTACCTACAGATGTAGTTCGAAAAGATTTGCCTTCGTATGCTTACGTAAACGTACGAACGTGTCATGCTATTTCAGTCAGTCTCAGTACAAGATGTAAGACATTGACTGAACTAGCATGACTAACACGAACGGAAAAATACGAAGGAAACCCTTTTCGCACTGTAACGCTATCTAGGACAATAAATAAAATCTAGGCCACCGTGCCTTTTTCTTGACAGTTCCGAAGTACGTTTTTTTGTTAGATTTTATCTGTCTTTCTTTACGCAGTTGTGTCAATGAACATTGAACATCGGCAATATCATTTATGAAGACAACGCCCCTTCGCATCCTCTGTCCGAAAGCTATTTTTTAGTCGATGGGTTTTGATATACATCAAAATCACAAGTGGTCAGAAAGATTTTAGGTCTAAAAACAATTGGTCGTTTATAAAATGTGCTGAACATTTTGAAATACCGTATTTACGTAGTTTTAAAGAAATAACCGTTTTTGGATTTAAATAAAGGAGTGGTTCAATCGATCATTGTTCAAGTGTTGAAAGTATTTAACAGACTCTTGATGTAAGGGTATCAGAGTTATAGGTGATGATCAATCAATCAAAAATATTTACATACATACATACATACAATCACGCCTGTATCCCATAAAGGGGTAGGCAGAGCACATGAAACTACTAAAGCTTCAATGCCACTCTTGGCAAATAAGGGGTTGAAAGAAAACGAAACTGTGGCATTGCAGTGACAGGTTGCCAGCCTCTCGCCTACGCCACAATTTAACCCATATCCCATAGTCAAATATTTATTTGTATAAATAAGGGTATAATAAATGGGAAATACATTTTCATTTTCAATCCTTATTTTACCACAGTTTGGCGTACAAATATTTAATTCTCAAAACTAACTTAGCTTCTATGTATTATGTACAGGCATGCACTCTTATAATTAAAATGGCACAATCTAATTATAAGTATGTCATGAACTAATACCTATCGAACAAATATCAAAATAAATTAAATATATGATTTTGCAATGACATTCAAATTAATTAATTTAATAATATAATAATACATAAATTTAAATCCACTATAATCACTGGCCAATTCCCTACTTATAGATCACACTTTTCTAAAAACTCATAAATAATAGGTACAATCCATTAAATGTCTATACAATTTTCTTTCAAATAAATTAAATGGGAATTGGGACGATTAAATATTTGTATTGCCATTCGATAAATATTATTCTTAGGAAGAGATATATTTGTCAGCGGTATAAAAAGTTTCAGTTCCAGGCGCAGCGAAGAGTATGAGAATTGGACTACCAATACCAATTATAATATAAATACACATCTGATCTACTTCAAATCCATTCTCCATCGCCTCAGTGACAGTAATCGTTCAATAATATTAGATTGGACACAGCAACTTCGTTGAAAAACTGCGTGTTTTCTATCAATTTCATGCTGTTGCGAAATAATGTAGAATTAGAGCGAGGAAAAATAGGGGATGTACAGGAATAGCGAACACCTTTACATTTGATTGGACATAATAGAACAACTCAACAATAATTAAATTAAATAAATGTCTGTAATTAGTATTTATTAGGGATGTACCAACTAGTGATTTGGCCGACTAGGTCGACTACCGACTAGTCGGCGGTTGGGTGGCCGATGAGTCGGCCGACTAGTCGGCTAGTCTGCCAGAACGTAATTTTCCACTAAGTTCACCAGAATTTTTGAATGTCATTTTTGGTTCTATCGCACTTTTCATTATTTTTTACAGATCATAGGTCTATGAGAATACATTTTCCATTTTTTGGCTTAGTAGGCAGTGATCCTGCCTATGAAACCGATAGTATTAGGTAGGGCATTTATGTCGGTGCGATGGTCACAGATATTTTGTTCTTTAGACAAACAAAGCCATTACGGATACGTACATAATACAACCATAAATCATCCATTAATTTATTTTTGTATTGATTTCCTGTCACTTATGAAGTGCCGACAGCCTTTTTTGCCGACTAGTGGCCGACTAATCGCCAACTACAAATATGGCCGGATAGTTGGCTTTCCCAACTAGTCGGTACATCCCTAGTATTTATTTAATCAGTTAAAGACAACACTAACCTTTAATATTTGTTTATTGTAATTTTGAACGCAACGAAAACATACATTCTTTTCACTTTGAATGAAATTCAAGTTAACCTAATAATTAAATACTTAAATCGTCATAAATACAAAACACTTTTCAATAATATTAATTAGAGAAACTTATCAAGAGTAACTTTTAGTACTTTTTCATTGATTTCATAAGCTCTACAGTTTACATGGTTTTACTTATCACAGTGTAAACACGTCATGCTGACTAATTCTGTGTTTTATTTTAGTTTGGAGCGCGAATAGTTATTTTTGTATATTTATGTGCCATTTTTAGGGTTCCGTAGTCAACTAGGAACCCTTAAAGTTTCGCCATGTCTGTCTGTCCGTCCGTCCGCGGATAATCTTATTAATCTCAGTAACCGTTAGCACTAGAAAGCTGAAATTTGGTACCAATATGTATATCAATCACGCCAACAAAGTGCAAAAATATAAAAAAACCGGTCAAGTGCGAGTCGGACTCGCTCACTGAGGGTTCCGTACAAACTTTCAATAGTTGAATCATCAAAATGTTATTCATAGAACTCTACAGATTTGACTAAATCCCTCAAGACTCAATTTCCCACATAACAAGTAATATTTTAATATACAATTTTATTGTTAGACAACGTCCAAATAAAATCAAGACTATTCGACTTCAATAGTTTACGACTTACGACATGTCGCAAGGACGCTCCTGAACCGACCTCATTATATCAGGAAAAACGCGATGTAGGAAATGAGCGTTCAACGTACAGCGACATCTATCGGCAAATTGAGTAAACTAATGCGCGCGAGCTAGTGTAGAGGATGATTTTTATGGAATAATTGTTTATTGCGTGAACCGGTTTTAACCATTTTGCCTCTATTTGAAAGCAGGTAATTTCATTGTTATTTTGTTAAAAAATACAGGTACAATAAACACCCGCAAGGGTGTTGAAATTGAAAATGTAAATCTGAAAGGTTTTTTATAAATACAAAAAAAAATTCAAGATACGTGTACGATTTTATTTTTCCTGTAATATTCATTTTAATAGCCATGTTTGGTGAAAATTTCATAAATTTATGTTGGTAAACTTCGGAGATAAGGGGGGGGACGGTATTTTTTTTTACATTTTCCTTCAAAAAACATTTTTTTTCCACAACCAAAAAATTATAAAAAATAGTTTTGATATGTAAAGTTTGAGCTCTTTCTAACGATACCCCACTTGACCTAGTTACTTCAAATTTTCAGTTTGCCCCCCTTTCATTTTGGCCATTTTCTATCATTTATATTAATTAATTTAAAAAAATCATTCAACTTGTAAAGGTTCACAATGTTTATAACTATTCCAAATTTCATATCGATGGCATTTTAAGTAGTTCTGGAGATATTTAACAATGTGACAGACGGACAGACAGACGGACAGAGTCGCACCATAAGGGTTCCTGTTGTACCTTTTTGGTACGGAACCCTAAAAATGGAAAAATGTTTTATTAGGGTACCCCCCCTACACGTAAAGTGGTTGGATAGGTATTTAAAAATGAATAAGGGTTTACTAAGATCGTTTTTTGATAATATTAATATTTTCGGAAATAATCGCTCCTAAAGGAAAAAAAAGTGCGTCCCCCCTCTAACTTTTGAACCATATGTTTAAAAAATATGAAAAAAATCACAAAAGTAGAACTTTATAAAGACTTTCTAGGAAAATTATTTTGAACTTGATAGGTTTAGTAGTTTTTGAGAAAAATACGGAAAACTACGGAACCCTACACTGAACGTGGCCCGACACGCTCTTGGCCGGTTTTTTTGGTATATAAAAACATTGACATTAACAAAAATACCCTAATTCGCTTCGCCCGACCCACTTTATAGAATTTATTAGTATACAAAAGTAAAAGTTATAAAATTTAATACATAGTAATTGTATCGGTAAATTGTTTTTAAAGAAACTCATAGTAGAATAAACAAACTTTAATAGACAATAAAACGCCGCTAAAATTCGAGATAATTACAAGGACACGATAACAGACGAATTACTTTCAAAATCAAAAATGTTATAAGTACTATTACGTTCAGAATCGTCACCGACCAAATTGCCAAGGCAAATAGCTTAGTTTTAAGAGCTTTAACTCGCTTTGCCTGGGGTGATCACTTTGGCCGGACATCCCCTATGCATATTTGAGTACAAACTATGTGAGTATAAATTATGAGGTTGGACAAATGGTAGGTGACAAATGGTCTCATTTCACCGAGTTTGTACTATTTTTTCAATAGCTGGTGGTATCGTAAAAACCGCAGTAAAATGGACATAGTGCGATTTACGGTATTCGTGAGTTATTATTATTTTTTATTTGTTAGGGTTTAACTTATAGGCATTTTCGTATCGATATGTGTGCCTATTCTAAGACTTTTTAAATTAAAAACTAGTTTACCGAAGATATTTCTTATAAAACCTCATTTTAATAAAAGTGATAAAATTATAATAAAAACCCCCGACTTGACGAAATTGTGAAATAAAATTTAATTAACGTAAAATCGTTAATAAATAGAATCGATCTCTCTCTCTCAGACTCGATCATACAAACAATTAATTGTATTAGTTTTCTCTAAGATTGTGTGACGTGACAATAATAATAACATACCTATACAACTAACTATTAACTTATTGAAAATTCCAACAACAGTCGTCGGGGCTGCCATAATTACGACAGAAACTGATGATTTGCGGTTTTTTAGTAACGTGAATTTAACTTGACAAAGTTGTACTTGTAATTACGCATCTAGGTCAGTACGTCTAAGGACCATAAGATTCGTTTATTATCATGGAACTCCGACGGGGTGCGTAACAAGATACATGAACTTCTCGACCTTGCGGTAAGTGACCATCCTATCGACATTATTGGCTTGTGTGAGACCAGACTTACGGACAAAGTTACTATGCCCACAGCCGGTTTTTCTTGCTATCGTCAGGATAAACATCACACAGGGAGAGGACAGGGAGTTGCGCTCCTAATTAGAAATAACATTCCGCATAACTTGCTAAAAATTCCTCTTACTAAAAATATTGAAGCCGTTGGTGTGAGCATTGATGTTTCTGATACGGAGTACGTGATTTTGTCTGTTTATCAGTCTCCTAACTTACCGTTAGACCGTAATGACCTTGATATACTATTAAAACTTGGTAGACACGTGCTCATTATGGGAGATTTTAATGCAAATCACCCCTTCTGGCATAGTACCTACACTAACACCCGCGGTAGGACTCTCTTTCGTTATATGCTGGAACACGAAATTGTGATCTACTCCTCAACCGTTCCTACTCAAATAAATTATCGTCATGAGCTAAAAGCTACAAACCCCGATTTGATTATCGTCAATAACGTACCGGGCTTGGACAACCTTGAAGCGCTACCAGCACTATCTTCAAATCATCTACCACTCACCTTTGAAATCCAGGGTAAAATTGAGTGTCATATTGCACCTACAGTTTATAAATTCAAATCAGCAAATTGGCAAGAATTTCGTTCATCTTTAAATTCCGATTTAACCCTGAGTAGGCAAGTTTTCAATGATGAAACTCAAATAGATGCAGCTGTCGAAAACTTACAAAACTGCATCATTAAAGCTAGAAATCGCAATATCCCAATGGCTACATCCAAAACGCCGATGTTTAAACTACCAAGAAACATTAAAAAGTTAATTCGCCAAAGAAATCAACTCCGCCGCCAAGATCAAAAATTGCATGGCGGTAGTGCCAAAAAAGAAATTCGTGCCCAAATAAACAAACTCCAAAAAATTATCCATACAGCTACACAAAAGTATCTAGAATCGATATGGAACCACAAACTAGCTAAAGTTGACAACCCAACAAATGATATCTGGCGCGTAGTTAAATCCTTAAAGCGGACTAATATCCATATTCCTCAATTAAAACGAGACGATGGTGCCTTAACTAATAATACATCTGAACAGTGCGAGGCCTTGGCAAAGGCTTTTGAGGCAAACATGAGCCTTACTTTGCACTGGAAAAATTTGTCTCTAGAAGATGTGGTAAATAAGTCTGTACTGGAATTAAATAAATATCAGATCCCAAAACTATTTAATCCGGTACGACCACATGAAGTTTGTAAGGCCCTAAGAAAAATGAAACCACGGAAGGCCCCAGGAGATGATGGACTACTAAACATTGTGCTTAAAAATCTCTCACAAAAAGCTATTGTCTATATCACCAAAATATTTAACGGCTGTCTTTATATTGGATATTTTCCTAGGGCCTGGAAAACTGCCAAGGTCATTGCTCTCAAAAAACCAGGCAAAGATGCCACTATACCTGTGAGTTATCGACCGATTAGCTTATTATCAGCGCTTGGTAAATTATTTGAGCGAATCTTAGCTTCTCGTCTGCATTTATTTACTAATGACAAAATCATAAATGAACAATTTGGATTTCGTTCACAACACTCAACAAGTTTACAGTTAACTAGACTAACCGAGCATATAGCCCATAACCTAAACTTAAACCAATCAACTGGCATGTTCTTACTTGACATAGAGAAAGCATTTGATTCAGTCTGGCATGATGGGCTCATTCACAAACTAATGATTTTGGGAATACCATTACACTTAGTTAAAATTATAGTCTTATTTGAGTGAGAGATGGTTTGCTGTTCATATAGGAGAGTCTAAATCTGCTCTTCACCCAGTTCTGGCTGGTGTCCCCCAAGGATCGATTTTAGGCCCCTTGCTGTTCCTTCTATACGTAAACGATATTCCAATACAAACACGTACAAGCTTGGCATGTTTTGCAGATGACACAGCATCGTTTACATCATCTGATGATATTGATCTCATTATAAGTAGATTACAACTATCAATAGAATGCTTACACGAATTCTTTACAAAATGGAAACTCAAGCTCAATGAAGCCAAAACTGAGGCTATCTTATTTACGCGTAAACGTAAATTACCACATAGACTTCTCAATATTGCCGGCCATGCAATACCTTGGAGTAAGTCTGTGCGTTATCTTGGTGTTACTATTGATAGCAAAATCAACTGGACAAAACACATAATGAACCTTCGTGTTAAAGGCGCCCAAGCGCTAGGGGCCTTACATCCTGTTATGAATAGAAAATGCAAGCTTAGCCCTGTGACCAAATTAAGAATTTATACAACGCTAATTCGCCCATGTCTCACTTATGCATGTCCAGCATGGAATAGCACATGCCTAAGTAACTATAAAGTCCTGCAAACTATTCAAAACAAGGCAGTCAAAATTGCTTTTAACACACCATTTCGGACCAATTTGCATAAATTACATGTCGATATAGGATTATTTCCCATTCGTCCTTATATAATTAGGTTGGCTTTAAAGTTTTTTAGAAGCCCGAAACATAATAAACACCGAAACCGCTTAATTTCGGGTATTGGGATGTCACGTGTTACTGATTTGCCGTATGTCGATAGGTATGGTACTTACCGATTGCCCCATCACTATTCTCTCTTCCCACCTGATAACGACTGCGGTGGTGATGCGGTTGGCGGGCAACGTCCAGTGCAATAAGACCCCTCTCTCAGCGGCTGTGTGCCAAGGACCACGGTACTTGAGGGAGCTCATTTTATATTAGTTCGGTCGAATGGAACGTGCATTTTTGTTCGCTAACCGTCAGTGAATTGGACAGTGTTATGGAATAAGCGATCAAGCGACAGTTAGTTGAAATCGAGAAAATGAGCTAGAAAGATTTGAAATTTGAATCAGTTGTTGTAAGTTCATTTATAAAGCAAAAAAGTTAATTTTGACATTGAACCTATTAAAAGTGTTCATAATTTAAATTGATAATAGTATTTTATGCAACAGGCGTTTAAAGGAGGTCTAAAAAGACGAGTGGCGTGGGTAACAATTTGAGGCGAAGCCGAAAATTGTTATTAAGACGCCGCGAGTATTTTTTGACTCAGTTAAACACCGTTGCATACAATACTTTTTCTACGACCATGCACCTAGTTTTTAATAGTTTTCTTGAGTAACTTTCGTGAAATTCACACTGTTTCTTGTATTTTACGCAAAGGTTTGCACTGTTAGCTCAGCTGCCCAAAGCCTTCCCGCGCACGCGCGCCGTATCGTTATAAGACGTTGCCATGGTTACAGAGCCAAACAATGCGTTTTCAGTTTTTTCGATATCGCGCGCATGCGCGGAAAGCCGGCAGACGCTGGCTTTCGGGAGTAGACTTTTATATACGGTTTTAAAGATCTATGCACGACCCTTTAAATGACGAATAACAGTTCGGGAGTAGAAAAAAAAAATAACACCATACCTATTCAAGTTTCGAAGTTATTAACGTTTTTCCGCTTGATTCTTTATTGAACTAATCCTGCGATGAGGTTAATTTATTTCGCCGTAGCGTACTAAGTATGAGACATATTTTATCGCTTGATTCTTTAATGCAAATTGTTAGAGGTAAAGTGAATACTGGAATAAAATAAAATTCCATATATTTGAGTAAATAGTGCTATTGTAAATAAATTAACAACAATGTTTTCCTCCACAATGATTAGGACTAATCCGTCTAACAATTTAGTTTTGTTCTGCAATCAACTTTTTTAATAAATGTCAAAAAAATCAGCATATATGGCAAAATTGGCATTGTAACTAATAAGAATTCATTAGTACTAGCCAGGATTACACACATAAGATATTATGATATAACAAAACCTCTTGATACTTAGTTCTCATTAAGCGAAATATCCTGCAATTTCAAATATGTAACAACGAATTAAACGACACCATTAGGGCGGTTAAATCGATATTGCGTTTATAAATCATCAAAACTTTAAACCAAAACGAATTAATAACATCTTTATGGCGTTTAACTCGATTTTGCGATTTAGAATATACGCTTAATATAATTTGTAAAAGTAAATTTGGCGTTCAATTCGTTTTTACGTAACGACTTAGTACACAGGGCCATACAAATTTTAACGTGTCGCTTGATTCTACCCCTTGAAATAAGGCTGTAAGCATGATTTTTCAACAATGAAATAATCAATACTATAGATTATCACATTTATATCCGAACTGCATTCATAACTTTTTTTTCGGATTTTGGCGCTTAGTTCGCTATTCCATAACACCGTCCAATTTTAGAATCTTGCATAAATCCTTTATTAATAGTTAGTAATGCTATAAATGAACTTACTACTAATGAGTTCATACCGTTAATATTGAAGATAGTTATTTTGTATCAATACCTCATGTTAGAAAAGTATATCAAAATATATATATGCCATAAACTTTTATGGGCTACTAGCCTGATAAAGTATAATTTAATTATTGTGTTTTGTAAATGTCTGGTTTTATTGTACAGCATCTTACCATGTATATTTTGTATTTATGTTGAAATAAAGAACTTTAAAAAGAAAAAAGAAGTAACGTGAGTAACTCAGCACGACTATTTAATGTATTTAGCTCTCGTCATCTCGTCATAGACACATTTTACTTGAAATTTGAAACAAGTAGACATGGCAGCCCCCGCCCCGATTGCGTGTTTGTTTGTTTGTGGAAACGAATGTTACCGATTATCTCCTAAACTACTAGACCGATTTAATGCGGTTTTCAGTAACGGGTTTCTAAACTAGACAAACTATGTATCTGGCCACATTCTGTGACTTTTCTCTTCCCGAACAGACTCTAGTAGGTACTTATTATAAAACCCGGGACGACACGGTATGACACATTTTTTCCTCAAACACTTTTACTAGTTTATCTGTTTTACGAACATGGACTAATTTAATTTTCCAGATGCTGTTTCTGTTGGGATTTGCAGTAAACCACGCATTTGCAAGTAAGTAGGTACTATGGTAATTAAAAAAAAAAATATATATATTTATTGCCACAACTAAGAATATTGTACAACTTAATAACTTAATACTACATTTACAGAACAGAAAAAAAAAAAAAATAATAAACGAAAGTACATACACTTAGAAACTAGGCAATGGGTACGAGTTTCAGCATGTGCTAGTTAGACATAGTGAGCTATCTAGCGCTGATTTTCAGACTAGCCCCTAGCTAGGTCGTCCACGATTCCAGCTACTGCCATACATTGCACTAAAGGCTACGGCGACTGTATGTGTGTGGGCAACTGAGTAATTGTGTGTGTGTGTGTGTGTGTGTGTGTGTGTGTGTGTGTGTGTGTGTGTGTGTGTGTGTGTGTGTGTGTGTGTGTGTGTGTGTGTGTGTGTGTGTGTGTGTGTGTGTGTGTGTGTGTGTGTGTGTGTGTCTGTGTCTGTGTGTGTGTGTGTCTGTGTGTCTGTGTGTCTGTGTGTCTCTGTGTGTGTGTGTGTGTGTGTGTGTGTGTGTGTGTGTGTGTGTGTGTGTGTGTGTGTGTGTGTGTGTGTGTGTGTGTGTGTGTGTGTGTGTGTGTGTGTGTGTCTGTGTGTCTGTGTGTCTGTGTGTCTCTGTGTGTGTGTGTGTGTGTGTGTGTGTGTGTGTGTGTGTGTGTGTGTGTGTGTGTGTGTGTGTGTGTGTGTGTGTGTGTGTGTGTGTGTGTCTGTGTGTGTGTGTGTGTGTGTGTGTGTGTCTGTGTGTCTGTCTGTCTGTGTGTGTGTGTGTGTGTGTGTGTGTGTGTGTGTGTGTGTGTGTGTGTGTGTGTGTGTGTGTGTGTGTGTGTGTGTGTGTGTGTGTGTGTGTGTGTGTGTGTGTGTGTGTGTGTGTGTGTGTGTGTGTGTGTGTGTGTGTGCGTGTGTGAGTATCTGTACATAAAGGTATGTAATATACATATATTGGGCTGTTTAAACCCGACCGATTTTAACCACAGCTTCCTAAGCTTAAATGGAGTTAAAAAAGTGGTACAACATGTAGTCCAAAAACGCATAGTTTTTTAGATAATCGCGATTTTAAGTACTCGTATAATCGCAACAATAATCTTTTCCCCTCACTAGCTCGGAAACACGTGTTTTGTCCTTTAATACCAGCGGGTAAATTTTATCCACTAGTGGGTAAAGTAATTTGACCTTCAATAACGTCAAACTAACTGCTTTAAAATTGATAAAAGTAGGTGAATCTAGTAATAAAGATTATTTACCACCTGTGGAACTACTGGAAGCGGTGATAAACGCATTTTTTGCATTGTAGTTTCCTCGCTATAGTGAGGGGAAAAGTTTTGTGTTACACTCGGGTGCAAATGTATTTTACTTCTCGTATGTTAAAAAACTCGCAAGTTCAGGATTCTATTCTCGAACCACTCGCTTCGCTCGTGGTTCAAATATAGAATCCTTTCACATGCTCGTTTTTCAATTCCACACTCGGCGTTAAAATACAACTTTGCCCCCTTGTATAACAAATAACTATTATCTTTTCTTTATCACAAAATACAAGTACCTATATCAAAACTAGACTTAGGTTTGTTGTTTGTTTCCGTGTTTTATTGCTAGAGTGCAAACGTATGTCTTCGCTAATAACTGGCCGGTAAATTGAACTTAAACGTTCGCTAAAATGTCAACGTCCAAAATTATTATTCTGTCACACGATAGGTCCTGTCATATTTCGTAATCGATTGAATTCAGCTAATTATTTGAATTTTCTGAGAAATGAGCGTAATGAAAGATGTGGATTTGGAAACACGAAGAACAATGTGGTTCCAGCAGGACGGTTGTCCAGCCCACTTCGGCCTTGAAGTGCGAAATTGGTTAAACGACGAATACCCAAACAGATGGATAAGACGCGGAAGTAATGTTCTTGCCTGGCCCGCTAGGTCGCCGGAGTTAACGCCGTTGGAATTTTTGTTTATGGGGGACACTGAAGGACAAAGTTTACTCGAAACCAGTGCATTCAAGAGAGGAATTGTTATTAAGAATTACAGCAGCGTCAGAAAAAATGAAAGCAAATTTTGTGAACCTTAATGATCAAATACGTTTAAGACTTAATGTGTGTGCCCTTCGTAAACCTTATTATTAAAAACATGTTATCGTATGTCTTGTTTCTTTTTTTTCTCAGATTTTCATAGTATTGTGACAACAACAATGTCAACATTGTGAATTCATATTTATGTACGAACGTAGACCGACCGTAATATTATTATTACGGTCGGTCTCGGTAGACCTCGGTAGACCGCGATATAATTTCATGGTTTTTACCTTAATTCTGTGACCACAGCTAGTGAAACCTGGCTGAAACGTCGGAATTAAGGTAAAAACCGTGAAATTATATCGCTGTAGACCCGTTCGTACATTTAAATATGTGTTCAAAACGCGAGAGTTCAAAGTGTAGCATTGTGAATTGCATGATTTTGGTTATGATATGAAACTGAAATTGCTTTCGGGAATTCATTTATTTATTCGGATAATTGAGCTAAAATAATAACTTTAAGTAGGTACATAATTTTCGCTTGAAGCCTTGAACCACGGAAATGATAAAATAGTGCTAGAAATACGGATACTTCATTTAATTGGTTTGTTTACATTGTTATTTAGCAAGTTCATTTGACAACCATTTTATCTACTAACTTGACATTTCTTGTCATAAACTAGTAAACACTCCATGACACATAGGTACTCATATTTCACTTGCTCGATGCTTGTCGGAGTGATTCGTGAAGTGTCGTGTTTGCTTACTCTGTTTCTCGCTCAGGTATTACATTTTCTTATTCACACTCTCAAATAAAGATTTGTTCATAATGAAGTGCAAAGCTTAATTGATTTATTTTGTTACAAAATTTAAAAAATAAATAATGCGTAATTGGACCTATGTTCATATAACATTATTTACTTGTAATTAAGTCAGGAATATGTGGTTGAAATCGGTCGGAGCAGGTTTTTTAGCGGCCCACGGTGTAAAGGTTTTTATGTGCGTCCTGTGTCCATTTTAATTTTTCATACAAGTAAAGCGGTTTATGAGTCTCGATTATTTTGCGTAAAGTAAAAGCCAGATGTAGGTCTCTTCTGTTATTCATGTTTAGGATACCCCTGTTATTGAGATAAGGCGTAATGTGTGCTCGTTTTGGAATGTTGTAGCAGAAATTAAGACTTGATTAAGACGAATAATTAACCTTTATATCATAATTACATGAGCCTGTCAATTTATGGAGAAAATGCAACCCTCCAAACAAGCAACAGGGCCTCCAAACACGGTTACTTACTAGAACCAAGAACGATACTGGACTAACAAAGCCCATACAAAAAAGCGTAACCCTGAAATGCTTTTTAGGCTTAAAACTTAGATGGCGCTGTTTCCAAATATGTTCCCAAAATATTTTTGCGTGTTTTTATTTTTTATAAGAACAAAAGACATATTTCTTTATTTTAATATCATGATATCATGTCAATGCCTATTTTGAAAAAAAAATGTAGGCATCATCAATGTAGTTATGATAATATTTAATAGGTGGCGCTAAAAAAAACTACGATTTTCGGTAATCGGTACCTACGAAGATACTATATAAATAATCCTTGCTAGACCAAAATTACATACATTTTCCGTGACGTTTTCGTTATCCAGTTACATATTCTATAATGTCAAAAATTCATGGTAGATGCCCTAATGTTGACTACCATACGTTACGAACTCATATTATTCATAATGTTTCTTTCATATAAAGCAAGGATTATTTTAGATACGATTTACGAACTTCATACTAAGAATCGTATCTACCTCCCTTTTTTAGCGCCACCTATTAAATACTACCATAACTACACTGATGATGCATACAATTGTTTTTTTTTTTTTTTTCAAAATGTGTATTGACGTGATATTAAGCAATAAGCATGTCATTTGTTCTAATAATAATTTTTAAGAAAAAAAAAAACCGCTGCCTTTGGGGTTCTGGTGAAAGCTACTTGCGAATGTTGGATTATTTATTTATTTATTTTCGGAACACCAACAGCTATAAATAACATTATGCTAATTTAAATAATAACACAAAGCCAATTACAGGTATTCACAGATAGATTATGTAGAAATGTGTAGGTATTTTTTAAAACTGATATTAATGCTTGAATTCTTTGATGGCAACATAAATTAATATACGTATACCGTTAATAATAAATAATAATAATAAATAACTTTATTTCGAACCATCAAGTCCATAGGGTTAGTAAATACAACAACCTATACATCTATTGTTAGTAACAAGAAAAGATACAATCATTAAACAAAACAGATACAAGGACGGAAACAAACAAAAACCTAATATATTTACAAGTTTCGCGGCAGCACAGCTACAGGTGAGTGTAGCTGCACATACCGCTTGACTAGGGGCGAGTCACACCGCTGCGCCAATGTACTTAGGATGCCGTTTGTGCTGCCTCGACTGCGTGTGAGAAGTGACGCGATACGCTTCCTCATGATTGCGTAAAAACAGTCTGTTCTAGCCTCTGCAAACATTGCTGAGGCGCTACAATACCGCGGCAGCCTAAACAGCATCCTAAATGCATTGTTGTATTGGACTCTTAGAGCGCTATATGCCCGCTGCGTAAAGTTAGCCCACAGACCGCACGTGTAGAAAGTTTGACAAAAAGCTTTAAACAGCACGAGCTTCACTTCTTTACTAGCACGTGCAAACCTGCGGGCCAACATGTTACAGCGGACACAAAGGGCCCTGCGTTCCCTCTCGATGTCCTCGACGTCAGACAGTGTGTCTGTGACCCAGTGGCCCAGGTACTTAAATTTATCCACTCTCTTTAATGGAGTTCCACACAGCTTAACCTCCTGCATAATGTAGCTTTTGTTACCTGCTTTAAATTGCAGGAGCTCGCTCTTCGAGGCATTGTACCTGAGCCCATGGGCCCCAGCATACGTTTCGCAAATGCTCAACAATTTCATTAGACCACCCATCGAGGGGCTCAGCAACACCATGTCATCAGCATAGCTTAAATTATTAACACATATGTTTTCTACGTGACAGCCGACATAAGCGCTGCTGAGCTCCTCGATGAGGCCGTTCATATAAACATTAAACAATAACGGAGAGCTCAAACCACCCTGTCTGACCCCGCACTGCATCACGTATTCCTCGGACAAGGCGCCCGCCCACTTGACACAATTTTTTTGGTTCCCATACCAATGCCGAAGCAATGAGATGATAACACGGGGGACCGTCGTGTCCTTAAGTAGTTTCCGCCATAGTAGGTCGTACGACACCGTGTCAAACGCTTTTGACAGATCCAGAAAACAGGCAAATATCGGCGTCTCACGTGACGTATAGTAATGGACGGTCTGCTTAAGACATAGGATTGCGCTTTCAGTTGATAAACCCGGCCTAAATCCGAATTGAGCGTCATTTAGTTTTGTATTTTGAACCAAAATGTCGTCCAGCAAACCGTCCAATACCTTTGCCACAACAGTGGCGAGCGATATAGGCCTGTAATTGGAAATGTCAGAAGCATCCCCGGTTTTATTTTTTATGACAGGCACAACTATTGTTTTCATGAGTTCATCAGGTAAGTAATTGTGACTAATACATAAATTATAAAACATTGACAAAACTATTGGAAGATGCTCACCTGCATACTTGAGATGCTCAATACTGAGGCCGTCATATCCCGGCGATTTACCCTTATGCATCTTACTAATTTTAGAAGCAACTTGCTTGGCAGAAAATCTAACAAGGGGATATCATCTTCAGCCTCAGCATCCAGCATCTCAGGCGCTTGGAGAGTGGGTTCGACTGTGAAGTGGCGCTGGAAAGCATTAGCAATCGCGGCAGGGTCAGAATAGTCGGCTACACTCACAGGAAGGCTCGACCCCGGACTCAATTTAGCGGTATTTTTCCAGAATTTTCCAAAGTTGCGATTCGCATGGTTTTTAGCAATAATGTCCATCTTTATGTCATGCTCATGTTTCTGACAATATTTCAATTTGTTTTTAAAGAGTTTTTTAGTTTCGCACATCTTATTGTATACATAGCCAGAAGCAGGTTTACCATAAGTTACCCACCACTGAAACCAAAATCGAGCCTCCCGGTGAGCTTCACTGACATGCAAATTCCAGCCCGTTACATACCTATTTTTCCCGCGCTTAATATCTTTATAGGAAGCTCTCGCAGCCAATTTTAATACAGATGTTATATTATGATACAATTCTCTCAGCTTATTTTTATGATCCACATTTGAACACATCCTATCTGCACATAAAGTGAATTCAGCAGGAAAATTAATACACTTAAGTTCGTTCGTACAACAATACTTATATTTTTCCACTTGCAAAGCGTCCCTCTCACCCCACTTCACCCTATCAATGGGACACGAGTGACTAGTTTGAACTTTTGCCTTTATTAGCTTAAAATCACATTCCAGTAGCAAAGGGTAGTGGTCTGACCAATAAACGTTGTTATATAACACTGCTGTACTAACAACCGTGGACCGCGCAGCGCTTGTCACCACGCAGTGATCAAGCCATCGTCTAGATCCGTGAGCTTCACTGACAAAAGTGTAGGTATCACTTGGTAATATGTCCATGTCTACACATGTCAAGTAATGTTCAGAACAAAAGCTTAAAAGTTCACGTGAGAACGACTCACCAGGGTGCGCGTTGAAGTCCCCAAGCACGAAGACGGATTCCACGTCGTTACTTTCCACAATCGACTGAATTTCGCCTAAACATTCAGTAAATTCACTTACGTTATCAACACAGTCAGTCGGCATATACACTGACATAACGATCGCTGATCGGTCATTTAGTAATACCTTGATAGCCACTAGACGCACACTATTGCACTGAATGACAGAAACACACGGAAACGACGATTTCCTCCACAATAAACCAACGCCACCGTGTGGTCTGCCTCGAAGTACCTGCGCAGACGAGTCAACCGCTGATTTTCCCGTATAAGCGAATTCCTTATCGATGGTGCCAAGGAATGGTATATCATGTTCCATTAACCATGTTTCCTGTAATCCGATTATTCCCGCTGTATGACATAACTTACGTACACATTCCACAGATCTAACAATATTTTTGCAATTAAAACTTATTAATTTAGTCGTATCTTCCATTATAATATTATGTATTTATAAGACTTTTTTTTTATAAAACTTCTTATCAGTTATTATCCTCATTTCCATTATTCCGCGAAAAATTAACAAAACGTCGAAATGCCACACCATCTGGCCAGAAGTCATCTTTTAAAAATAAATCTAATTTATGTTTGGGCACGAACACTTTGTAGGCATCATAATCTTTTTCAATTTTCATCGTCATTTTAACCAGCCTTACACTGATCTTACTTTTACTCCATATATATTCAGAAATGTCACACGCAGACGTCTCTTTGGCAACATTGTATATATAAACAGGGACTTTAATATCCGCGGCCTTAAACTTATTATCAGAGGACAACACTGCTTTTCCTTGCTGCCCAATAAATTGGTTTCTAAGTTTCTTTCTCTGCACCATATGCCAGTCGTCATCACGAGCTTGCGGTTTAAATACACCACCCTCCGCTACTTTAGAATAAGGTGCCTTTTGTTGTGAGCAGCACGGCTCACTTATACCCTTTTGTGTCTGCGACGCACACTCTGGAGTCGATGTTATGCACTCAGCTGACGGGTGAGTCATCGCCTCGCTCGGCGCGGGCGGCTCGATCTGTTTATTACTCGCGCGCTCACTAACAGGTGATGTAGGTACGCTACATGTTGGAACCGCGCGCAATATTTGACTACCCTCTTTTGGAGATTCATTTATTTTTGTAACATCATTTTTCTCCAAGGACACAGATTCATTAGGTTCATGTGTCATGCCCATTGGCCCGCTATTACACTCGAGGCTATTATTATCCAAAAATGCCCCCCTTTTGTAGTTTATGTTTTCTTCAAATCTATTTACCAACGACGCAGTCTTAAGGTTTTCCAACTCAGTCTTCAGTAATTCCAACTCCTTTTTTGTGGCAGTTTCATTAAATAGCCTATCGGTTTGACTTCGCAATTCAACAATATCTCGCAGAATCTTTGTAGCGTCAAGATGGTTAAACGTTACGGGCGGTAATTTGTGCAGTTCTCTAGCCACAAACACTGGTATTTCGTCCACATTACAATTTTTCATCATGCTAATTATGTCGTCCAAGTCACGATTCCCTTTACCATCACCCTTCCGCTTTGTGAGTTCCTTTGTCTTAGACAGGGATTCAAAAAGTAGCCGTTTTGCCGTTGCGATGTCGCTTTCCGGAAATGCCGTTACACATATACGTCTCAGGCTCGGTTCATCCATAAGATGCAGTTTGTTGCTTATATACGCCAATAACTCGTTTATCACCACATTACAAGATACACACTTCACGACATTAGACATTGTTGATAATAACAACGACAATACTCGCACTCACTACCGTACGCATGCGCGGGCGACGCGAGACTGGCTGACTGGTTAAGGTTTGAGGAGTTTCCTCAACAATTCCTCATGAATCCGATTATAAGAAATCGAAGTTTAACAAAATTTGACTTGAAAACTCAACATTCTTAACAAACATAACTAAATATTACTGTTCTGAACTTAAATGCATGCTATTCTTATAAAAATACCAAAGTCAAACTGTGCCGTTCAGATTTAAGGAGTTCCAATCTGATCTTCATCAGCAGTTCCACTGCACCAAATGTCCCTGTTCTGGACGTAAGTGCATGCTGTTTTTATAAAAATACCAAATTCACTATAAGTGTGCCGTTCAGATTTGAGGAGTTCGGTTCTGACCATCATCAGCAGTTCCTTGCACCAAATGTCACTGTTTTGGACGTAAGTGCATGCTGTTCTTATAAATATACCAAAGTCACTACAAGCGTGCCGTTCAGATTTGAGGAGTTCCGTTCTGACCATCATCAGCAGTTCCACTACACCAAATGTCACTGTTCTGGACGTAAGTGTATGCTGTTCTTATAAAAATACCAAAGTCACTATAAGCGTGCCGTTCAGATTTGAGGAGTTCCGTTCTGACCATCATCAGCAGTTCCACTGCACCAAATGTGACTGTTCTGGACGTAAGTGCATGCTGTTCTTATAAAAATACCAAAGTCAATATAAGTGTGCCGTTCAGATTTGAGGAGTTCGGTTCTGACCATCATCGGCAGATCCACTGCACCAAATGTCACTGTTCTGGACGTAAGTGCATGCTGTTCTTATAAAAATACCAAAGTCACTATAAGCGTGCCGTTCAGATTTGAGGAGTTCCGTTCTGACCATCATCAGCAGTTCCACTGCACCAAATGTCACTGTTCCGTACGTAAATGCATGCTGTTCCTTAAAAAACACAAAAATCACCATATGTGTGCCTTTCAGATTTGAGGAGTTCCCTCGATTTCTCCGGGATCCCATCATCAGAACTGGGTTCTGATAAAAATGAAACCAATCTGTATGCATATACATTCAATTAAAAAAAATCAAAATCGGTCTAGTAACGAAGATATCGTGGAACAAACATTAAAAAAAACATACAGACGACTTGAAAACCACTTTACCTGAGAGATTTGAGGCGGCGGTTAAAAAATTAAAACACGCAGAAATATTTCGAGAAAATATGACTTTGGCCACTTTTGGCTGCGAACAGCGCCATCTAGTTTTAAAGTTTTAAGCCTAAAAGGCCCATAAATTTCAGGGGAACGCTTTTTC
This sequence comes from Leguminivora glycinivorella, assembly GCF_023078275.1. Lineage (NCBI taxonomy): Eukaryota > Metazoa > Arthropoda > Insecta > Lepidoptera > Tortricidae > Leguminivora > Leguminivora glycinivorella. The sequence continues at coordinate 5,309,887 of NC_062973.1, forward strand.
GTATGAGCATTATCTGTCCCGTATTATATGATCCTTGATATAAATAAAGAACCTAACATTTTTCAACTGTTTTGTTGACAGCTAAGGACAAGGTATGGCCTAAGGAATGTAAAGGGAAAACGTACTGCCACGTGCAACCAGACTACTACCCGAAAGAGAAGATCGCGAGTATTTTAAACGGTGTGGTAAGTCCATTAAACTTGTGACACGTGGGACTTATGAAACACAAACAATAAATTAAAAAAAAACAGTACATAATTATAAATATTGGTGGAGATCGAACGTATATGGATCCAGCCCCAACCTAAACATATGAATGGATACTAATCGACATCGATAGGCGAAATAACCATAACGGATCGAACCCGGGACCATCGCCTGCAGGACCAGCGGGCAGAGTCAAAACTCACTAAGCTGGTCAATCTATTCTAAGACCGTCTCAAAATAGTATATTACGATACAAGTGCGTAAAAAAGGAAGTTCGAAACGAGTGGCGATAAATTAAAACACGACCGAAGGGAGTGTTTTAAATCGACACGAGTTACGAATTTCCTTTTCGCACGTGTATCGTACGACGTTTTTCAGTACAGATGGCCATCCGAAGTTTCGACCTGGCATATAATGAACCACTTCTCGCACTAGTGCGTAAAAAAAACACCATCTGTACATACTGAAAAAATATTTACGCACTTGTATCGTATCTATATTTTATCTGTTTCTCAGAAACTACAGTTCCAACAAGGAGGAGGGGCTAAAAGTCGCAGTGGCGCAACAGATGTTGCCGGCTGCGGTACAATTCGTCGGGTGAGTACATTACAATATACATACATACTCGTACATATATAAAATCCCGCCCGCAATCCTAAAAGTCCTAAACAGGGCAGGCAGAGGACATGAAACTGATCAAACTTTAGTGCCAATATTGAGAGAAACCGAACGATGCAACTAAAGGTAAGAGTGAGTAGCAAGTATCTGCATCTCTTTCTTGCATATACTTCTGTCTCAAAACTTGCAGCAATAACTTGCTCGTCTAAAGTCAGCTTAAGCTTTCAAGTACTGAAGTTACACGCTCATTGACAAGCCAAAAAGGTAGCAGAATTTATCTTTTGGAGCAGTACAACTCTTTCTTAATTGGAAGGTTCTACAGGTCATGTAAAACTTACTTTTCTTCTGTCAAATGATTTACCTTCATTTATTTAAGTATTTAAAAACATTATTAAGTACCCATCTTTTTCAGTTTGACAAAATTTACCTGATCTTGGACGATAGCGACACTATCCGGTTCGTCGCCCATAATGACGATGTTTTCTCATACAAGATTCAGATTGAAGAATGCAGGTAAGTTTCTAAAAGACTAATTTACAAAACAATTATCTGAAATGTTGTGTTTGTGTAGATCTAGTGTTTAGATTTTTTCCAAAATTGCCATAAAATAGCCACAAAATACCTACTTCACTTGGCCGTCGTGACTTGACTGCAGTTGACCCGAAAAGTTAGTACTTAGGTACATTTTGATGACGTCTTTGATGTTGATATAAAACTATGGTAGACTGAAAGAGTTAATGATGCTAAGTAAGATCCACCAGGTTTCCCAAAAGGTCCCATGAGGATACGATGCCGAAGCACGAATTCAAATTTGAGATTTTTAGGTCTTTATCGCCGTAGCGCTGACGGGGGTGGAACCCACAGAGAGGCCCTGTGTGATGCGTGCGCGGCGCACGCACACTGACGCGTCCGCTGCCGGCGCAAGCACCTACTCGCGCTCGACTCGGTCGAGCGCTCTCTATATTTCTCTAGTTTTGGACTTCTGGCCCCGTAGCCGAATGGCATTTCTCCGACGCCAAACGAAAGCGATACGCCGCTGGCTCTGTCGCGCCAATACGCAAGCGCGATAGAGATAGATATCTACTAGCGCTTCGTTTCGTGAGCGTTTCGTGAGCGTTTGTGCCATTCGGCTAGCCACCCTGATCTGCGTATTGTTTTGGACTCCGTGAAGTATTACTAAGTGTACTAATTTGCTAAAATGCAAATTTGTAATGTTTTAAGTATTGTAAATACAATTCCTTATCTTATACATAAAGCGAAATAAAGTTATTCGGTATGTAAAAAGCTAAAGCCTTTTCGATGTCAAAGAGAAGCCATATTATGGGAGTAGGTACGTACAGTCAATCAATCTGAATCCTAGGTCCTAGGCCACTGTATACCCCAATCACAGTAAAAGTCAAACTGACTTCTATAGCAAATGAAGTACGGTGTCAATGCGACAGGGTTCTTGAGTGGCCTAGGATTTTACATAATTGGTTGACAGTACCTACCAAAAGTCTTTAAATCTTATTCATTATTTTTTGCACATATTTAACAGAAGTGACAGCGTAGGAAAATTTAACTAGGGCAATTTGGTACCTATTATATTTACCATACACCAGATTATGTTCCAAGAGTGTAGGTAATTAAAACTTTTAGCAGAATTCTAACAAAAAATCTGCCAAACAAAATCTTAATGCATTATGAAATTTATGAAGCATAAGAACCTTTTTCAGATGGAAAGCTACATATGCATCTTATATTTCTAGGGTTGTAGGTATACTTACATATTACCTACCTAGCATTAGAAATACAAGGCTTAGCACAGAACAAGATCAACAATAAAAATGCTTAACTAATTTGCCAGCTAGATTTAAACCTAGGTATCGGTACTTAAACGTATAGATACTTTTGATATTTTTATTATTTAGAACTTATTTATTTATTTATTTATTTATTGGTAAACATGATTACATGACTTTACAGCTAACCATTGCGTCACATATCTTAGGCTGACATAACAAGAAAAACAAAGTAGACATATACATTTACAATAATAGGCATACACCTAACAGACATTTTATATAGGAACAGTTGAACACCTCGCATCCATCGCCTCACACAATCTCAAGCATTCACTACATATTGCCGCCCATCGCCACGCAAACAAGTCGCACTCAGGTGTCGATGTCAGGAGCGCATTGAGCTGTGAGAGGGCGCGGGGCAGCGGTGAGTTCCTGTACGATACAATACGCGCCGGCGGCACGGCCAACAGGTCGCGTCGTCGCGGCTTGAGTGCTATCCTCGGAACATCAGGAACAAACAGTCGTACGAGACGCTCTACAAGCTCGGGACAGTCTGACTCACCACGTAGAGCTCGACATGCTGTGATCATCAGCTGAAAATTCCGCCTCACCTCCAAGGAGTTATTTATACTTAGATATCAGCTTTTCCGTTATCATAGAATTAAAACGTAGATAACACTCATTTCATCTACCAACTAAGGGCATCTGTAATGTACATACAAACAAGGCCCGGTTAAAAGTCTCGAAATGTTATGTACATTTTATAATTCGATAAGTGTAAATGGGTCAATTGTGCATTAAGTAGGTGCACATGACCCAAATTGCTGCATGTATGAAATAAGGTCCATCAGTAAGTTAATAAAAATTAAGGTATTTCTTATATAGAGAATTAAGCGTAATAAAATTGTGTCACTTAACTTCAAACCTGGGTAAATCCATTCTGCTATAAGGTTAATATATATATTTTATATATTAAAATCTTAAAGCAGAATAGATTTACCCAAGTTTGAAACTAAGCGACACAATTGATAGTATGTAGGAGATATTTTCTTTACAAATACAAATCGTATTATTCAAGAGCGCTATGATAAAAACACGTCGAAATAAAGTAAAATTGACAATATTTACCGATGAGATTGTGCTCTGTGTGTAATGGTAAACATTGTTAGTATGAAAAGTAATTGTTTCTGTTAGAGCGTCTTCACTTGTCAGAGCAAAACCGCGTAAATAACTACTGATTGACGAGCTCTTATTTGTAAAATTTATCTATCATCAATTTCGTCTTACTCTTCAGTTGTGAAACATGGGTGACAAAGGAACTGACACACAAGCTAAAAATGTTTGTCAATACGTCCTTCCGGTCGCCGGAAGGAAAATAATAAAAATATATGGATATATATATTATAATATTTATCCCGTAGGACAGCAGGTTACTCCAAACTACTTTAATTAACTACCTAATTTTATCCATTTAAACTATATATGAAATTAAGTATGCAAAAGTTGTCCGCATTGACCTTTTAGGGCCCGTAATTAAAACATGTAAATTATTTTACGTCGAGTTTTATTTTCAATGACATAGAATAGAATAATGACATATCGCGCAGACTTTTTTTCACCGCGCAGACAATCATGCGCGGATATATGCGCGGCAGCTACAACCTTAAGAGGGCTTTCATGTGAAAAATAGTAAAATCGCAACCGAGCGCTTAATCATACCGTGTGTGGTATCATATTAAAGAGCTTTCCGAGTAGTTTACAAATATATAACATATTATAGGACTTTTTCTACTCGGTCTAACAAAATATGAGAAAATGTCCAGAAGTGGCAATAATTGTGACGGAGAAGGCTCGTTTTCAAAAAATTGCCAAAAATATATAATATAAATTTATAATCACTAAAGCATAAGAGCAATTTTAGTAAACGTTGCAGATTAATTTTGTACGAAAATAACTCCGATGTGATGTAGATTTTCAAAGAAATTGTCACATAATTTTAGGTAATTTCTGAAAAAAATTGAATTCGTCTTAGCCTTTAAGTCTTATTCGTCTTAGTCTTACTCTTTTTAAAAACCTTATTAATAAAAATGTAGCTTGAGAAGTTTGTAGTACAGGATATACGTATTATAAATTTACCAGTTTCAGTATTCCAAATTGTCCAAATTTTAGAAATAAGATCGACTAATCCAGCACTATACGCGGGTTTTCCTAAACGTGCGTCAGTGAAAAAATCATAATTAATTTAATGAGTTACTTTCAATAATCAAGATAATAAGATGCTCTAATTGAAATTTGAATTAAATATATCTATTAGATAACGGAAAGTGTAGTATTTCACCGACTAAAACTATCAATTTTAAATTATTTTGACGTTTTTCTTGAAAGCAGCCTTAACGCACCACTTGCTAAGACTCGGACCCTCCAATTTTAGAGCACCATAACCTAAACGTATGACTGTGCTATACTCAATATATATTATATGCTATGCTCAAGACTTTGAGTAAATGTGTTTTAGACGATAGACCTTAGTTTAAATACTTATTACAAAAATCGGTAGTATTCATGAACACAATGTTTACACCAAGTTATAAAACTTAAAAGCGAGCGGTGGGCCTTATTTATTTTTATTTTATTTTATTTTATTTTATTTATTTTAGGGATAACAAACAACTATACAATATATAATTACATGTATAAGTACAATAAAAAAGAACTTAATGTATAGCCAACGACATTATCCACGAATTACTACATCAGAAACTATGGTTGGCTTAATAGATAGGAGACAGTTAAGTTTTTGATACATTATTAAAACAAGAATATATATCTTAACATGAAAAGAAAGAGGAAGAAAAAAAAATGCAACATAGAATAGGAATGTGTGTGCTAGAGAGAGAGAAAAAAATGTGTTATATACACAGTCAAATAACTTAAACTAGGTACTTATGAATTAACATGCCAGCAGGGAAAATTTCAAGCGGGATTTTTTATAGAATCTAAAATAGCATACTTATACTTAGCCTCGGGCAGATGACATATATCCAGGTGGGTAAAAAGTTGATTATACGTAGTAAGGAGCCTGCGAAGAGGCGCGCGCGCACCGGCGTTGGTGCGGCACGGGGCCACCGCGAACAGCCGGTAAGCGCGCGTGTCTCGGCGGTTAACAGTTCTGGGCACTATGTAACATATCTTATTGACAAGCTGTTCACAGTCGAATTTGTTCTGGCATAGTCCGTGGAGGAACATTGCTTGAAGGAGTACGCGTCTATTTTTTAAAGAGATTACTCCATACTTTTGTGTTAAACTACTGTACGTTAATTTCCTATTTCGATAAAGTTTGTAGTTAACATTTTTGAGGAATTTGTATTGTATTTTTTCAATTGCTTCTATATATTTATTATAAAAGGGATCCCAGATGATACTGGCATATTCAAGCTGAGGGCGAACCAGGCTATTAAACAAATAAATATATGTAGTGGCTTTTTTAAAATCTTTAGCTGCTCTTGTAACAAACTGAAACATTTTGTATCCCTTTGAGACAATCATATCTATATGCTGGTCCAGATGCAGCTTGGAGTCAAGAGATATTCCTAGATCTCGTACGTGGTCTACTTGTTGTAAAGACTCACCGCAAAGCTTATATTCATAACAAATTTTATTTTTGTTTTTAGTGAAACTAATAACGTTGCATTTAGAGATACTTATTTTTAATTTATTTTCATTGCAGTAATCAGTCAGGCGATCAAGGTCATCTTGTAAGAGTTGGCATTCTTTAGTTTCTGTAACTTTACGGTATATTTTTAGGTCGTCCGCGTATAGTAAGATGTTAGTATTACTAAAACAGGTTTTTATATCATTAATGAAAATATTGAATAGCAAGGGACCTAAAATGGACCCTTGTGGCACTCCAGATGTTACTTCTACTACGTCTGACCTAAAACCATTCAGCACAACTCTTTGGGTTCTATTCGTAACATATGACAGGAACCATCTGAGAAGATTTCCACGAATGCCATTAAAAGCTATTTTGTCAAGGAGTAGCTTATGATCAACCCTGTCAAATGCTTTGCGGAAATCGGTATAAACCGCGTCTACCTGAGCAGCGCGGTTCATATGTTCAAATAGGAATTCAGTAAATATCATTAAGTTGGTATTGGTAGATCTCTTTTTGGTGAAGCCATGCTGCTCAGGTATGATTTGGTTATTTATAAATGCGCTTAAAGCACTATGAATAAGTTTTTCGCATACCTTGGCCAGTGAACACAATATTGAGATAGGCCTATAATTCTCTATTTCCTGTTTTGATCCTTTTTTAAAGATGGGAATTATATTGGCCGATTTCCATATGGCCGGAAAACTGCCCTCTTGAACGGTTTTTGTAAATAGAGTATGCACAGGCTTTGCTATGGAGTGAGCTGTTTGTTTAAGAAATATAGAAGGCAAACCATCCGGCCCTGCGCCTTTTGAGGGATCAAGACTTTTAAGTGAGCGCTCGACTTGTTCAACTGTAAAGTGTACATTAGAAATGGCATTACAACTGTTAGAATAACACGAGGGTGGCGACCAAGTGTAGCTGTCTAATGTGGAGGGTTCATAGACTGAATTAAAGAAGTTCGAGAATAGGTTACAAATTGTGTTAGGATCGTTGGAACATTGATCTTTGTAAGACATTTCCGCCGGAATGCCGTTTTTATCTTTTCGATTATTTATGTATGTCCAGAAATATTTAACATTTTTTCGTATATTATCTTCTACACTTCTCTTGTACCTTGTAAAACATTTACTACATTCACTTTTAAACCTATCCCTGTAGAGAGAGAAGATTTGGCATTCGTTTCATTTTCAATTTGCGCAAATTTGACCATGTCTCGCTTTATCGCCACAGACTTAAATGGCTTCCTGTACGTCAGCGCAGATCTCTTAGAGTTCTGTGCAGCCTTTTTTCTATTTTATTTGATCCTTCCGCTCCCAATTATCTTAAGTCCAAATTTAACTTCATGACCCCCCGTCCGGGCTGTGAACTACGTTCCTCCCGATCCCTTGTTCTTGCAGTACTTCCTCACCACAGTGGTTTCCTCTCAAATTCTTTCACTGCACAAGCTATTCGACTCTGGAATGCACTTCCCCTGACTATAAGACAGGCCCCAAGTAAGTTAATTTTCAAACGCATGCTGCACCAGCATCTGCTGAGTGCGGCACAAGTTAATTAGTTCTCCTTCGCCCATATGCATAATGTTTATAATATATTATTTGTATGTATATTTGTATTTATATTTGTGTATAAGTATACGTGTAATGATATGAATGTATTATTTATGTATTATATTGATTGTATGTAAATAATATTGCTATACTTGTCAATAGTTGTCATGCTTTCTAAATTTATTTTTCTCACTGCACCCACATTCGCGAATTTCTGTTTGGCCCTATGGTTGACTGGTAGAGAATGCCTCAAGGCATTAAGTCCGCCATTTGTACTTTTTTTTTCCAATTGTGCAATAAAGTTTAAATAAATAAAAATAAATAAATTTGATAATCTGAAATATTGCCATAGATTTTCCATTTTATCCAGGCTTTGTTTTTATTTCTGTGGATGTGTATAAGTGATTTGGAGAACCAGATTGGAAAATGTGAGTTTTTTGGTTTGGATTGGGGAATATGAGTCTTTATAATGTGGTAAATTTGTTCATAAAAAATTGCCAGTGCTTTTTCAGCTTGTACATCGTTTAATATATTATCCCAATTTATTTTAGTAATTTCTTGATTAATTAGGTCATAATTTGCTCTAAAAAAGTTATATTTAACTGTGTGTTATATTTAAAAGTTATATTTAGAGCAGTATTTTATCCTCTATAGCGGCCCACAAAAAAATCCTAAACAAATTTGAATCAATGGTAGTAGAAAACAGGGCTGAATTTGTTTTGTGTGAAAATCGAACGATTCAAAACAAAAGCAACTCAATTCCATTTAACGTAGATTCAAATTTCATCGTAGGTATTTTGTCCTAGTATTAGGACATTGAATCCCTGGATTTATATTAATTCTATGTCCGCGAAGACAATGTACAAAACGGCATTATTGATAAAACTTAGGAGAAATATAAGCATTTATGGGCCTTATTTAGTGCAGGTACAGGTACCACCTGAACAAACTATACTTGTAGCAGAGTGACGTTTACGAACGCACTCTTAGAAATGTCATATCTGTGGCTGTCACTTTTGACAGCCCTCTCTTGCTAGCCTCCCATGGCGACTGACGGACGTAGCTCCGTATAATACACCGTGTTTCACTTAACACTAAAAACCTGAAAACCTTTTGTTCAGAATCGAGAGTAGAATCGATTGAGCTATATCTTGATGGGGGTAATATTTTTATTGAAATTTGTATTATTAGTTATTTTTTACGTGCCTATTCTATTGTATTCGTAATACAACATTGTGTATATCGCATTGCTAGAGGTTGTTTACCTTTTTCATTATTTAGGGGTATTAATACTGGCTGGTTACTTGAGCGATTATTTTTTCCGCTACGAGTTTGACGCTGTTTGTCAGTTTAATCTTAATGTTTATCATAAGTCATAACAAATTGAACTCGTACATAATTACAACCTTGTCATCCTGAATATTGGGTTTGAATTTGCTTACTGCGATTACCTGTCCAATTTAAAGTTTACTGTGACAAAACTTTAAAGTGTTTTACAATGACATCTTAGCTCTGCTGTCTATCGGTAAACCTTATGTCGTTGCAGTAACATACACAAATAAATAGTTTTATGGTTTATGATGGTAGTTAGCAATTATTTTATTGAGTGTAGAGCTAAAAGTCAAGTAGAGCTGTACAGAAATCTAAAAGTTCAATTTAAAAAAAAGTAACCGTCAGATTAAAATATGAATACTATAGATCAGTTTAAAAAAATAAAAATATTTTGGGGTGTCTGAGGTTTTGAGTGATACCGGAAACACGTTGTATATTTGTATTAATATTAATAAGTTAAACTTTATTAAAATAAACACAAGTCTGAATTCATGAAATAAAACCATGGAAAAGGATTAAATCGCGTATAATGAATTTAAAATACATCCCGACGTTTGATTGTAATTTTTCCTCAGTCACCCGTTGACCACGAACGCTGTAAAGAGTTCGAAACGTCGGGATGTATTTTAAATTCATTATACGCGATTTAATCCGTTTCCATAGTTTTATTTCATGAGTAACTATCGCGGTAACCGAAGACAATATTAAGTCTGAATTCCTCAAGAGTTTTATTCAAGAATACTACAATATTAAATAAGGCCCAACGTTTTTTAAAATATTTTAAAATATCAATTACATTATTAATATTTTGGTTTTGTTGTCTGTAAGTACATATGTATAATATAACTACCTAATTGGTATTCGGCAGAATAGTAAGCAACGTTGACAGAATACTATAAATATTCGACAAAGTGGCAGAAAAGACCTAATACCGAATAGTTACCTACTATTCGTGGAATCTGTCGTGAAAAACAGCATAATTTTATGAACTTACTTTGTTAAACTAATTACGAGTGAAGTTATTAGATAATGTATAAAATAAACTTACCTGTATCCAATTCAATTGTTACGTTACTACTTACACATAAAATTATGAACTTATTACCTATTTATAACTAAAAAGTTCGTCTCTTCATTATACCTACTTACATAATTTTGTTTATAAATGTGTCCGTCAAACACGGTATATCGATATATCGACATAGTATATCGATATCTTTTCACATCACTATATTATCGACATTAGATTTCGAGTATTACCCATCACTTTATTTCAGTGTACGTATTTAGAAACTTAGCCCCGCCCCTAAATTTGGTGCGATAGGGACAACTGCAGCTCAGGCGCGAAATCCCGCGTAAAAACTGCAAAAATCGAGGTTTCGCTCTCGACTGTTTCATCCTCCAAAACGTAACCAATCGTTACGAAATTTGGAAATCAGAATAACAATGAAATTTTCTGTGGCGGACCGTTTTGTTTTTTTGGATAATTTATCTCATTTCTGAATACCACGCCTTTCTTTCTGGCAAATTCAATAAAGCAGTTTTGGCCAACTTTGAAAGGCTCTAATTCCTTTTAAAACAAAAATATCAAAAAAATCAAAACGGTCCGACACAGATATTGATAGTAAGAATCTGTGTTGAAAAAATCATTGATCTAGCTTCAAAAACCAGAGAGGAAACAGGCGAGAGCGTTTGTATGGAGAAATGAGGCGTACCGTATCGTCTTAACAATGTAAAGAAGTATTTAGTCGAATAATTTTTAATACATTTATTCCAGCACGCCTGGCCGAACTTATTCTTCTACGTTGGACGAAGACCACCTCCACGAACAGAGAGTAGACTGCTACGAAACCAAGGTGCCGTTTAAGTTCCCCGTGCTCTCGCTAGATGGCACTAAACTTGAATCCGTGGCGCCTAAGGGTGGAGTCCCTGTGAGCTGCTCTGCCAAAGTGATAGCGACTTAGTTTCGTATTACATTTTTAGAGTAAATTATTTGTTATTTATGTTTAATTTTTAAGTACCCTTACCCTTCACCAAAATCCATTCTAATATTAATGGGAAAGTGTGTGTGTCTGTTTGTTTGTCTCTCTTTTACGGCAACGCGGAGCGACGTATTGACGTGATTTTTATAAGTGGAGATAGTTTAAGGGATGGAGAGTAACATAGGCTACTTTTTGTCTCTTTCTAACCCCCCACTCCCCTAGAATGGGGAGGGGGGTGAAAGTTTGTATGGAGCATTCCGCAATTTTTGAATTTAACGCGAGCGAAGCCGCAGGCAAAAGTCAGTTATATATAAATTCTAGTCTAATTTCCAAATAAATTCTTGGTTATTTATTATTTCTGTAGCTTGGAAATTTCGTAAACGACCATAAAGAGTGCACATCGGTTTTTCGTGTTCGCACTGTTCGCAGAGCGTCGTTGTCTCTTTTTTAGGGTTCCGTAGTCAACTAGGAACCCTTATAGTTTCGCCATGTCTGTCTGTCCGTCCGTCCGCGGATAATCTCAGTAACCGTAAGCACTAGAAAGCTGAAATTTGGTACCAATATGTATATCAATCATGCCAACAAAGTGCAAAAATAAAAAATGGAAAAAAATGTTATATTAGGGTACCCCCCCTACATGTAAAGTGGGGGCTGATTTTTTTTTCATTCAAACCCCAACGTGTGATATATTGTTGGATAGTTATTTAAAAATGAATAAGGGTTTACTACGATCGTTTTTTGATAATATTAATATTTTCGGAAATAATCGCTCCTAAAGGAAAAAAATTGCGCCCCCCCCCCCCCTCTAACTTTTGAACCATATGTTTAAAAAATATGAAAAAAATCACAAAAGTAGAACTTTATAAGGACTTTCTAGGAAAATTGTTTTGAACTCGATAGGTTCAGTAGTTTTTGAGAAAAATACGGAAAACTACGGAACCCTACACTGAGCGTGGCCCGACACGCTCTTGGCCGGTTTTTGCTTATGTAACCGTTAATTTGCCGCCTTTACACAGACGCTCTATCGCGCGTGAAACAGCAATCGTGTGTGAAAGATTCACGCTGGCGGGAGGGGAAGGGAAACCGCGCGATTGCGTTCATGAGAGCGGACGCGCAATCGCGTGGTTGAGATTGTGTTTACAGTTACACGTAACCATTCGCGCGTGAAAGATGGCGGAGAGACTTCAAATGAAATCAAATCAAAAGCACAGTATAATAAAGATTACTATCGTATAAAATCGTCGTATCGTCAAAAATATATTATACTTTTCAGTATACTAGTCATACTAGTTATGAAAAAAAAGCTGCACTTTTAGATGGAAGCAAGCCGCTTTGCATGGTGATAGTAGACATCATAGTAAACGATTTTTTCCGAGGATATCGAAATTTCATCCCTTAGGAAGCCGAGCGCAGCGAGGTGTTTTATGAAAATGAAAAAAATTCTATCTTTTTATCATATGGTCCGATTTTGACAAATCGTATCTCAAATGAAAGATATTGATTAGTGCAACTTAAAAAAAAATTAAAAGAAAATATTGTTCAGAAAAAGTAACAAAAAAATTGAAAAATGTAAATTTACGTATCGCATTAAACAACTTCAAAGAATGAATGACAAAATGTAGAATATCGATATACGAGTTTTTTTATATCAAAGACAGATATATTCATAATTGAAAACTAAAAACCGCATCGAAATCGGATCAGTAGTTTTTAAGGTACATGTTGCCAAAGTTGGAAAAGTTTAGTTTATATGATCACTTTGCAATTCCTTTGCCAGAAAGTCAGAAATAATCTATTTTTCTTAGACATAAAAGTACACAGTGACAGTACACATCAAAATAAAAGTTTTTTTCTCGAGGATATCATAATTTAAGCCCTTAGAAGGACGAGCGTAGTGAGGACTATTAAAAACTGTTAAAAAAAATTCTATTATTTTTGTGCTTTGTCCGATTTTGACAAAAAATGTGTCAATTGAAAGGTATTGTTTAATGTAATCGAAAAAAAATTAAAAAAAAAAATTGCTAAAAACGTGTAAGAAAAAATTAAAAAAAAAAAACTTAAATTTTCGTATCACTCTGAATAACTGCTAAGAACGACAGATAAGATATACAATGTCGATACATGAGTTTTTAAAATCAAAGACAAATAAATTCATAATTATAAACTGAAAACCGAATCGAAATCGGATCAGTAGTTTTTAAGAGACAAGTTGCCAAAGTTGGCTTAGTTTGTTTATATGGTCGCTTTTAAATTATTCAGCCAAAAAGTCAGAAATTATATTTTTTTTTCTTACAGCTAAGAGTATGCATTGATAGAAGACATCATAATAAATGATTTTCGCTGAGGATATAAAAATTTCATCCCTTAGGAATCCGAGCGTAGCGAGGTCTGCAACGAAAAACAACAAAAAAACTAGTTTTTTTTTTTTGGGTGGTCTGATTTTTAACCCCCGACGCAAAAACGGAGGGGTGTTATAAGTTTGACGTGTCTGTCTGTCTGTCCGTCTGTCCGTCTGTCTGTCTGTCTGTCTGTCTGTCTGTCTGTCTGTTTGTCTGTCTGTGTGTGTGTCTGTCTGTGGCATCGTAGCTCCCGAACGGATGAACCAATTTAGATTTAGTTTTTTTTGTCTGAAAGCTGGGTTAGTCGGGAGTGTTCTTAGCCATGTTTCATGAAAATCGGTCAACTATGTCGCAGTCGGGGGTTTTTTCAAAATTTTAATTTTGTGGTTAGGTTAGTTACAAAACGTGTGTCAGTTGAAAGAAATTAATTTATGTAACATAAAAAAAAAAACTTGGTTTTTTGTTGTTTTTCGTTGCAGACCTCGCTACGCTCGGATTTCTAAGGGATGAAATTTTTATATCCTCAGCGAAAATCATTTATTATGATGTCTTCTATCAATGCATACTCTTAGCTGTAAGAAAAATATATTATTTCTGACTTTTTGGCTGAATAATTTAAAAGCGACCATATAAACAAACTAAGCCAACTTTGGCAACTTGTATCTTAAAAACTACTGATCCGATTTCGATTCGGTTTTCAGTTTATAATTATGAATTTATTTGTCTTTGATTTTAAAAACTCATATATCGACATTGTATATCTTATCTGTCGTTCTTAGCAGTTATTCAGCGTGATACGAAAATTTAAGGTTTTTTTAATTTTTTCTTACACGTTTTTAGCAATTCTTTTTTTTTAATTTTTTTTTCGATTACGTTAAGCAATACCTTTCAATTGACACATTTTTTGTCAAAATCGGACAAAGCACAAAAATAATAGAATTTTTTTAAACAGTTTTTAATAGTCCTCACTACGCTCGTCCTTCTAAGGGCTTAAATTATAACATCCTCGAGAAAAAAACTTTTATTTTGATGTGTACTGTCACTGTGTACTTTTATGTCTAAGAAAAATAGATTATTTCTGACTTTCTGGCAAAAGAATTGCAAAGTGATCATATAAACTAAACTTTTCCAACTTTGGCAACATGTACCTTAAAAACTACTGATCCGATTTCGATGCGGTTTTTAGTTTTCAATTATGAATTTATCTGTCTTTGATATAAAAAAACTCGTATATCGATATTCTACATTTTGTCATTCATTCTTTGAAGTTGTTTAATGCGATACGTAAATTTACATTTTTAAATTTTTTTGTTACTTTTTCTGAACAATATTTTTTTTTTAATTTTTTTTAAGTTGCACTAATCAATATCTTTCATTTGAGATACGATTTGTCAAAATCGGACGATATGATAAAAAGATAGATTTTTTTTCATTTTCATAAAACACCTCGCTGCGCTCGGCTTCCTAAGGGATGAAATTTCGATATCCTCGGAAAAAATTGTTTACTATGATGTTTACTATCACCATGCAAAGCGGCTTGCTTCCATCTAAAAGTGCAGCTTTTGGTCAAAAATTCTCCATAACAAGTATGACTATACAGTAGGTGTTTTTTTATGTAATAGTGAAGTGTTTTTTTACGCACTAGAAGTGGTTCATTATATGTCAGATCGAGACTTCGGAGGGCCATCTGTACTAAAAACGTCGTACGATACACGTGCGAAAAGGAAATTCTTAACTAGAGTCGATTTAAAACACTCCCTTCGGTCGTGTTTTTAATGCATCGCCACTCGTTTCGAACTTCCTTTTTTTCGCACTTGTATTATTCATGTAGGCATGTGATGCTCTCCAGCAAGCCCACTTTGCATTTTGGTTTTTTTTATGAAAGGTCATTTTCAATGAGCAAAAACCTTACATGAAGGCCCCCCGACTGCAATAGAAATAAAATATCCTGGTATGGTCAAGATCCTAAATGAGAATAAACTTTTGCCTTAGCTATTTTTGAACCGGACTAAACACTCGTTACAAAGACATCTAAAGATTATCTTTTCAGTTCGCTTTTAAACTGCAGTCGTGTTATTGAATTGTTTAATTATTTATTTTATTTCTTACATTTTAGTGACCACAACAATAACCCATATTTTCTTAAGGATATGTTAATTCGTTCTCTCAAGATGTCGACTCTTGATATTTTAACATGTCTCTTAAAGTCTAAAGTCCACCAAACTCAAGGTTTGCCAGCGAGCGATGGAGCGCAGTACTGGGTGTTCGCAGAACTGGGGGCCAATTTTTGAGTCTGACGTGTTCGAATTCAGAAAATTGTCACTGAAAATAATAAGCAAGTCATCGTTTTCAACCGGTATTTTAGTGACAAAATCCTGTATGTGAGATTCAAAAATCCCCCCCCCCCCTGATCGAATCAGAAACATGGAACTGCGCTCCAGAACTTGTTCACATTCTATCCACGCTGGCAGGATTAAGCACGTGACAGGGTTGAGTGGAAGACGCGAGGGGAGGCTTTTGCCCCGCAGTGGGATACTACACTAGGCTAGTAAAAAGCCATAGCTCAAGGAAGCCATAGTCAGGTCTAAGGTCCTATCGCATAACCATTACTCCGCTGCAGAGGACAAAGAATGGCATCCCGTAACACCAACACTTTTTCTATGCATCCCCACCGATTCAGCGCTCAGCGTTGGACCACATACGTAGGGCTTTGCCCGATGCATTAAATTTGAAGGCGCCTTCGGCGCCCGGCCCTGGACATCGTGCGTCGGGCTTCGCCGACTCTTTTAATTTAAGGGCATCTTCGGCGCCCGGCCTTGGATCACGCTTTACCCGATTTTTCAATTTGAAAGCGCCTTCAGCGCTCGGCCCTGGACCGCGTACGTCGAGCTTCGCCCGACTCTGTAAATTTGAGGGCACCTTCGGCGCCCGATCTTGGACCGCGTATGAGCCCGACTTTAAACTACGAGAGCCGCCCGGCCCTGGACCACGTACGTCGGCCTTCGCCCGGCTCTTTAAGTATGAGGGTGCATTCGGCACCCGGCCTTGGGACACGTATGTCGTTGGGCTTTTCCCGACTCTTTAAATTTGAGGGCGCTTTCGGCGCCCGGCCTTGGACCGCATATTTCTGGGTTTCCTGGATTTTAAATTTGAAGGCGCCTTCGGCGTCCGGCCCGTTAATGCTTATGGCGTGTTTCGCCCGACTCTTTAAATTTGAGGGCGCCTTCAGTGCCCGACTTTGGACCGCATACGTTGGGCTTCGATCAACTCCTTACTTATTAAAAATAAATTACCAATTTTTATTGCATCAAGTTGGTTGGGCAAAGCGAATAAGGCTAACTGATTTTAAAAAGAATTTTAATACCTACCTCTTTTAACATTTTATTTTACCATTTTACCAATCTAGTTAGAGATTTTACCAAATCAAACAGGTTTCGTAAAATGATGCATCAAAATTTGATTTATTATATTCTAACCAAACCAGAAACCAGTTCAGAGATTTGATCAAATCACCATATACCATATTCCAGTTGAGACTTTATCATTTCATTTTAAATGTTTTCTATTCTATTCTATTCTATTTCTCTAAATTTGTTTAGCGAAAACTAGTTGATTTTTTGAGTTCGTTTCGTCAACTTACTGTCGTGGTTCAGAGATTTTGCCAAATTCCTAAACAAATCTAGTAAAAAATGAAGAAACGTGGCGTGTCTATTGGCCGATATTTTGATTTCACTAAACAGTGTCAGGGATTTAGTCAAATGACTCAAATTTTCTAGAGGAATGATGAAATGGATTCGCCATTTTTGAAGATTTGATCATATCCCTAAGATTTGATCAAATCTTTGTTTTGGCCATTTCCCTGCGACATAGAGACATTTATTTCATTCAATTTTTCTGGAGTTCTGTTATGTCCGATCAAAGGTAAAGGCGTTCGATATGCCTGTACTTCCCCTATTTTTTAACCCCCGACGCAAAAACGACGGGGTGTTATAAGTTTAACGTGTCTGTGTGTGTGTCTGTCTGTGGCATCTTAGCTCCCGAATGGATGAACCGATTTAGATTTAGTTTTATTTGTTTGAAAGCTGTGTTAGTCGGGAGTCGGGAGTGGTCTTAGCCATGTTTCATGAAAATCGGTCCACTATGTCGGGGGTATTTTCAAAATTTTAATCCTTGATCTAATCCTACATAATTTCGCAATAGCTTGAAATTGCTAGAAAACGCGCAGTTCTTCAACGAACTTGCTGTGTCCAATCTAATATTATTGAACGATTATGTCACTGAAGCGACACATAATGGATTTAAAGTAGATCAGATATATATTTAGACATTTACCATTTCTATTATAATTAGGTCTAATTACCAAACACTTCGCTGCGCCTGGAAGAACTGCGAGGATCGACGCCAGCAAAGTCCGCTACCACCTATTAACATACTCCAGGGCATTATCAGAATTTGGGACCCCCCAATTAGCGTAATAGTGCGGTGAGGAAACGGATAATTAGTATGAATGTATAGTCCCTGCTGGCAGAAAGCATGAAAGTTGGCAAGTATGTAGCTTAAAGGTTTATAAGAAAAAATAGAAATAGAAACACGCCGAGGTGTCAATGTTTCCCCTCTTTCCTCAGTTTTAAGTCCCTATTTTCAGTTTGTTACATTTTAATAAAAACCGTAAAAGCTACAATAATAATGTCTAAGAGAAGTACATATTCTTCATAAAATTCTTTACAATATTGTCTTTGGAAGTATACAGCTAATAGAACTTATAATTTTCAAACTATGCTATCAACGACAAATATTTACATTATCTGGTTTAAAATGTGGTTAAATATAATGATGCATAATAATTATACAATATGTCATAACAGTTTCCTTAACGAGCTTATAGTTAAATTGCAATGACGACCAGCCAGGCCCAATAGCGCGTAGTGACCCTGCCTGCTAACGCCGCGGTCCCGGGTTCGAATCTCGGTCAGGGCATTTATTTGTGTGATGAGCACAAACGTTTGTTTCAGAGTCGTCTTATATAATACAAATCCTCAGAATCAAATGGCAAGATCGAGTTTCGAGTTCTGAGGTACTGCGTCGTTCCGGGCTCTATGGTATGGAGGCTCTATTAATGCAGCGGCAGCTAAGGTGGTGTGGGCATGTCTTTCGTATGGATGACTGCCGCTTGCCTAAAACTGTATTCTACTCTGAATTGGTGGATGGCAAGCGGAAGCATGGCGGTCAGCATCTGCGATGTAAGGATGTGCTAAAACGGCACCTGAACGCTTGCAGCATCTACCCTGAGTGTTGGGAGGAGCTTGCTACGAATAGGTCATCTTGACGATCAACAATTTTTAAGAATATCAAAGTATTCGAGGAAAGCCGCCTCAATGCTTTAGATACCAAACGCCAACAACGCCAAGACAGACCGAAGTCCTCCTACGTACATAACATATAATACCTCTGGCCAACTCTATTGTAGCGCTTGCCAAAGAGTCTTTAAGACGAAGTTCGGCCTGGCCAGCCATATTAGAGCCCATAAAAGGCGTAATCCATAGTTGCTGAGGTCGCCGTCACCGAAAACGGTGAGGAGGACTATAATTTATAATTTATTTATTTATTTATTTGAAAACATATTTCAATGACATTACAGATAATCCAATGCGTCATGAAATTAAATTAAAAAAAAAAACAGTAAATAAGAACAGTAAAAAAAAAAACATTACAAAGAAAAAAATATTATGACTAAACAATTGATTTGGGCGATGACGGAACAGCGTGGCTCCGTTGCGTCGTTAGCCCCGGTGTAGGATTCGGCAGGTTGCCCCGGAACCGCCGAAAAACTACACCTTTCGGCCAGAAGTCTGCGCTCGCGATGGTGTCCTGCAGCGGCCGCGGCACGCGCACTACGAACGAGCTGAAGTGCACATAGTGACGCGACTGTAGCTGGTGCACCCTCAGCGTGTAGCCAGTCTTCCGGCGAACGTACTCCACCACCTCGTCAGCCACGGCGGAGTAATGAAGACGGGACACGTAGAGCGCCTTACTCGGAGTTGCAACTCGTAGACCAGAATTAACCGGCTCTGCGGTGCCACACAGAGTTTTACGAGGTGCCCTGCGCGTCTTCTTCTTCCGTTCCACCAGTGTGAATCCCTCCTTATCTACTTTAGCGCGGGAGGAAATTTCTTCCAGTGGTTCTTCACACCCCTTACTAGGTGCATTGACCCGGCTGGCTGCGACGAGCTGACCGGCTGCAACGCCAGCATAATCACGCTGACGTGGTTTCGAGGTCACAGGGGGCAGCCGCGCGCGCAGGGGGGGCGCGCGCGGAGCGGCGGCACGTGCTGAACTTTTCAGCGTGTCAGCATCGCGCATACTGACCGACTTAGCACTAGTGTCAGTCCGAATATCATTATTAATAATGATTATTAATAATATTTGAAACCGCCGACCGAATTGGAGCATTACGCAAAGTAGAGACTTCATTGCGTAATTCGGCTATTGTGATTAGGCTGGCTTCAAACTTAACTTTAACTTCCGCTAGACTTGATTTAAGGGCCACGATTTCCTTAACCAAGCAGCGAATATCAACACGATCCGGATCACATGATTCACATGACGGCAGGATGGTATCCGTCGCTACAAACTCCGGAATCCGGTCTTCATACTCCTTCAGGATCTTCTTAATGTCTTGAAGGGTCTTCTCCCCGGTTTCATCACCTCTCCGGTGAGGTACATATGTGCCGACGATCCCCAGGGACTGGCACAGCACTTGCTTCGCTTGGCAGATGTCCTCGATGGTAAAACTCGACGCACGAGAACTTATCTGCATAGCAGCAGCCGCATCCATCTTTCCTTCCAGCAACAGCTTGTTCTTCAGTTGTAGAAAGGCGAGGAATTCATTCACGATGGGTTGACTCGACTTGGAGTGATCCATCGCGTCAAATCGTTAGCGCGGCTACAAGCCGCGCTAATTCGCAATTTATTTTAATTACTCGTCAACGCGTCTACGTCGCTGCGCGCATTGAACACGACGACTATATCTATAAGTATTTGTGTCATCTAGTTGAAATCCATTATCCATAGCTTCGGTGACATAAAAATAAATGTTCAATAATATAAGATTGGACACGGCAAGTTCGTTGAGAATCTGCGGGCATTTCAGCAATTTCAAGCTGTTGCTATAGAAATAATGAAGAATATTGAGGACGTACTGTACTGTAAGGGCCTGGCCACATGGGCGCGTTGCGGCGACGCACCGCAAAAATTCTGCGTTGCGTTGCCGCGCCGCCAGTTTTTGCGGCAGGAAATCTGCGGCGCGGCACCGCGACGCAAGAACTCGCGGTGCGTCGACGCACCGCAAAAACTCGTGGCGCGGCACCGCAACGCAGAATTTTTGCGGCGCGTCGCCGCGCCGCCAAAACTGGCGGTGCGTCGCCGCGCCTCGATAACTATGTATACACAGTGCAGAACTTCAAGATCAGTCTTTATCCAGAGTCCAGACATAGATCCCATTACGCGCATTCTGCTCTTGCTCGTATTACTTGCCGTCCCTATCGCACTATTTGTAAGTGCGATAGGGACGGCCCGATGTTTTATCATTTATCGCGCGACCATGATTGCCCTGCAGCTTCTTATTGCTATCGGTGTCGAGTACTTATCTAAGTTAGGTATCTATTTTAAATATGACGGTGTAATTGTGTGCAGTACAGTACCTACAAAAAAAATCGTACAGAAATTAAAAATAATTACAGTACGCTGAACCAAAATAATATATTACATACAATACTATATATCATATCATTTTCCTCAGAGCATTTTTCCTGTCTTTGTGTATACTACCATTACTACCTACGGTTGGCAACCCTACACCGCTCAATGTGGCATTTGCACGATACGGCAACGTGCCGCGGCGGCCGGCCGTGTCGCAGTTGTTAGCTAAGCTACCCTTGTGTGCGTGCGTGATGACACGATTCGCTGGTTGTTCTTTTAGGTATTTAAGTACTTTTAGGTGTTTAAGTACTTTTAGGTATTTAAGACGCTACAGGAGCGAAAATGGAAAAGAAAGGGAGCCCCTTCAATTTAGGAATTTTAGTTAAATATACTAGTGTTATTAACTAGATTTATCGAAAAAAATTGTCCATTCAGAACAACTCAGTTAAAAGATATTGCGAAAAAAAAATCTTTAAAATCGAGGTTTCGCTCTCGACTGTTTCCTCCTTCAAAACTTAATGAATCGTAAGTGCGTTTTCACATTATCCGATCCGATATCGGATTTAGGACCGATATCCCATACATTACAGGCGCCATCTTGTATTTTTTCCATTGAAATCCTTACGACATCCGATATCGGATCGGATAATGTGAAAACGGCCTAACGGAATTTCATTACTAACAAAAATAATTGAAGAGTCTATAATTTGGATGTTTAGATTATTGCAATACATTAAGACGGGAGCGAAAATGCTAAAATGGAAAGGAGTCCCCCTTTCAATTTGGGAATTTTAGTGAAATATACTAGTTTTATTAACTAGATTTATCGAAAAAAAAAATTCCATTAAGAACAACTCAGTTAAAAAATATTGCGAAAAAATCTTTGAAATCGAGGTTCCGCTCTCTTTTCCTCCTTCAAAACTTATTTAAACGGAACGAAATATGAGAATCTGAATAAAAATGAAATAATCTGTGTCGGACCGTTTAGATTTTTTGGACAATTGTTAACGATCTTGAGTATCCCTTTTTCGAGCCATATTGAAAAATGCCGTTTTTAGAAATTTTTGATTGGATCTAGCATCTTTTAAAATAAGAATAGCAAAAAATATCAAAACGGTCTGACTCAGATAAAAATAATAATAATCTGTGTCGAAAAAATCATTGCTCTATCTTCAAAAACCAAGGAGGAAATAGTCGAGAGCGTTTGTATGGAGAACTGGCCTGTATCGTATCGTCTTAAGAAATCTGATTTCAAAGGTTTAGGTAGGAAATCTAATCATCAATATTATTGCAATGTAAAATAATTTTTTCTTTTTTCTCGTGTTTTCTAACGCGCTTATTTTTAGGAGGCGGTTTTTTTTCATGGTTTGTTTAAGGTACACACCGACATGCTGTAAACATTTTTTAGTTTTTCGTAAGTTAGTCGTTAACGGTGGTCTACAGCTAAAATTGATCTACGACAGAAATGATCTGTACATATTAAAGTAAGTAGGGAAGAAAACCGCCATGCTGAAGTGTATTTGTGCATGCCACGTCTGGTCTGTCGCATGCATGGTGAGACGACTTGGACGCCTTTATGAGTGACTGCATGGCCGGAAAAATAACACCAGAGGGAGTTGAGGAAATCAAGGGAAGAGGCCTTTGCCCAGCAGTAGGGCACTATAACGGGCTAATTAAAAAAATCTGTACCAGTTTAATTTTAATCTATTTTTAAGAAACACCTACTAAAATGTAGATTCTAGCGAAAAAACGTACCTAGGTTTTTCCAGTTGAACATTATTTTTAGCTGCAAGCCACTATTTACGATTTAATCGATTTAAATAAAACTTGCCTACTAAATTATCCATTTGCATATTGATCGTAGCGAAAACACGTACGAAAACGACGTACGTTTTTCTGTTTTACTTTTTTAAAGGCACAGGTCACACGTTTTTCATCAAATCTATGTCGTACCGTTTAGGTTTTTTGACTAATTGTTACCAATCTTGAGTATCACTTTTTTTGCACCATAATGAAAAAGGCTGTTTTTGGAAATTTTTGACTGACTCGAGCGTCTTTAAAAATAAAAATATCAAAACGTTCCAACACAGATAAGATTAATAATTAATAACAATCCGACTAGGAACAAATCAAATTATTTTATTGAATATTTTTTTGATTTGTTATTAACCTAACAACAAAATTAAAATTTTGAAAAAACTCCCGACCGCGACATAGTGGACCGATTTTCATGAAACATGGGGGCATTTCTATTTAAACTTGTACCATGACTAATTTGAGAAGTTGAAAATAAAATATGCATTATTTGGTATTTTGTCGTGTTATTCTGTTAGAAAATATATTCTAGTTTACGAAACACTGAAGAGAATCGCAATATTTTTAGGATAAACTAGTTAAAATGAATTTTTAATAGGATGGGAGAGGTTTTTTGTGGTCCGTTTGGTTACAAATGTTTTTTAGTGTAGGAAATAAAAGACATACTTGAACCAAAGGTTTTAATGTTTAATAGTTATAATTAGTATTAAACAAAGTAAAAACAATCATCATTTACTAATACTAATGAAACTTTTTTTATAAAACCGTATTTTAGGTGGTTTGGTTACGGCATGGTCCCAAACCGTACCTTATTTTTAGGTTTATTAAGTAACTACGGGCATTATTGACATATAATGAATAACAATCAATAGAATTAACAAAACTTGTAATTATTAGCATTAAAACATAAGATTTATAGCTTATATACTTTAATTAAACAATAAAAAACACTTTTTTAACAAGGGGACAATTTCCAAATGGACACCTATGTAACTTGACGGACAAAGTAAGGACGAGATCACAATAAGCAAACATTTCACTCAAATGCTTGCTCAGTAAAAAAACACAGAACAGTTACCTACCAATATCAGAACTTATAATATCAATACTTATTAAAAAATATATCACTATTATAATGGCTTTTTATGAGATATCTAAAACCTGATTTTCCTGAAATAAAAGGGTTAGCAACTCAAAGGAAAAGAAAGTCGTGAAATCATATGATATCTGGTATACCAGTGAAACGTAACGAAACTTGTTACTAATAGTTGAAATTGTCTCTCTGAGGGGTAACTATAAGTATTTTAGCCGTCTGATATAAACATCGCATTTTAAAGGTACTTATACTGAATCAACACTTTTGGATAAGAGTTAGAAAAAAGAACACCTAGATAATCAATGAATTAACAGTACCTAAAGTTACCTTAGATAGTAGTTTTCGAAAGATACTATGTATTATACATTAAAGATACTTTGAAAGATATCGCAATTGCCCCATTGTCCCTTTTCTAGTTTTAGTTTAATATCGATACTTTACAAAGTCACCTGTTCTTTAAATATACAGTATTTTGATTATGATGATGATTGCCAATAATACGAAATTTATATGAATTGATAACAAATAGGATATTTACTATTTCTACAGTTTGAATTTTCTTAAAAGCCAAGGAAAGGTCATATTTTGTGTCCATGAGATCTGCAAACTAGTATGAATATTACCAAAAAAATAAGCATGGACAAAGTCACGGCAAAAAACTAGCTATTCTCAATGTACACGCAACTTTACCGTGTCAGTTTGGTTACATTTGACTGTCCGGCAATATGTTACGCTGCAAATTGTTTCCAAACGGACGTAACGATTTGTCTAGACCAGAATTAAATCGATTGAAAATAATACAAAACTAACAGCAATATTTAACTTAAACATTAAATAAATGTCATATACAAAGAAAAAGTGACCAAAGCCTCCAGTGCTCCGAGCTGGAATCGAACCAGCGAAATTTCGACCCTTGCTTTCGTGGACCGATAGCCGAGTGGTTCTGGCATTCGCCCGGTAAGCGGAGTACGCTGGTTCGATTCCAGCTCGGAGCACTGGAGGATTTGGTCACTTTTTCTTTGTATATGACATTTATTTAATGTTTAGAACATAATAGTAGTGTTACTACTTAAAATAACAAGTTAAAATATTTTCTATGAAAGTAATTTAATTTGTTCTTAATATTTAACTTATTTACTTGAGAAATAACTGTATGAGGCATTGATTAATTTAACATCAACAGTTCTTTACTTACCTAACAGTTTAGTTACGTAAAAATTAGAACAAAATGGACCAAACATAGTGGTAAACTTACCTGTCACACGCCAGCACTCCTTGTCGGTCGCGGTTTGACTGTTTTATAACCAAAGTGAAGTTAGAGAAGGTTTGTGTATGGTCACAGGTTTGCCAGGATTAAAATAAACCTTAAATGTTGGTAAAAAATATTTTGCTACTTAGTTAAAACTGCGTAACCAAACGGACGATCTCGAAACTGGACATTTCGAGGGGACAACGTTTTTATCGAAATTATACCCTGTTACTGTTGATTTTAAAGTTCTTTTTCGTCAAAAATACGTTTTATACTACTTAAACTATGGTAGAAATGCATTACTTAATGTTACCCTCCTAGAAAAAAATTGTGGAAAACTCCAACAAAACTTCGAATCGTGGAAGGGGACTGTACTACAGCGACATTTTACCATATTTTAAAACTTAATTTTAAGTACAAAAACTTGATTTATTATGCATTTTACTTGATAAATGATGCGTCTACTTAATATATTTCAATAAAAACCAACATTTACCTAGTTAAAACTCCAATCTTAAGAGTAAATCGCAAAAAATGTAAGGGGACATGCGAAAACTCGGGGGTACAACTTTAAATAGAAATGCCCATGGCTAAGAACACTCCCGACTAACTCAGCTTTCAGACAAAAAAACTAAATTTAAATCGGTTCATCCGTTCGGGAACTACGATGCCACAGACACACACACACACACAGACAGACAAACAGACAAATAGACAGACAGACACGTCAAACTTATAACACCCCTTCGTTTTTGCGTCGGGGGTTAGAAATAGTCTTTCGCTATATATCGTAATGCTGCAAAAGGATTCATATAGGAGGTGCAAGCACTAATTGTTGCCTTAGGCCTTGTCGTTTTTTCTTTCGTGTATGATGTCTATTTCAATTTATAGAATAATCTGTGTTGAAAAAATCAGTCTACCTTCAAAAACCAGGGAGGAAATAGTCGAGAGCGTTGGTATGGAAATTGAACCGTCCTGTATCGTCTAAAAAATATAATCGATTGTCGATTTAGCCCCGCTCCCCAGCTGCCAGCTTGCAGACCTGAGGTTGACTATGATAAGAGAAGCATCTTAGCAGGTTGCCTCAAGGGCCTACTCCAAAATCCTGCCAGATTTCCGTCCATAGTCCATAATAGTGCGTAATTTTATTTTCACGAATTTATCGGATTCGGATCGGACGTAGTTCGAAAGCGCTCTATTTTTAACGTAAGTACGTACCTATCGTCATATTCAGATAGAACGAATATTTTCTTTACCTATGTATTTACAAATTGTCAAATCTTTTGGGAATTACATAAAAGTCATAAAATTATTTTTTAAATTAGATTTTGAAAAAAACCCCCGACCCCGACATAGTGGACCGATTTTCATGAAACATGGCTAAGAACACTCCCGACTAACTCAGCTTTCAGACAAAAAAATCAATCTAAATCGGTTCATCCGTTTGGGAGCTACGATGCCACAGACAGACACACACACAGACAGACAGACAGACAAACAGACAGACAGACAGACACGTCAAACTTATAACACCCCTTCGTTTTTGCGTCGGGGGTTAAAAATGTTATTATTTAAATCTACCCATCGATGTACCCATTGCGGAAATATAAATTAGAGAGGCACTCCATAAATGTCAATAAACCCTTAATTGCATGATTTTACTTTTTTTAACAATTTACAGATATATGACACCATGGTGGTATATATGCTGAGCACTGGAAAAATAATGAAAAAAAACCGGCCAAGAGCGTGTCGGGCCACGCTCAGTGTAGGGTTCCGTAGTTTTCCGTATTTTTCTCAAAAACTACTGAACCTATCAAGTTCAAAACAATTTTCCTAGAAAGTCTTTATAAAGTTCTACTTTTGTGATTTTTTTCATATTTTTTAAACATAATGGTTCAGAAGTTAGAGGGGGGGGGACGCACTTTTTTTTCTTTAGGAGCGATTATTTCCGAAAATATTAATATTATCAAAAAACGATCTTAGTAAACCCTTATTCATTTTTAAATACCTATCCAACAATATATCAAACGTTGAGGTTGGAATGAAAAAAAATATCAGCCCCCACTTTACATGTAGGGGGGGTACCCTAATAAAACATTTTTTCCATTTTTTATTTTTGCGCTTTGTTGGCGTGATTGATATACATCTTGGTGCCAAATTTCAGCTTTCTAGTGCTAACGGTTACTGAGATTATCCGCGGACGGACGGACGGACAGACAGACATGGCGAAACTATAAGGGTTCCTAGTTGACTACGGAACCCTAAAAATCTATCACCATTTTTTTATTTAATATGAAACAACGTAACTAAAAAAGATGATTTTTAATAGCATATTGAAAAATTCGAATATTGCTTAGTATTTTATCGTGAATGAAAAACTGTACTAAATCTACTATTGATTCAATGTTTGTGATGCTTGGAAAAAAATCCATCACCAGGCAAAGAAGGGTTAAATATAAACGACACGAAGTTTAATTCGAACACAACAGTTCACAATTGCGAGCAGCGGTGACCCACCGCCAGTTTTGGCGGCGCGGCGACGCGCCGCAAAAATTCTGCGTTGCGGTGCCGCGCCGCGAGTTTTTGCGGTGCGTTGACGCACCGCGAGTTCTTGCGTCGCGGTGCCGCGCCGCAGATTTCCTGCCGCAAAAACTGGCGGCGCGGCAACGCAACGCAGAATTTTTGCGGTGCGTCGCCGCAACGCGCCCATGTGGCCAGGCCCTAACAGGAATCGCATGTTAAAAACCTTTGACAGAACAAAACAGAACAATTCAACAAGAATTCAATGAAAACTTCCTGTAATAATTAGCCTTAGTAAACCTTAATTTAGAAACACTAGTCCTTAATATTTCAACTTATAACCGAGCTCATAAAACCCGGCAGCCTTCAAACCAAGGGTGAACAGGGCATCTTCTAGGCGAGCTCACTCCATCTTTGGCCGTCTTTGCCCTTGGCTAGTCTGTGGCCAATAGTAAGCCCATTTATAATAATAATAAAACATCTAATTGCCGTGATTTTAACGAATCTTAAAAAATACATTTTACTCGCTTTATCATCAAATTCAAGTAGGTATTTAAACCTAATAATAAATTAAATCATCATAAAAATAATAGTATTATATTGAAAAAAATATATTAAAATATCGAAAATATTGGGAATACTAAAAGCATTATGGGGTTCTTCAAAAAAGGAGTGTACAAGTTTCTAATGGGTTGGCAACGCGCATGTGACACCCCTTGAGTTGTAGGCATCCATAGATTACGGTGTCCGCTTTCCATCAGGCGGGCCGTATATCTGTTTGCCATCGACGTGGTATAAAAATATCACGTTTAGATTTAGAATCGTAACTGACGTTTCGCGCAGACGTTTTGAAGAATTAATTATTAATTATCATAGGCACGTGGAGCTACCAAGACAGATAGATTAGGATTGGAAGCCTGAATTCGCTAGGGTGATCACTTTGCCCGGACTTCCCCTATGTATATATGTGCATAAATAGTATAAATCATTGGATACTAGACATAATATGGTCACATTTCGCCGGGGTTTTTACTATAACACCAGCTATTGAAAAAATCGTATATAATGGACATCGTGCGGCTTACGATATTTCTTGTGAGTTTTTTTCATTTTTTTATTTGTTACTTTTTATCTGTAAGGTTTTTTCGTAATGGGTATCTATTTTATAAATTGTTAAATTAAAAACTAGTTTACCGTAGATATCTCTCATAAAACTAAGTTTTTTTTGCCGAAACAAGGTATTTTGTAAAGTAGTAAGTACTTAATACAATATATACAATATTGTATATATTGTATATTGTATTGTATTCCTTTATTTCAGACAAACAGTCCATATTGTTACATTACGTTACATTATTTAAAAAATTACAAATTACACTTTTTAAAGATTAAAGCTATAAAATTCAATAATTAATTTAAAATCAAAACTACAATTAAAACAAAAAAAAAATTGGTGAAAAATGTATTTTGCCGTAATCTACAGAGTGGGGCCTGTAACAAAGGCGAATAATTGAACTCTAGGCTATCCTCCTTATACTGATCAACATTTGTTCGGCGACTTTTAAAAATAACTTGTATTTTGATTTTTATCACCCTTGAAAGTTTTTTCTAAGAGGTAATGTATTGCGAATTCTGTTAAGTCTAAAGTGTGACAGACAACGTCAATGACAACAATAATGGCGTACATTAAAGCTAATATTTATTTTGTATGAAAAAATAAAAATTTAAAGACTTCATAATTTTTAAAAGTCACTGAACAAATGTTGATCGGTATAAAGAGAATAGCTTACAGTTCAATTCTTCGCCTTTGTTACAGGCCCCACTCTGTATATAAATCCTGCGACATTTTTGTGTTCTAGTGTCACGTAAAACTATATCATTTTCGTTCGTAGCGATTACAAGTTATAATAGAAAACTCAAAAAATAATCCTTTAAAAGTGAAAATAATTATCAAAATTTTACATCTTCGATTTACAAAAATTCTACTACCCTTGATTTTGATACTAAAACAGCAACCTTACATAATTGAACCTGACACCTGACACAGATACGATAGCGAGGACCGATTGACCTCACCAAGCACTGAATTAAAAAAAAAAGCTTACACAGATTAACTTAACCCCAAACTAGCTTGTACTATGGGTTAACACCCATACGCCGAAACACTTACGCCGTGGCTTGCGTGGGCGACGGTCGCGCGACTATCGCGGTCACGGCGATGCGACGCATACGAATTCAAACCTTATAGATATGGAAGTAGACGATGCGATGAGACGCGACGGCGACGGTCGCGCGACCGTCGCCCACGCAAGACACGGCGTTACATACGATATACTTAAAGTTGTGTAAAAGAAAAACTTTTTCATCACACCAACTGGTAAGGGCTTACTTTGCTATTCGAAAACACATAGCAAAATTGCATTTTATCCACAAGAGTGCAAAGTAATTTCATAGATGTCATAAGCTGACTGGTAGAATTTACCAATAAATGATGATTTTGAATCATACAGTTTTTTTTTATAGGACATTCTCACACAGATTGACTGAGGCCCACGGTAAGCTCAAGAAGGCTTGTGTTGTGGGTACTCAGACAACGATATATATAATATATAAATACTTATATATATAGAAAACATCCAGGACTCAGGAACAAATATCTGTGCTCATCACACAAATAAATGCCCTTACCGGGATTCGAACCCGGGACCGCGTATATTGAATAGATTGATGGATGTGATTTAGTTTGATGTTTTTAAGTCAGTATTTTGATCGTGTTTGTGTGGTGAAAAATTTTGTGTTTCACTAGGTGGCCGGGAAACCCGAGCAAGCGAAAGATTCCAATATTGAACCGCGAGCGTAGCAAGAAAAAAAATTTTGGCTGTTCCATAGAAATAAGCGGCATCATGACAGCCGAAATGCCCAAAATGCATGAAACAGCCCATTTTTTTTTGCGATTTCAGCATTGGTCCCATAATAAAAGTTGTACATTATGCAAAGAGTCACTATGAAAATTTTAAACGGTCCTTTTCATGCCCATGCCAAATCTTGGGATTAGTTGTCAAAACGGACCCCAGGCTCCCATGAGCCGTGGCAAATGCCGGGATAACGCAAGGAGGATGATGATGTCCATGTAGGTACATAGAGAATGTTCATGGTACAATCCTTTACCATTTACCTCAAGGAATTTTGCCATATAAATAGGATAAACTTGCCCGTGTGGTGACGGGTTAAGAATTTCACCACCCCCTTTCTTCCCGTGGGTGTCGTAGAAGGCGACTATGGGATATGGGTTAAATTGTGGCGTAGGCGAGAGGCTGGCAACCTGTCACTGCAATGTCACAGTTTCGTTTTCTTTCAACCCCTTATTTGCCAAGAGTGGCACTGAAACTTTAGTAGTTTCATGTGTTCTGCCTACCCCTATATGGGATACAGGCGTGATTGTATGTATGTATGTAAATAGGATAAACAGAGAGAAGGTAAACACGGTATAATGAATTATCTGTACCAAGTAATGTTTCATAACAAATGATATAAAATTAATTAAGATTATTAACCATTTACGGGAAGTAAACAGGATGATTTTTGTCCCTGTCTGTAGGTAATTATTATTAAGCATTTTATTTTCCGTATTGCATTTGCGTAACATATTAGACCATTGTGTGACCATATAAGGCGTTGGAATAAATGCAATCCTACATAGACGTGTGACAAATTCGGTACTTCCTGTAGGTACAGTCAACCAAAAAAGTGGTTTACCACTTTTCGACCTTATGGGTCTGAAATAGAGTCGAAAAGTGGTAAACCACTTTCTTGGCTGACTGTAGTACCCACGTACATTTATCGTATATATATTTTTTTAATAATTTCATTAGAAAAGGTTTCTGTAATTATGAATTCTCATTTAGTATCGGGATTTAGAATAGAATAGAATAGAATATTTTTTTATTCGTAAGCACTTAACAACGACGATAACAATATAATATACACAAAAATTAACCCTAGTGTTTAAATAGCGCACTGTTCTACATAAATCCCGCGACTCTGAAAATAAATGACATATAAAGAGAGAGAGAGAACGAGATTCGCGGCCGAGAACCTCGGTCGGACCTTAATGTATAACAATAAATTTAGAGGTTATTTTATCGCTTTCGAGTCGTGAGTGACTTTAAATTCTTTAAAAAATACGTAGTACATAAAATTACTAAAGTCAATAGATCGAAAAGAGGCAAAAGTCCATTCTGTCATAGACGCGAAGTATTACAATATCGGGTTTTTCCAATGGTTCATAGTATAGACTAGGGACTTCACATAAGCATCTAGGATTCTAGGAATAATGATAGAAATTAGTAGCGGATGTGTGCTGATTTGCTGAAGCGATTTTTTCGCGCCGCGTGACTTGTACCCACTTTTCATTAAAGTTATAATTACCTACGGTAATGTGTTTAACAGTTTAAATCATTATTTCATTCAATCGAATTTCTTGTCGTAAACAATTACAATATACACAAGGAAGTTCAAAGTTTTAAACAATACTTCAATGAGTGATTCGCATTCGTTAGCCGTTGTAAAGTCTAACATTTAAGATTGTCTGTTATTGCATTATTGCTTGATTTTTGATTATCTAAACCAATGAATTAGGTAGTAATAACAGTTACTCTTTTATACAATCAGTAAATTTTTAGGGTTCCGTGGTCAAAATACGAACCCTTATAGTTTCGCCATGTCTATCCGTCCGTTCGTCCGTCCGCGGATAATCTCAGTGACTGTTAGCACTAGAAAGCTGAAATTTGGTACCAATATCTGTATTTCAATCGTACCGACAAAGTTGGTGAAATAAAAAGTATAAAAAATGTTTTCTTAGGGAAAAAAATCAGAAAAGTAGAACTTACTTTCTAGGAAAATTATTTTGAACTTGATAGGTTAAACAGTTTTTGAAAAAAATACGGGAAACTACGGAACACTGAGCGTGACCCGACACGCTTTTGGCCGTTTTTTTGTATTTGTCTTCATATGTGTATGTAACCACAATGCATGCGTCAATAATTGGCATGTGTATACGTCTATTGCAAGCGAGCAGGATAAATGGTTTACTATAAAAAGGGTAAGTATCCATAGCGGAGGAACATTGTCCAGACATCTGTCCGCGGGGACGCACCACCAACCTGAAGAATAACCGTATAAAATGGACTTCGTGCCGTTTACGTTATTTTTCGTAAGTACATTACTCTCTTTATTCATCCCTAATGTTGTCATTGGTTTTATTTACAATATGTATTTAAGTATATTAAAATTTTGAAAAAAAAAACATTCATGAAACATGGCTAAGAACACTCCCGACTAACTCAGCTTTCAAACAAAAAAAAAACTAAATCTAAATCGGTTCATCCGTTCGGGAGCTACGATGCCACAGACAGACACACACACACACAGCAGACAGACAGACAGACAAATAGACAGACAGGTCAAGCTTATAATACCCCATCGTTTTTGCGTCGGTCGGGGGTTAAAAGTGGGTACAATATATAAACACATGATGTGGAGTTTTTCAAGAAGCAGGTACATACTTATAGAGTTCTCAAAGGTCGGCAACGCATAATTGGCTCCCCAGGGTGGCTAGCCGAATGGCACAATCGCTCACGAAACACACCACGCCACTTTCTCCGACGCCAAACGAAAGCGATACGCCGCTGGCTCTGTCGCGCCAATACGCAAGCGCGATAGAGATAGATATCTACTAGCGCTTCGTTTCGTGAGCGTTTCATGAGCGATTGTGCCATTCGGC
The DNA here is from genome assembly GCF_023078275.1 of Leguminivora glycinivorella. Classification (NCBI taxonomy): domain Eukaryota; kingdom Metazoa; phylum Arthropoda; class Insecta; order Lepidoptera; family Tortricidae; genus Leguminivora; species Leguminivora glycinivorella. The sequence continues at coordinate 5,343,514 of NC_062973.1, forward strand.
TAGCCACCCTGATGTTGCTTATGTTCATGGGCGGCGATGACTGCTTCCCACCATGCGGCTCGTCTGCTCGTTTGCTCATCTGCATCATACATAAAAAACATAAAACAACGACGCAGGATCGGGCCCTGCGGGCATATTTTTGAGTCTCACGCGTTCGAATCCAGAAAATTGTCACTGAAAATAATAAGCAAGTCACCGTTTTCAACCGGTATTTTAGTGACAAAATCCCGTATGCGAGATTCAAAAATCACCCCCCTGGTGGTAAGGGCCGCAGAGGGAGGATCCAAGACTGTTGGTTTCTGGGTCTGACTTCTTAATCTCATCATCATCCTCCTTGCGTTATCCCGGCATTTGCCACGGCTCATGGGAGCCTGGGGTCCGCTTTGACAACTAAACCCAAGATTTAGCGTAGGCACTAGTTTTTACAGAAGCGACTGCCATCTGACCTTCCAACCCCGAAGGGTAACTAGACCTTATTGGAATTAGTCCGGTTTCCTCACGATGTTTTCCTTCACCGAAAAGCGACTGGCCAATATCAAGTGACATTAGAAAAGGAACACCTATTATTAGATACTCAAACAACGACGAAACTCTGACATGAGACCATTCGTTAAAACAACTATCGAGTTAATGATATTGAACTTCTTTTTTTTTTAACTTCTGATTAGCAGAAACGTCTGCAATCGATGCCACTAGGCTTAGAATAAATTTAAAAGTGGAAAATGTCTGCCTTGGGTGAGACTTGAACTCACGGCCTCTGGATCAATATTCCAGCGCTCTGCCAACTGAGCCACCAAGACTTCAACCAAGCCAGCGAAATTTTTCCACTACTAAGGTCAATGGGACCCGTAGCGACATCTACCGTAAGAGTGTTGAACTTCTTGTTTTCTTTCCAGATGGTTTCTCTGCTGAGCTTCCAAATATGTATTGGAAAGCCAGCGATTACAAAAGACAGCAAAACATGGCCCTGCCCAAAAAACCATGCCTTCTGCACTGTGAAGCCTGACGACTACCCCTCGAGAGAAAAATTAATACGGCTGTACAACGTAAGTTATGAGTTATGACTTACGTTACAAGATATTATGTCTTGCAATATATTTTAGACAAAGATTTCATTAAGCTTCATCAATACTGCAGCGTCCAACTAAGCTCTGAGCCATCAAGACTTTAACCAATCCAGCGTAATTTCCACTATTTAATATTGTAACCGGGACTTAGTCGCGTATACCTAAGTTCTCAACAAACCTCCGATGTTTCAAGGACGGCGTTATCCCCGTGGTCTCGGAGCAGATTGGCAAAAGTTGACATCAACATCTTCTAGTTGTACGAGTTTTTCGAACTATCCGCACTTGGTCCTGACCTGACTTAGCCACTTGAACGTTTTGCGCACTGGGGATGTCAACTTTTTGTCAAACAACACTCACAATATTCGGTTTTTCAACCGGCGATACCTGTTTCCGTTTACATTTATTATTGACTGGGTTCCATGTGAATTTTGTTTAGGTGATTTTTACCTTACCTTAAAATTATGTCATGTGTACGCATAACTTTCAGTTTTTTTTTTGTTTCAGACGTTTAAAGATAAGGTTCCGAAACTGAATGAAACCAGTGACCGCCAGGGAGGAAAATCTGACTGCGCCGCTTATGATTATTTGGTAATCAATAGAATCCTCGTTGCGTATAATTATAGTGTTTTTTTTTATATAGAAAGTTTCTTACAATGACCTGCAGACAGGGTTAGCTTGGTTAGCACATAACATTCTCTCACGCCAATCAATCACGCTAACCCTGCTTAGGGTCCTACACTAACCGTCGTCGCAACACATTTTTTGACGATCGGGCTGACGTGCCTAAATTGCCTGTTTTAATTAAATGAAATGAAAAATGAATGCAAGTGTCGTAATCCCGTTAATAACAAAAAGTTAATCTTAGTTATTAATAAATACAAAATTAATTAAATAATTTCCCTTCCCTTTTTTGTTGACAGGTGGAAGAGTATTACATGATCATTGATCAGAACAAAAATATAAGATATGTACTATATCTTCCAGGATACTTCACATTTCCGTTAAACGTCCAAGAATGTAGACCGGAGTAAGTATTACGTACCTAAGACCACAGAATATATAATAGTATAAGTACAGAAGGCTCCTTTGATATTCACAAAATGCTGCCATTCTAAATTCTTACCAACATTAAGAGGATACGGTAGCGAAATGCTAAAATGGAAAGGAGCCCCCCTTTCAACTTGGGAATTTTAGTTAAATATACAAGTGTTATTAACTAGATTTATCGAAAAAAAATTGTCCATTAAGAACAACTCAGTTATTTCAAAAGATATTTCAAAAAAATCTTTAAAATCGAGGTTCCGCTCTCGACTCTTTCCTCCTTCAAAACTTAATCAATCGGAACGAAATTTGAGAATCTGAATAACAATGAAATAATCTATGTCGGACCGTTTAGCTTTTTTGGTCCATTGTTACAAATCTTGAGTCTCACACCTTTTTTTGCGCCACAATGAAAAAGGCCGTTTTGGAAATTTTTGATTGGCTCTAGAGTCTTTACGTAAAAAGCAGAATATCAAAAAAATCAAAACGGTCCGACACAGATAAAAATAATAACAATCTGTGTTGAAAAAATCATTGCTCTATCTTCAAAAACCAGGGAGGAAATAGTCGAGAGCGTTTGTATGGAGAATTAACCCCTACCGTACATTGAAGTATAATGTACTACGTACATAGAACAGACGGCGCAAACAAAATCTGGGTAGCAAGCGCGGCAGTGCGGGGCGGGGGGAGGGCGGCTAAATAGTCATACGATGTCAACTCCGCAGAGGCGTCACTTTTGTTTATATTCTGCCTATTTAATTAAATACGTATGGGAACGTGCAAGTTAAATGCAATATTAATTTGTATTAAAATTGTCTGTTTATTTTTTGTTTATGCAAAAAAATAGACAATTTTAAATAACGATTCAAAAAACCCTCTCATTCTGAGGCTTATATCCCCTGAGGTATGTACAGTTGTACCATCAGATATATCGAGGCGACCAGGGTGCTCAAACATCTGAGCTGGCCTCTATTGTCATGGCGTTAGAGGGCATGTTGAGATATTTTTGAGCACTGTGGCCGCGGTCCTGGGTTCGAATCCTGGTAAGGGCATTTATTTATGTGATGAACACAGATATTTGTTCCTGAGTCATGGATGTTTTCTATGCAATAAGTATTAGGTAAGTAGTAAATCATAATTATGTATCGTCTAAGTACCCAAAACACAAGCCTTCTTGATCGAGCTCACAGTGGGACTCAGTCAATCTGTGTATGGACGTCCTATACTATTGTTTATTAATGGCGACTGTAGGTACATAAATTAACTGGTTCAAGGGATCATGGAAAGCTTTCATAAAAAAAACAGCCATATATAGTTATGTACAGATATGATTTTTATTTAATCACCCTTAAATAATATAAGTTTTGTTATCTTTTGCCGCTTTGAAAAATAATTTATTGTCTGATCAGTTTTAGCCTCGTGTTTCATCCATTTCTCCCTGTCTTTAAGGCCCAGACGTGCAAAACCTATAATGAAAAAAGTAAATGAAATTACTTAGAAAATAAATAATAAATCATATTTTTACCTTTTTTCATCCATTAACTTAAGTAAGTTCTTTATATGACTACGCGCCATGCTGCGGAATTGTCATAATATTTTTGGTCAGGCTTTATATTATATTCCGCACATCGCCTTTTACTATCCAAGTATCCACACAATGCACACAACGTCACATCTCTCAATTTTTAGTCTTTGACAAGAGACGCAAAATGGCGTCCACTAAACAATTTGCTCAAATTAAAATTTAAAATGATTATACAATGACTTACCTATAGAAAGTTACTCCTTTTCACTTCGACGTATTGCTTGAATTGTTAGTGCAATATCGCATCACACATGAGGGCATATTTAAATTATTTAACCAGTTTTTATCCTGTTTCGTTTTAAAACATATTACGACCGCCGCGCTTCGGTACTCGTAAGCGACTGAGTGACGTGCGGCCGGCCGGCCGCAGTTGAACGGAACACGGCAGTGATGGGCGATGTCTTCTCTATACGTAGTAGTAATAGCTCAATGCTACCGTATCGTCTTAACAAACGAACCGCACGCGAGCAGCTGACACTGAATTTTTTTGCGACACATAATTATTCTAATGTAGGTAAGAATTTGGAATGGCAACATTTTGTGAACATCAAAGGATTGAACGTTCTGTATTTAATATTGTTCTACTTATTATGTATTCTGCCAATACTGAGAGTTCTTTTAAAAAGTCACTTAGAAATTACACTACCTGTAATCAAATAATTCATCCAAAATGAAAAGTGAGGCCGAGAAAACCTATTTCGATCAAAAATTACCAACTTCGGTTTATGCATCAATAGCATTCAATTTTCGTTCCACATTTCGATGGGACAGAAATAAAAATAATCGATAAAAAAGAATATACAATAGTACCGACATTATCAAAAATAGTTGAATCTGTCTTGTCGTCCCATCTAATGAGTCACGTGGAATCGAACAACCTGCTTACGAACAACCAATTTGCGTACAGGCAGAAAATGTCAACCACCTCCGCGGCGTACAGGATGTTCGATTGCATCGTGACTGGGATGGACGATAGGAATAAAATGGCTGGAATATTGTGTGATCTGTCGAAGGCATTTGACGTAATAGATCACAAGTTGTTATTGAATAAGTTAACCTTTTATGGCGTCCAAAACCAAGCACACTCACTGTTTTCGTCCTTTTTGTCAGGCCGCAAACAAGTAGTCAAAATACTTGCGGAAGGAAAGCAGTTGCAATCTGACGTGGGGGATATAAATATTGGTATTCCGAAGGGCTCAGCCCTCGGAAACACATTATTTCTGTTATTTATAAATGACCTGCCGTCGAACATTGCAACTGGTTTGTCTGTATTGTTTGCGGATGACACCACTGTGTTGGTAAGTGCAGACCCTTACGACCAGCTGAGCATAAAGATCAGCGATGCGTGTACCGAGTTACAAACTTGGTTTTCAGCAAATGGGCTCTTACTTAACTGCACCAAATCAAATGTAATGCTGTTCTCTGGTCGGAGGGTCCCACTGCCACCGTGTATGGCTAGCTGTCCGATGCCACTATGCAACGAGAGTAAGTTCCTTGGCTTTATGGTCGACTCTAATCTGAATTGGAAGTGCCACGTCGACAGTGTTTGTAGTAGGTTGGGTAGTGCTGTCTTTGCGTTGCGAAAACTAAAACCACTTATTTCGAGTGAAGCTCTAAAACAGGTGTACTTTGCTCATTTTCACTCCATCATGTCTTACGGTACGCTTATCTGGGGCAACTCTACAGACGCTAACAGGGTCCTCCTAATACAAAAAGAGGCATTAAGGACACTTGTTGGAGTGAAATGCCGATACCCCTGCAGAGAACTTTTTGTTTCGCAGCGTATATTGACTCACTACTCACAACACATGTTCGAAGTACTCATGTTCGTGCGCAACAACATAAGTCAATTTAAACGAGTACACTGTCCGGGGAAACTGCTACGATCAACAGGACGCCTAAAAAGTGTCCCTCGTCGCATGGCACTTTCAACAAGGAACCCTCGTGTCATCGGACCGACTTATTTCGAGCACCTACCCGCCGAACTAAGAAATGAGCCAAGTGACGAAACATTCAGGCGTCAATTGAGAAACCTTTTGGTGAAAAATCCTCTATACTCAATAAAAGAGTATATGGAATTGAAATTTTGATGATTTGTTGTTGTTATTATTATTAATTGCTAATGTTTTATTTTTGATATTTTTTACGTAAATGACGATCCTTATTGGGAGATTTAATTTTATTTAAGATTGTTATTTTTATACTTATTTTTGTTGACGATTCTTATTGGGAGATATTATTTTTACATTGAAATTTAATAATGACATTATATTTTCATCTTTTATCTTTGTGTGTGACATTCCTTTAATAATCGATTTGTATTTTGATTTGTAAGTATTTACATACTTATGTTAATTAATTTTTAATTTTAATTTTTATTAATTTGTTTTTATTGTTAAATTTTGGAAAATGACGATCCTTATTGGGGGACACAATATGATGATTTATTATTAATATTATTCCTGTTATCTCTAAGTTTTTAATTTTATGACGATCATGATGGGAATTCTTATATTTTTGTACAGAAACACAAACTTATATTGTAATTTTTTTCGTGAAATAAATCATCTATCATCTATCTATCTATCTATAATCTTAATATTTAATTACTACCTTTCTATCTACATTTTATTATTTCTAATTTCAGTGCGCCCAGAAAGATCGAGCTGGAACTGACACACAGGCGATGCGAGACCGGTTACTCGGACCGCGTGTTTTTCGTGCTGACGGACGACCTGGAGGGGCTGGAGACCGCGAGGTCCGCCACGGGAATACCGACGAGCTGTACAGCTGTTCAATATGACGACGATTATTAAAGCAATGATTTTAACTTGTGTTTCATTTACAGGTTGTCCCTAAAACCAACGCCAATACGAAAAGGAGTGACAGGAGCTCTCATTAGCCATCACATTAAGCGAATTTGACCATAATATGTAATGGTTTTTTCAGATATTGGCCGTTTATTTTTAAAACGTAAAGAAAATAAAGTAAAAAAGTAGCACTATCTCGAAATCAATGACATTATAGTAAATAGCCTATCACCCCTTTTCGTTTTGGCGTTGGTTTTAGAGACACCCGTATAGGTAACCTACAGATGTAAACATTATTTTTAAAATGTATTAACGAGTAAATTCATCTTTTACCTTTCTTTAAAATTTGCACCCCAAAAGATCGAGCTGGAACTGACACACAGGCGATGCGAGACCGGTTACTCGGACCGCGTGTTTTTCGTGCTGACGGACGACCTGGAGGGGCTGGAGACCGTGAGGTCCGCCACGGGAATACCGACGAGCTGTACACTTGTACAGCTGTTCAATATGACGACGATTGTTAAAGCAATGATTTTAACTTGTGTTTTATTTATTTATCCATTAAGAACAACTCAGTTAAAGATAACTCGAAAAAATCTTTAAAATCGAAGTTCCGCACTCAACTGTTTCCTCCCACAGAATATATTTGAACGAAATTTGAGAATCTGAATAACGATGACATAATCTGTGTCGGACCGTTTCGATTTTCGGCTAATTATTACCGATCTTGAGTATCACACCTCTTTATGAGCCATATTGAAAAAGGCCGTTTTTAGAAATGTTTGCTTGGCTCTAGCGTCTTTTAAAATATAAGTAGCAAAAAAAATCAAAAAACTGTCCAACACAGATAAAAATATTAATAATCTGTGTTGAAAAAATCATTGCTCTATCTTCAAAAACCAGGGAGGAAATAGTCGAGAGCGTTTGTATGGAGAATTGACCTGTAAATCGTATCGTCTTAAATCGTGAATTAACCTTATACCTACATTCAAAAGAACATTCCTTATACATACTAATACCATATCCCGGCATTTACCACGGCTCATGGGAGCCTGGGGTCCGCTTTGACAACTAATCCAAAGATTTGGCGTAGGCACGAATTTTTACGAAAGCGACTGTCATCTGACCTTCCAGCCCGAACGGTAACTGGGCCTTATTGGAATTAGTCCGGTTTCCTCACGATGTTTTCCCTCACCGAAAAGCGACTGACAAGTATCAAATGACATTTCGCAGCTAAGTTCCGAAAAACTCATTGTTACGAGCCGGGGTTCGAACCCGCGACCTCCGGATCGAAAGTCGCAGGCTCTTACCACTAGATTACCTGCAGCGCTTATACATGCCCACAGGTGTTATTGTATTTTATTTACCTACCGTATCCAGGGGATATACATAACTTTGTTAGATCAAACATTTAAATAGAAAATAGGCGCGTTTTCGCAGAGATAACACTTAAATCCCTTATTTACAGCAATTTTCGTTAAATTACTTAAACCCGTTTCCGAAAACTCCAAAACATACCTAAATATTTGTATCGATATTGTGTGCAAGTAACGCCTACTTTTCGTCCTATTCAAGATATCTAATTATATAAGATAATTATGACTTTTCCATCAGGCGTTAAGCAAGACCCAGATAGATATTAAACGTTATTCATACAGAAACTGTGACTGCAAGTCTGTATTAGCTACCTATTAATTTTGAGTCGTATGTGTGAAAGAAATAACAATAATAAAATTATAAATAACATGATAGAGGCTAGCTTGTAAAGTTTTATGAAGAAAGCGAGAAATAAACAGTTGAAACTGTAACTAAAACATATTTATTATACTCGTACAGTACCTATACGTATTATTATTGTGTAATTTATTGTACCTAAGTTATAACCGGACAATATACAATTATACAGTCATATCACTTCATACGACAAATAATTAATCCTTTTAGATAGCTCACTAGATGGCGTTTCATTGGAAGCTCTCTATAAGCTCACTCCATCGTCGGCCACGTCTTTGCCTTTGGCTTTTCCGTGGTCAAGAGTAAGCCCATTTATAATTAAAAAAAATATTCAAAACAAGCACGTATTTAAAATAATATGTGTTTCATTTAAAAAGCAAAAATAATAAACCTTTGAATTCAGATTCCTTATCGGATTGCAATAATCTAAACATCCAAATTATAAACAAATCAATTATTTTTGTAGTCGGTACCAGCCTTGCTATTTCCTGTTTGCCCCACCCAACCATACGCGCTGGCTGGCCCCGACTCCAAAAAATATTGATTTGTTTATAATTTGGATGTTTAGATTATTGCAATCCGATAAGGAATCTGAATTCAAAGGTTTATTATTTTTTGCTTTTTAGTTTCTCCGTGTTTTGTAACGCGCTTATTTTTGAAGGCGGTTTTATTTTTTGTTAAAAAGTTTATTTAATTATTGTTTTTTAGTGGTTCCTATTGATATTATATGTATCAGTCCGAATATGTGTACAGTAGTGAAAGAATTATCCTTTAACTCCTAACCATTGAGGAGTTGACCTTCCATCATCAGCTCAGCCACATAAAATTATTACCATCAGGCGTAAATACTGGTGTACCTTTGAAAAATCCACTAAAAACATTACATGTGCCTATAACATTTGAAGAGTTCCCTCGATTCCTCCAAGATCCCATCATCAGACCTCGACTTGGTGCCAATGGGACCATCTCGGGGTTATACCCGTTCGATTGAAAAAAAAAATTGAAAATCGGTCCACGACTCTCGGAGATATCGAGTAATATACATACAAAAAAAATTAAAAAATAAAATCAGTCTAATTGAGAACCTCCTCCTTTTTTTGAAGTCGGTTAAAAATGTATGTAATTTTTTATTTATTTTGGCCACCGAAAACGCTGTCAGCGATGTAGTGTCGTCATTGAATTCGAACCTTTGTTGTTTTCGAGTAGAATGGCCTGATGCACAACATGTAAGTAATCTATAGATTAACATGAGTGTGTTGTTTTCGCCTGATTACGTAAAAGTAGGTACCTATACCTACTTTAAAATATTTTTTGCTGTTTTTAAGTCATAATGAAATATGGTAATATTTTATTTCGGTTAATTGGACAGTACTTAATCATATAAGACAGACTATTAAAAAACCGGCCAAGAGCGTGTCGGGCCACGCTCAGTGTAGGGTTCCGTAGTTTTCCGTATTTTTCTCAAAAACTACTGAACCTATCAAGTTCAAAACAATTTTCCTAGAAAGTATTTATAAATTTCTACTTTTGTGAATTTTTTCATATTTTTTAAACATATGGTTCAAAAGTTAGAGGGGGGGGGACGCACTTTTTTTCCTTTAGGAGCGATTATTTCCGAAAATATTAATATTATCAAAAAACGATATTAGTAAACCCTTATTCATTTTTAAATACCTATCCAACAATATATCACACGTTGGGGTTGGAATGAAAAAAAAAATCAGCCCCCACTTTACATGTAGGGGGAGTACCCTAATAAAACATTTTTTTCCATTTTTTATTTTTGCACTTTGTTGGCGTGATTGATATACATATTGGTACCAAATTTCAGCTTTCTAGTGCTAACGGTTACTGAGATTATCCGCGGACGGACGGACGGACGGACGGACGGACAGACAGACATGGCGAAACTATAAGGGTTCCTAGTTGACTACGGAACCCTAAAAAGGTCAAGTAGCCTATTACATATTGCATTGCATTACTATTTATTTCACTTTAAAAGTCCGTCTATATTTCATAGATTTTTGTTTTGTTATATTATCTGTGGTTCTATGACAGCATAGATATAAGGAAGTATTTAATGTCATTGTATGACAGCTGTTATTTTTAATTTCGTCTTAGTTTACATTTAGTTAAAAACAATAGCCCTTTGTTGAATGATATTTAATTGTCAACATAAATATTGACTCACCGCTACTTATTATAACACCCAAATTTAAACATAGGGCACTATTCGAATTTAAAAAATTGCTGATACTGGTGCTCTTGATACGATATGCATCTGTCAGTGCCATCAGAAATTGATTTTCTTTAAAAATAAACGTCATTTTTGACAGTAACCGAACCGTACGTGCGCGTTGCTAGCTATATATAAATATTTTACTTGTCTAATAGTTTGAAATATATAGGTACTTAGTCAAATTTACATCCTCTCTCGTTAACTAGGCACTAAAAGTTACCCAAGACAACAATACCGAATTAATTATCATCCTAATTACTACCCGTGTCGAAAAAAAACCATGTCATCGACCCTTTCAATCCAGATTGCGGCCAACCTTCGGCCAACAGTCTAGCTTCAATTCTTGGACAAAGGGTTGGGAACCTTGGAAGTCCTTTTTTTAATTTTCTTACGTCCACTTGGAAGGCTCGCGAGCGCGTTCAAAACAAAACGACCGCAGCATAGAACCGGCTTCGGTCGAGGTTGGACGTGTTTCGCTGCGTCTCTGTTACCGGCGTTTTAATTGAACTGTGTTGGCGGGAAAACTTTTTTAAATGAACTCTTTGATTTTGTGAAGTGAGTGTTTCATTATATTTGATATTAGTGAAGTGGACCAAGGATTAATTTGGGACTTAGTGATTTTAGTTTTTGTTGTGGTGTAGTGTAAACAAAACTGAAGGCTAGGACTGGACTGGCTTGTTTTTAATCTGGATGAAATAAAAAAAGGAACTGGTGATGGAAACTTTATTTGTGGTAAGTAAAAACACACAATAATCGTACCTACGTACCGTTTAAAATTCTAATTTGATTGAGGTATATTATGTGGCATATAAGGAGGACCCAAAAAAAGTTGTCATTTTTAAAAGGGTTGTTGTTACTATTGTTGTTGACAATTTTAACAATGATTCCATGCCAAACAAGAATAATATGAAATATAATACTTATGTTTTGTTGAAGAAACGTCAAATCATTAGTACTAAATATAGATGTTGTAGTAAAAGTGTACTTAAAACTTAATGTTGTATCCAAGTAACTAGATACTGATTAGTCAAATAAGTTTCCTCCCAAATAATCTCAACATAGTTTTGGGACAGTCTACAGAAAAAGAAAGATGTCAGTCTTCAAAAGGTACACAATAATATAATGACAAATCTATAAACGACATACTGAATAGAACCAAAGTGAGCTGCACGAAAACATAAGAAATAGGCACGCAAGAACGATTTGAGCTATTCTTATCGGTAGCAAAGCAATCACCAATTTGCACGGATTTGAAACGGCAGCCGATTTAGATTTCATGGCATCAAAATAGGCAAGAATTTGATAGATATATATATGATAGGAATAATATATGATACGAGTATATGGTAGTCCATATACTCGTATCATATATTATCTAGCTATGGTACAGAGCATAGGCAGATACTTACTATCTAACATAGATGTTTAACGATACTGTTACTTAGTCCCAAAATTAGCTTATCCGCTATTGTTCCGAAAATTCAATAAGGTCATCATCATCACTTTATCGCCTACTGCTGAGCAATAGCATAGACCTCTCTTCTATAGTAAGCCATTTATTTGTTCTGGTCCTAAGCTTCAGGAATTGCATACAATTTGGTTTATTAATAAATAATCCAATATTATATTATCCAAGTTTCTTCTACGTTGATGGTTAGCAATTCTCAACTCTTCTTCAGAATATTAAAAAAAAACGTAATTTCCTATATCTTCTCGGTGGGTAATGCAATTACAACACCTCTGGTGTTGCAGGTATTCATGGGTGACGGTATTTGCATATCACGATTTGTCTGCTCATTTGCCTCCTACTTCATAAAACTATTCACCAACTCTTTCACACACACTCAATCACTTTAATTCAACCTACATAGGTTGGGCCTTTCTGCGACTGTGTCTACACATTCTCTCGTTGTCCTCAATTTTTTTTGTGTCTCGTCTCGTATTTATAATATGAAGATCTTGATAATGTGTTTGGGCTCAGCTTCTACCCGTGACTATTCTTTTGATACTAGGTTTAATATTGCTGGGGATGAATTCTAATTTAATCTACTTTGACTGACCCATTTTCAATTTATCACGTTGTACAAAATTCAACAAACAAACTATAATTTTGAGACCTCGTCATGAACAGTGTGAATTATAGTTTCTATTTGCAAACCGAATGACAACACAGGTCACACAGGTCAAATAAGTAGTTTGTTTGCTGTCGCCAATGATTAGTCAATGTTTTCCCCATATTTCACACCAAACAAAAATCCTACACACGCCTCCATACAATCAAACAGAAAAGTATGTTGTCTCCAATAAAATACCAGCTTATTCACCTAAAAAGGTGGTGAAGTAATACTTCCCACATGCGTTTAGATTTAGGCCTATTGGGTTGGGCGTCAGTTTATTTCTTGTAGGAGGTCCATGTCCATAGCTACAAAATTATGCTCATCTGATACATCAAAAAGAGGTAAATTATAAGCAATTTGATTTACGAGGTTTCAGATGTGTGTCTTTTCAGGTTAGCAAGTTCGAAAAATTATACATTCCGATGTTTTAGTATTCATCCCATTTAACTTGACCGAATGTGTTTATTTAAGCATTGTATAAAGCCCGGAGAAGGCTTTGACTGGATTCACATGTAAATTTAACAAATGTTAGGAATTTTCCTAACATTTGTTATTATTTAATCGCGGTTTTTGAAATCGGGCGTTCCTGTTCATCATTCGGCAACAAACTATCGGAAAGAAGACTGAAATTTCAACCGAAAACAGGGTAGTGTATGATGGTTGTGTACCTATCCGTCCTGTACCTACTTCTAATCATAAACAACTTAAATAAGCTATCAAGTAGGTCACTTCTGGTCCGCTTCTCCTTCATAGCCTGTTATTAGAGTGCTTCTAAGTAATAACAGGTTAGTAGATGTTACACTGCTGGACAAAAAATAATGGTGTAGTGGGCACGAGCGCATGAGACGCTATTTATGAAATGGACAGGTGAATTCAGGCGGTATTACAATGGTTACAATGTGCATCGCCTCGGTTCTACCAGCCTAGACTAATAAAAATGCAATGGCAATGTGGTTCTATAGTAATATGTTGTCTAATATAAATTAAAAAGTCAATTCTGTAACTCAGGATATCCTAGATCAGAACCGAAAAGTGAAGGTACCCCATTTCTTGTATATTTACTGTATTTCTATTTCTAATTTCGCTCGCAGAACGTTATAAAGCGTAAGATGTACTTTCAAACAGCTTAGATACACAGATAGGTTTCTTTGAATACCATTTAGCAAAAGCTTGGGTCTTGGGTCTGACTGAAAAACCCTTATAGAGAAGATTATTCAGCAAGTAGCAAAAGGGTGTCATTCAACTGACAAGTATGATAAGAATACTGTTGATCGTCCAAACAGTGAAAGAATTAAAAATATCTTAGACTAGACTACTTATGATTAGCAATCTCTTTGTCTGTTACAGCTGATGCTGTACATTCTAATAGACTAGCAAATTTATAAACCAACTCAATTTATCCTCAATCTATCATTCTCTCAATCGTAATTACTATAAACTATTCAACTGAGAATATGATTTATGTTCAGGATAGGATTATGAGATCAAGTTACATGCACAAATGGCTTGCTCTCTTTCCAAATGTAGTGCACTGTGAATACTTGCGCACGCGCCAAAGTCAGGTGGGTATTTTTCTGTTTGACGTATAATTATCTCAATGCTGATTAATGGTATTCGTGCCTCGTGAAACTAGTACATGAGTTTAACAAGTACGTAAAATTATAGGTACTTGTTTATGCTTCTTTGTTTATTTAAGTGCACATTGTAACACGTATGAGAACGCGCATATACTACACCACACATAGATGGCGCCACAAAAAAATGCCTTGTTGCCATCTGTACAATCGCCCTCGAGTAGGGAAATTGTAGTTGAGAAAATCTAACGATCTATGCCAGTGAAAGCGAATCAAATCGAAAGGCCAACTCACCCTGTCTCCGCTCGGCGAACAGCTGGTCGGTACCGACTCTCCTCGATGGCGGGCTGGTGCTGGAGACGTCGCGGTGAGGGCCTTGATCACCTCAATCGACAATTTTAGCGAGTTTTTGATTTTCGCGACGAACGAGCTTGCGCGCAGGGCAGTGAGCAGCCATCAAATCCGATCTACCTTCAACTGGCTTTTATAAATGTCAAATTAATTCGAAGAAACTACCCTACGTACTGTCGCTAATAGATTTGCGTTCCATTTTACGATATACAAAAAAGGACATGAATTTAAAAATACCTAAATATATACCTAAACTAAAGTGAGTATGGTGTCCGGATCGATCATTCCGCCCACCAAATACGAAGTATTTTAAGAATAAGCTAGTCTATGGGTAAAGGGCACACCTTTACCAGAGGTCGTTGTATTAGACCTGACTGTGACCGAAGTGTGGCTACGCGGGAGGTTCCGTCCTTGCCCGGATGCAACGATACTATACGACCAAGTGACCAATGAAGCGGTTTCAGTTGTTCATCTTTAATTAATACTAATGCGCCGAGCTTGGGCTCATCACTATCCGAATGCCATTTCGCGCGTTGATTTAACGTATGCAAGTACTCTAAATGCCATCGCTTCCAAAAATCGCGGTGAAGTTTCTGTACTAGCTGCCAGCGATTTGAGATGGACATATTCGTTTCGATGGTTGAAGTGTCTACGAGCGAAGTCAAGGGCTCTAAGGTGAGAAAATGTCCCGGCGTTAGCACGGACATGTCATTAGGATCAGAGCTCATCTCACAGAGTGGCCGTGAGTTGAGCGTTGACTCGATTTGAGCTGCCACCGTCAGAAATTCTTCGTAAGTTATGATTTGGTTTCCTACAACGCGAGCGAGATGTGTTTTAAATGATTTAATATTAGATTCCCACAGGCCGCCGAAATGGGATGCGGCTGGTGGATTGAAAGAGAATTCGATATTCTCACGAGAAACCGCCTCTTGCATGAGTGGCAGCAATGCGTTATAAGCTCCTACGAAATTCGTACCCCGGTCACAATGTATGCGCTGGCAACGGCCACGACGAGCGATAAATCGACGCAAGGCAGCGAGAAAGGCTTCTGTGGTTAGTCCTATAACAAGTTCGATATGAGAGGCCTTAGTCGCGAAACATATGAATAAACATACGTGTGTTTTAAAGGGCCTGGCTCCACGATAACGTTTAATGTACGTGGGAAAGGGACCCGCGAAGTCGACACCTATACACGAGAAAGGCTTTACTTGCGAAATTCGAGTCTTAGGGAGATCTGCCATGCGAGGCACCAAAGGTTTTGGATTAGCGCGAAAGCATTTTATACATTTCGATAGGCGAGAACTAATTACACGTTTAGATGCGAGGATCCAAAAATTTTGTGCGATCAGGAAATGGAGTGTGCGTAACCCCGGATGTTGATTATCATTGTGTACTTGGTCGACAACGAGGTGCGTCATACGGTCCTGGCTGGGGAGAAGTAAGGGGTGCTTGCAATCATAATCAAGTTCGGAGTGAACCAGTCTACCGCCCACCCTCAACAAGCCTGACCTATCGATAAAGACGCTTAGTTTTTTGAATTGCTTGGGCAATTTTTTACCTGTTTTTAAGGCATTAAACTCGTCAGAAAATGACTTTTCTTGAGTTAGTTTTACTAGATGTGTAAGAGCACCGTCGAGTTCCGATTGAACAAGCGGGCCGAAACGTCTACTGTCAGGGGGCGACAGTTATTTACGAAACGAAGAATGTAAGCGACGACGCGCTTAGTTTTATTCAGACTTGAATGTCTGGATAAGAAATCGTCAAGCTGATTGACAGCAATGAACAGTGTGGTCTGCTTGAGAACACTTCGTTCTTCCGATAGATCCGATTGCGATTCGATGGTTGATGGTGGCTTTGGCCAACAGCTACTGTCAAGTGCTAACCAAGCGGGGCCTGTCCACCATAAAGGGTGGTTTACAAGTTCTCGGACGGTTACTCCGCGAGAGGCACAATCGGCAGGATTGGTTTCTGACGTGACATGGCGCCAATGACCAGCCGGTATTTTGTCCTGTATGTGGCTTACGCGATTACTGACGTAAGTCTTCCAACGATGCGATGGCGAGCGTAACCAAGAGAGTGTTACGGTAGAATCTGACCAACAGAATACGTCTTCAAATTTGATGTCTCTGTCGTAGATCTCCTTTACGTGTACAACGAGGTCTGTCAGCAAAACTGCAGCGCAAAGTTCCAGTCGAGGAATAGAGGTGCGTTTCAAGGGCGAGACTTTGCAGCGTGACATTATCAAATGGGTGGTGATGCTACCATCACCGTGCTCGATGCGAAAGTAAATGACCGCTGAATATCCTGCTTCAGAAGCGTCACAGAAGCCATGCAGTTGAACACTGCAGGACTTCGTCGATAGGATGAATCGAGGTATCTCGAGAGACGACAATAACTCGAGATCTGTACGATAACGAAGCCAGCTTTGGTTGATGTTGGGGGTGCTACCACGTCCCAATCCAGACCAAGAGTCCAAAGATCTTGTATTATGCGTTTAAACGAGAGTGTCAAGGGTGTAAGAAACCCAAGAGGGTCAAATATGCGCGCCAATTCTGAAAGAATGTTTCTTTTGGTGCACTTTTCATGAAGCGGATTGACAGTGAAGGTGAACGCGTCTGTGGACGGGTTCCACTCCATACCGAGCACCTTAACAGGAGATGTCGGTTCCGAATCGAAAGAGAGCGTCTTATTATGACAATGGGCTGGGTCGAGACTCTCGAGCAGACGGGGACAGTTACTCGACCACTTACGGAGTTCAAAACATCCCCTCTCTAAGATCTTTATGACCTGAGACTGAAGGTCGAGCGCTGATTCGACAGATTCAGCGCCTGTCACTACGTCGTCGACGTAAATGTCCCGTTTAAGGACTTCAGCTGCACGAGGATATTCCGTGCCTTCGTCGATGGCTAATTGGACCAATGCACGAATTGCGAGAAAGCTAGATGAAGACATACCGTATGTCACGGTATTTAAGCGAAATTCTTGTATAGGTTCGTCGAGTGAGAACCTGAACAAAATGCGTTGAAAGTCTCGATCACTAAGAGAGACTAAGATTTGTCGATACATTTGACGTATGTCGTCTGTGAAGACAACCGCATGCAAACGAAAACGAAGTAATATCGAAACGAGATCAGATTGCAGTTTCGATCCAACCAGCAACTGATCATTCAACGAGGGACCTCCAGCAGGCTGAGCAGTAGCGTCGAAAACTACCCGCAATTTGGTAGTGGAGCTGCTGGGCTTAAGCACGCAGAAATGTGCCAAGTGGTAAGCTCGGCCATCCGATCGAGGTGCGACCGGGTCCATATGTCCAGCATCGAGATAATCACGCATAAAGTTATTGTATTCTGTCCGAAGTTCCGGTTCACGAGAGAGTCTCTTTTCGAGAGAGTTTAGGCGGCGCTCGGCAAGAGCGCGCGAGTCACCAAAATGCGGATCGACGTTTCGGAACGGTAAGTTCACGATATATCGTCCGTTCGGGTCACGTGTATGAGTCGAGGCGAATATTTTCTCGCACATGACTTCATCGTCAGTTAAAGGCGAAGCCTTCGGAAGACTTTCTATCTCCCAAAATTTTCGAATTTGGGAATCGAGCGATTCGATTGAGCAAAACAACGAAGTTTGCGAATGGGGAGTGGCGGAAGGAGCGCTTCCCATGACTACCCAACCAAGTTTGGTCTCAAAGATTGTGGGTCCGTTATCACATTCGTGGCGGTTACCCATGAAGATTTTACAAAAAACATCTACTCCCACTAAGATGTCGATACCCCCAGGTTTGTCAAAGTTAGAGTCGGCGAGATCGAATGCGTTGACGCATGGCAAACGGTCGATGTCAATTTTTACTGCAGGCTGATCGCTGCAGATTTTGGGTGCGACAATGGCTTCGATGCACATTTCGAAGTCAGACTTCATGCTGCGAATATTAAGAGTGGTATAGGAGGTCGACAATGTTGACACCTCACATACACCCTCGATCGAGGAATATTTATGTCGAATCGGAAGTCCAAGTCGTTGGGCGCAACGTCGCGTGATGAGATTGGGCTGACTGCAATTGTCTATGACAAGACGAATTTTTTGATAACTACCGAAATTATCGAGTACCTCCACGTATGCTGTGGCAAAAAGCGAAATTTGACCCACAGGCGCTGAACCAGACGCAATCATGGTCACCTGTTTATCAGGCACCTGCGTCGGGGTATCGAGAAGCGAAGACGACGAGCAAGTCGCGGCGCCAGGGCTAGTGGCGGCCGAGGAGCCGACACTGACCTTGGGCTTACCACCATCGACATCGAAATGAATAGTAGTGTGGTGGGCGACGTTACATTTCAAACAACGAGATTTCGATGGGCAAGTTTTGACTACGTGTCCCGAGCGTAAGCAGTTGACGCAGAGCCGATTGTCCTTGACAACAGAAAAACGCTCGTGAGGAGTCTTGTTCCGATATTCAATGCATTTAGCAAGATCATGATTCGACTTGCACAACGCACAACACGGTTCAATCGGAGCGGCGCTAGTGGCCACTAACGTTTTATAGACGGCGGCCGCAGGAGTACGTTCCTGTGTCGCGCGCCAGGCGGCGGCGCGCGGCGCGGCGGGCGCGCGCGCGGGGCGCCCGGGCGCGGCGGCGGGCGCGCGCGGCGGCCAAGCGGCGACACTCTCTGTGAGCGAGGCGAGTTCCAAAGCTTGACCGGCCTTATTCACATATTCCAACAACGACTCGAAAGAAGGTACATCCTTGCTGTCGTTCTGCAACTCAAAACGACGGCGGGTGTCCTGGTCCAATTTATTGATCAACAAATAGAACAATGGGAAGTCCCAATCGTTGACGGGAAATCTTAAGTTTTTCAAAACCGCGATGTTTTCTTTGGAGGTGTCTACCAGTCGACGTAATTCACTGGGAGAATTAGATTTCAACGAAGCGTTCTGAATTTCCTCCCAATGACGAAAAGCTAATTTTCGTTTGTTGTTGTATCGATCGATCAAGGCCGCGTAGGCATCTAAATAATTGCTATCCGATAAAGGAAAACCTTTTAACAATTGCAATGGTTCACCCGAAAGAAGTGTCATCAAAATTGAGAACCGCTCAATATTTGACAGTCGTTTGTTTTGATGTACCATTGTGTTAAACATATCGTAAAATGTTCCCCATGATTTAATATTGCCATCGAAGTGGACAAGATTCAGGCGAGGCAACTTGACGGACAAATCGGTTCTATTTGTCTCGCCCTCGGTAGTGGTCGCGGAGGACAACGAAGTGTGAATTTCAATTATTTGAAAATATTTGTCGTCAAATTCTTGACGCACGACATCCTCCTGTTCTAACTCGTTCGCATCTGTTATTTCCGAAATGAGTTTCATGTGGTGGGTTTCAAAACTAGAACAATAGCCGTCTATTTTGCTAAATCTAGACATAAACAACGGTAATCGCGAGGAATCCACCTTAGCCTGTAATCCGGCCGCTAAACATTCATCGATCCGTTTGATCGATATTTCACGTTTTAATTGCAAATTACGACGTGCGAGTGCCTTAGACATTGTCACTTCAAATATGTAATAACCACGTTAATCTAATGTAAATGTAACCTATTCGACATATAAAACAACTTGTAGTACAAACAATTTTCAACCTTATTTACTATGGTGTAAGGTCCACCAACCACGACACTATTACAGAAAAATATTTCTTTCAATTGATAAGTGAGAGTAATTATTTATAACGATGAGTGCCTAAACTAACGTATTATTTTTAAATGAGTTTAATAAAGGGAAGACAAAAACACTAGTTAGGTAAATTATTTCAATTAGAAAAACAAGCAGTTCGGTTCGCACTGATATGTGCTGCCGTTGGAAAATAGACCCTAATGGATAGGAGTGAAGTCCGCGAATACTTTGTGGGCTTGTGCCGATTATAAGTACGTAACGTAATTAATTATTTAGCAGAAAGTAGTTAATTGATTAGGATTAAAAACTATGTGATTTGCCTATGTGAATAATAATGGACATCTATCTGTGGTCATCATTCAATAATAATGCACGATATATGTAAAGACTAAATACGTGGTAAACAATATTACTAATTTATCTTATGTTTTCGTACTATTATGTAAATTATATTTGTCTAACTATTATGTATTATCCACTTTACAAAATAACAATAACTAAATGTAATTATCGCTATTCTTAAAGTCCCAATTCAACACTATGTAGGTTGGTAATTATTACGTAATCACAAAATAGCACGCGGTGCAGTGTTATCCGACCAAATTACGAAGTATTCTATTTCAACGGGTTATGACAACAAATTTAACACCTACTTTATTTGGTCGTATAATATGATTGCATCATCAATTTTGATCGTTCGAAAATCGAAATTTGAAATAACTTAGTATCCAGAAAGTTCCTGTTTTGAGGTAGTTATGTCTAAAGCAGTTGAAATGAATGATTACTTATTGTCGGACTTTGGAAGCTAGGTTGGTTAGGTAGGTACGAAAGCGAAGTGATCGATTGCCAAGATTAAGTACTTATGTAATTTTGCGATGTATCTATGTATGAATATGAGCGAAACGAAACTAACGATATTTTGGTAACGAAACGAAATTAGCGACAGTTTTAACGAAACGAAAGTGGTTCTACGTCACTCCTGGCCCCGAGACAGGTTAGCTGTTCTCAGTTTTAGGAGGATCCACGGTCGAAGGACCAAATGTACAATCGCCCTCGAGTAGGGAAATTGTAGTTGAGAAAATCTAACGATCTATGCCAGTGAAAGCGAATCAAATCGAAAGGCCAACTCACCCTGTCTCCGCTCGGCGAACAGCTGGTCGGTACCGACTCTCCTCGATGGCGGGCTGGTGCTGGAGACGTCGCGGTGAGGGCCTTGATCACCTCAATCGACAATTTTAGCGAGTTTTTGATTTTCGCGACGAACGAGCTTGCGCGCAGGGCAGTGAGCAGCCATCAAATCCGATCTACCTTCAACTGGCTTTTATAAATGTCAAATTAATTCGAAGAAACTACCCTACGTACTGTCGCTAATAGATTTGCGTTCCATTTTACGATATACAAAAAAGGACATGAATTTAAAAATACCTAAATATATACCTAAACTAAAGTGAGTATGGTGTCCGGATCGATCACCATCGATTATTTGTAGATTGGCGTTAAGTGTCACTTTCGAGCCATAAATTTATGTCAAAAGTGACACTCAACGCCATCTACAAGTATAATCGAAAGCTACAAGACATTTTTTGTGGCGCCATCTATGTGTGTTCATTTCAGATATGTGTGAGACTGACATTTTTGGTCGAGATTCCAAGTTTGATCCCTTGTTGTTGCTGATTGTCTTAGGGCACCCTATAGGTTCAAAGGGCCTCGTTCCACGCCTTTATATCCCTTTCCCCTTCCTTTTCCTTATTCTTTTCTCGTTATCCCTTTATTTTTTTAAACTACGTCGGTGGCAAACTAGCATATTGTCCGCCTGATGGTAAGCGGTCACCGTCACCTATGGATGCCTGCAACTCAAGGAGTGTCAGGTGCCCGTTGCCAACCCATTAGAAACTTGTACACTCCTTTTTGCATTTTATTTCCATTCTATAGTACCTTAGTAAAAAGTTATTCATCAGATACAGAAGTTCCAATATCCAACCCTGAGCTCTGTGAAGGATAAACATACAAGAATAAATAACTCCCTGTAATATGGTCCTAATAGACACATAGTAATTTCAAAGCAACACACGCTAAAATGCTACTAGGCCATAACACGATTCTCAAACAACCCGTCTATTGCCTACGTCCATTACTCAGTTAAACTTAACTTCACGCGGAATTCCAACAAGTTTACTAGCTTACTAGCTTCATGGAAAAGTGTGTACATCTGTTTGTCCGTCTTTCACGGCAAAACGGAGCGACGATTTGACGTGATTTTTAGGGTTCCGTAGTCAAATAGGAACCCTTATAGTTTCGCCATGTCTGGTCCGTCCGTCCGTCCGTCCGTCCGTCCGTCCGCGGATAATCTCAGTGACCGTTAGCACTAGAAAGCTGAAATTTGGTACCAATATGTGTATCAATCACGCCGACAAAGTGCAAAAATAAAAAGTGGAAAAAAATGTTTTATTAGGGTACCCCCCCTGGGACACGTAAAGTGGGAAGTGATTTTTGTTTTCATTGCAATCCTAACGTGTGATATATTGTTGGATAGGTGTTTAAAAATAAATATGGGTTTACTAAAATTGTTTTTTGATAACATTCATATTTTCGGAAATAATCGCTCCTAAAGTAAAAAAAAGTGTGTCCCCCCCTCTAACTTTTGAACTGAAAAAATATGAAAAAAATCACAAAAGTAGAACTTTATAAAGACTTTCTAGGAAAATTGTTTTAACTTGATGGGTTCAGTAGTTTTTGAGAAAAATACGGAAAACTACGGAACCCTACAATGAGCGTGGCCCGACACGCTCTTGGCCGGTTTTTTTATGTATTCTAAGCCCCCCACTTAACTAAAATGGGGGATGGACGTTTGTTAGTATGGAGCATTCCGCAATTTTCGTGAATTTAAGGCGAGCGAAGGCGTGGGCAAAAGCTAGTATTTATAACTTATTGGCACTAATCGTTCTACTCTTACAGCGGACGCGTCGCCGTTACTTAAATATGTAGTTAATTGACGCTGACATTGAGTATGTGGACGTATTAACTGTTACTCGTTATAGATATAACTTATTATTACATAGTTACATACATACATACAATCACGCCTGTATCCCATAAAGGGGTAGGCAGAACACATGAAACTACTAAAGCTTCAGTGCCACTCAGTGCTATTACATAGTTACCGATTTTAAACGGGTTAGAAAGTGCTTTTACTTATATGTTTAATCAAGGTTCTAGCGGACCGCACCCTAATAATCGTGATATTTCCTTAATGTTTTTAATATTCCATTATTTATTTTTTAGGAACACAAAATGTATAATATACATTATACTACATATATTACTATATTATAGTATATTTATTTAATAATCATAATAAAACATATAGATAATTACAAAAACACACAATTTACACACTTACAAACTAACACAAAACTACCTACCCATTAAATTACCTACATATGTTGTTATATCATATCAAAAGTTTTTTGTGTCACTAGCCCTTTAAATCCCCATAATACAGTACCTAGACTATCTTGCAGTAAAATCTTTACAATCCTCTGCCCTACTCCAAACTTTTAGCTAATACATTATGTTTTTAAAAACTTTGTACTCATCAATTTTATCGCAATCCTGGCAATAGACTAAAAATCCTGAGATGATCGAAGCAATTCTGAAGTGTGGTAATGCAATCTGTGAGAAACAAATATTCTCAATGGATCATCATCCTCCTTGCTTTATCCCGGCATTTGTCACGGCTTATGGGAGCCTGGGGTCCACTTTGAAAACTAATCCCGTGATTTGGCGTAGACACTAGTTTTTACAAAAGCGATGCCATCTGACCTTCCAATCCGAAGGGCCTTATTGGAATTAGTCAGGTTTCCTCGCGATGTTTCCAAAAAGCACCTGGCAAATATCATATGATATTTCGCACATAAGTACCGAAAAACTCATTGGTACGAGCGGGGATTTTTTCGACCTCCGGATCGAAAGTCGCTCGCTCTTACCGCTAGGCTACCCGCGCTTCTCAAACAGATATTCTCATGGATATTTTGCAATAAAGTACAGAATCCTTCGATAATATCTGGCACAGTTTCAGACGTCACAGTACGTGTGACAAAGTGTCCCAGCAATCGTGATTCCTTTCATCATGATACGGTCCGCATCACGACTGAGTAATCTGACAATCTACTTATGAAGACAACGGGAAATTATGGCCTTATGTATGAGATTCGGAATTTTTGAAGGTATTGTTTCAATTAGGGTTCGTAGATTGGTAGGTAGGTGAAGTAACTACAGCGTCTACAGCACGAGTTATCTGCTAAAAGTGACATTCAGTTCTTATAAAAATATTCAATACTTATCCAATACGTACTACAGACTGCTTAATTCTTTATTAATAAATACATGTCCGCGAATACCTACGGACTTTATCACTGGTTTCTAGATAATATGTTTAATTATGCAGAAGTATTCGAAACCTTACTCGTAGCAAATAGTTTCCTATCCTCCACCGCCTGTTCACCTAAATTTGTACATTGAAAAGAGGCCAGCAAGAAAAGGACAATTTCATACCAGTAATGACAACTGTCCACAACCACGAAGCCTTCAATTCCATCAACGGTTGTCACCATAAAGCTTTAGCTTATCGGTTTGTTGCGTCACCTCACCGTGACCTCTGAAAGGCTCCATTGTGAGGCTGGACGTCGCTCGGACCTTTGTCGTCTGACAGTGACGGATGACCACCATTAATGAGGCAAACTGTCATATTGTCACCGGTGCTCGTAATGTTGGTATTAGGGTGTGCAAACCGGTTAACCGGTTAACCGAAAAACCGGTTAACCGAGACTTTTTGGCCTCTGTTAAAAACCGGTTTTTATAGTCTCTAACCGGTTAATAACCGAAACTGTATTTATTTCTCAAAATTTGGAAAATTAGGCATTAAAAGGTTCAAAAAATACGTAATTATTTAATGTTTTGTAATAATAAAGATTTATTCATTACGTTTCATTGACAACGTTATTATCTATACAACTAGGGAACAAATCAAATTATTTTATTGAATATTTTTGATTTGTTGTTTTTGTTGTTGTTGTTTTGGTTTTTTCTTTCGTGTATGATATCTATTTCAATTTAACATTATTATCTGTAATGATTTTATTTTAAAAATTAGTCCCGAGTCTACTCAATTATACATTTTATACAATACAGTAAGAGTCCGGTTAGTACATTACGACTCCGCATAGACCTAACGTCCAACCTCTTACAACGACATAAGTACAGGTATTTATTTGGTTTTCTTATGTGATAGTATGAAAGTACATCCGTTTATTACGACTCCGATTTTAACGACCAGCCGCTTTTTACGCCACATTTTACACAGAATCCGTCCATCAAGTCCGATTGCAACGACGAACGACAACGTTTTTAGTTTTACTAGTAAATTGAGGAATCAAAGCTACTTCCACCCAAGCACGGCCCCCTGTTTAACCTACAACAAGTAGCAAGATTACATTGTGGCCACGTAACTATTTGGAGTATTGCTTTTAAAATTTTAACAATTTGTTCGCCTCGGGTCTAATCTTATAAGCTAAATAGAACCCAATTTGTATTTTTCGATTGCGTATAAACTAGCTTTACTTGAAAATGATGAGCAAGCACGCATACTAAAAAGGAATTTTCTAACTAAACAAGTCACAATAAAATAAGGTATTAATACTATGATGATAATAATAACCTGTAAATAAACCTATTGATTGAAATGTTTCAGTAATAGAGATGTAGATATTACTTTTAATTAAAAGAAATTAAATTCGTTTTGTACGACTTCCGGTTAGTACGACGTAATATCAGTGGTCCCTTGAGCGTCGTTGTAACCGGAGTCTACCGTATATTTCAAACTATATTTTTTAAAAGAAAGGTAAAATGGAGATCTTGGTTTTCTTACATCAATTGCTTGTATTACTAGGGGCTCTGGGAGCTGTAGACGTTCGCGACATGCCTAGAAAACGCAACTGACGAATCACATTCAAACCACACAAGCCTTTTTTAGCAATTTCCGCATTTACCAAATTTCCAAAAACTGGATAAAAATGATCTTCATCGTGCAAGTAATACCTGCTACGATATCATCAACATCAGAATTCTTAAAGGTAATGGTAATGATTGCGTAGTACGGCCATTTACTAAAAATCCTCAAAACCGGTTAATAACCGGTTAACCGGTTTTGAAGGAAAAGTCTCGGTTATTAACCGGTTTTTTAAGTTAACCGGTTTATGCATACCCTAGTTGGTATACAGAGTACAGGCTGAGCTCAAATGGGGCGGTAAGGGACATTGGAAATTATGAATGATGACTTTGGTTTTAAGCAATGTCCAAAAGCACAACTCGAATTATCAAGAATTTTTTTTTTTTTAACAGGGGACTACGTAAATTCGAGTTACCCAAGTATCCAACTAATGTTTCGTAGCTTCCTTATGATAAAATTTGGTTATTTTGTTATTGGTGTCTTTATAACAGTAAATTATTAATTTCCGTAATATGTTGTTCTACGGAATTTACTTATTACGATAAGTAAATTTCTTGCACTTTTGTTCCTAGATTCAACACACGTGTTTGTAGCTCGTTCGATGGTTCCTGGACGAGTGTTAAGGTTTTCTAAAATATTTTAATGATGCCTTCTTCTTATTTCCATTTACTTCTGGACAGCTCTCTTGATACAGATTAAAATTATTCCGTTTTCATTGTTTTATACAATACCTATCTATCTTATCAATGTTGTCCACGGCCATCAGGGGGATTCCTCGTCATTTTCTGAAATGTTTGAGTGTTATTTCTCCAGTTTTGAATTGTCCACCCTATATCCTGATCGATATACTTACTATTAGTCGTAGTACTACGTACAACGCAGTAATTTTAACGCCACTTAGGCACGCTCACTTTACTACGGTGAATTCAATTTGAAGTCCGAGCTAATTTGATGTATAGCGTGATCGTTGGTGGTCCCGTGCCTAGGGGGAAAGCTTTTGTTTATTTATTTATGCTTCTATTAATTGATGCTATAAAATACACTTGTCTAGTTATTTGATTGTTTAGGAATTTCGTTAAATTAAAACACTGAGTCTTCTGGAGGGCATGGCACTTCGCGTATATTTTGAAAACTATAAATGACTGACGTTTCAAGGACGGCGTTGTTGGTGGTGGTCTTGGAAAATGTAGTTTTGCGACTTGTTACGGGATTTTGAAATTTAATATAAAATGTGGTGACGGGTTAAGAATTTCACCACCCCCTTTCGTCCCGTGGGTGTCGTAGAAGTCGACTGCGGGATATGGGTTAAATTGTGGCGTAGGCGAGAGGCTGGCAACCTGTCACTGCAATGTCACAATTTGGATTTCTTTCAACCCCCTTTTGCCAAGAGTGGCACTGAAACTTAGTAGTTCATGTGCTCTGCCTACCCCTTTATGGGATACAAGCGTGATTATACGTATGTATGTATGTAATAAAAAATGGCAAGTCAAAAAAAAAGAGTTCGTGAAATTAGGTTTCGGGGCTAGGATATTGGGAGACGTAGCACTATTTTATCTTGTACATATAATATAGGTTCTATCCTTCTTCTATCTTACCTAGCCAACGTATCTCTCCTTATCGCTCTTCTTCTTTTCATGTCGGTTTTCCTTTTTACATACAATAGACGTCTAATAGGTAGCAGCATTAACAGCCCTGGCTGTCGCGTTATGGCAGTTCTGCAGTGGTACGACCAAACCAATTGGCTCGATCATCACGTATACCGTCAACAATTGTCACTTCGGCTAAACCAAAGCTCGTATAAGTTCCAATAGTAATAGTACTGAGACTGTCTGAAACAGCACGACATTAGGTACACATTCGTGCCCGCCGTTGTGTTGCATGTGCATTGTGTCTCGTAATGTTACCAAACTGCTCATACAATGTTTAGCAGTTACGTCAGATCAGTCATGTCACTTGGCGCCTAGAGACGTGATTACTAAGTTTTTAGAAATATAGTCTGATCTCACGGCTTTAGTATTTTGGTTCTTTGAACTTTCAATTGGTTAACATTTGAGACTATTATTATTTTTTAATTGACAGCATATGTAACGAAAGTTGCGAAGCTGCCTTCCCTGTTCCTCTTACCAGAAAGTTACCGAAAAAAGGATAAGTAAAAGAAGTAATAACGCCTTATCCCTAGTGCCTGAATGTTAGCAGTAGGCCTGACTCGTGCCGGGTCGCCGCACGCGCAGCCTCTCTTGCTCCTTTTGTGACACGTACGTCACATACTGTATATGGGCACAGCAGGAGCGGTACCGTTAAACTATAGTCCTATGTTACAACTACATATGTATGGTGCGCGACTTGAATATATCCTAATTATGTATCGATACTATTTAATATGTTTCGTCTCGTTTGCATGCACAGATAGAAAAGATATTTTAATTTAAGACGGAAAACTCTCTCAAACACTGTTATTTAAAAGGAATAATATAATTCTTCATCTAATAACATGGTCTTAACCTAAAGGGATATTCCTTTTTCAAAGAAGAATCAAAATTGTTCAGTCGTAACTTTATATACATTTGGTACAAATAGGACAGATTTGAATCAAAGAAGTATTTATTTGCAACAAAATATTACACCGTTTTAGTATGAATATGCTAGTTCTTAAAAAACGTCTTTGGTTCAAGTAACCTTTATCAAAGCAAAAATAAAAACCTGTTAAAAGAAGATTCACCACAATTTAACTACAAGAATTCTGCGTTTTTAATAGGAAATCATAATTTCTTAATTTAACTTTTACGTTCTACAGTCAAGACATAAAAGTTTAAATAATAAAAATACACGGTTTTACGTCAAGATTTAGTTCAATCTTGGCTTGATTTTAGTAGTTCTTGATTTGATGCTTTGCAACTCCATTCAAAGTTCCAGAATAACTTAAAACAAAAATAAACACAGATTTATGTCAAGATTTATTAAGTTCTTGGCTTTGTGTCACAAATTCTTGATTTAATGTCTACAAGCTCCATTTGAGAATCAACAAGTTCAAATCAAAAAATATCAAGGTTTTACTTCAAGATTTAGAACAATCTTGGCTTGATTATAATAATTCTTGGTTTGATGCTTATAGACTTCATTCATAATTCGAGCAGGTTTTAAATAAAAAATCAACACGGACTTAGGTCAAGATTTATTACATTCTTGGCTTCATATCACAAATTCTTGATTTAATGCCTACAAGTTCCATTTGAGAATCAACACGTTTAGATCGAAAAATAATAAAGTTTTGCTTCAAGATTTAGTTTGCGCGCCGAGCGGCGACACCGGTTTAGTTACCAAAAAACCCGCTAGATGGCGCTGACCCCAGCCCATAGAATTCGTACATCGCGGTGTTAAGATTTTTCCCGATTTGGTTAGGCTCGCCGGTTGGAACTTGATATGTATCGAATCATAGGAATACAAATTCCGACATAATAGCCCCTGCTTCCCTCTGGGAACTACGCGCTATTATTGAGGACTATCCTAAACGTGCTTCCGCTCCAGTTCTCTCTCTCTCTCTAACTGGCTGGGGAACTCGTCTTCGTTCTGAGTTATAAGCTTGTAACGTACGGGTTATTGAACATAATACACACCTCTCACGTCATTTCGGCTTTCCCTTCTCTCCCCGCGCGCACCCCCGCTACAAACATTATTTACTCAATCTAAGAAATATAAAATTTCATTTCAAGAAATTATATATTTTAAATGAAATAAGATAAATTACATCCAAGAAGTAAGTATATTTGGTTTAAGATACTTACTGTTTCACCCCAAGAAACATTAAATCTAACTTCAAACATGTAAATCTTCATCTAATACCGTCAGAAAAATTTTAAAATGAAAAATGTATATATTTGGTGTAAGTAACTAATTGTTTCACCCCAAGAAACATTAACTTTTACTTTAATTATGCATAACTCTTAACCGAAAACCGTCATAACTCTTAATACAACAATTTTATTACTTAGAACCAAGAAATATTATACTTGTTTTTAAGAACTTGCTGATTTGCTTCTGAGTAATAATTATCACTGAACAAAACGTTTACGCTCTTGGAATAAATGATTAAGTTTTTAAAAAAAGATTGTTTTGCTAATCATGTTAAGATATAAAATGGTTAGTGCAAGTAATAAACATCGAGACATTTTATGTTTTATATCAAGTAATTAAAATCTTCCTGATATGGGAAACTGGATATCTCTTGGTTCAAATAGGTTTCTTTGGTTGAAGAGATATTTTCTATCTGTGTGCATGAATGCTTTAGATGTACGACATTTAAACGATTGTAACGCCTACACATAGAATTTCTAGTTACTTTTTAACTATATATATTTAAAAAATTATGTATATAATTTTAGATAATGATTTCGCAAGTCATCTCGCTCGGATTTAAAAGAGGATAGAAAGAAATAGAAATAGAAATGATAATGATAGGATGTAAGCACGATGAGCTGGAAATTTCGTGAAAATCACATGGAATCACGAATGTATCAATAATAATTCAATATTTGATTTTGGATGTACCTATTTTCATAATCGCTATTTAAATACGAAGATACAAATAGCGGGAGAAAGATAAGTCGAAATAAACGATAAAAAGAGTTAGCGTCATTTTTTGACAAATATATTTACAATCTTAAGATATTAACTGCAAAACTCAGTAATCCTGATCCCGACCTTCTGTAACCTTTATCTCCTATGCACACAATCAACATCGTGCCATTCACACACGTGCGTTTCTTTCTCCGTGTGTTGCACACATCTGTAAGTGTGCATGTGTGCGGCTTAAACGTGCATGTGTGCACGGATTACGTTTACATTTATAAGGCAATAGTTATGGCTGCTAGTTAAAAATAGAAAAATGTAATCAGAGTAAGAAATGCTCGAGCTTAGAGTTGCGTAGGCGTCTAAAATTAGGCGGTTAAGATTTGCTTAAGTAGCTATTGAATGAGATATTGTTCGTGTTATTTATTTAAGAATGTGTTGCAACATTGTTTAGAAAGAAAGAATTAGTTGTCAAAGCTGACCCCCGGTTTTCCATGAGCCGTGGCAAATGCCGGGATAACGCAAGGAGGATGATGATGATGTCACAACATTGTGTATTTTTGTAATGTCGTACCAAGCTGTGGGCAACGATAATAAAGTTTTTCTACTCCCGAACTGTTATCCGTCATTTACAGGGTCGTGCACAGATCTTTAAAACCCTGCATAAAGGTCTATTCCCCAAAGCCAGCGTCCGCCGGCTTTCCGCGCATGCGCGCAGTATCGAAAAAACTGAAAACGCATTGTTTGGCTCTGTAACCATGGCAACGCCTTATAACGACACTGCGGGCGTGCGCGGGAAAGCTTTGGGCAGCCGAGCTGACAGTGCAAACCTTTGCGTCAAAATACAGGAAACAGTGTGAATTTCACGAAAGTTATTCAAGAAAACTATTAAAAACTAAGTGCATGGTCGTAGAAAAAGTATTGTATGCAACGGTGTTTAACTGAGTCAAAAAATACTCGTGGCGTCTCAATAACAATTTTCGGCTTCGCCTCAAATTGTTACCCACGCCACTCGTCTTTTTTGACCTCCTTTAAACGCCTGTTGCATAAAATACTATTTCTAAAGACAATAATTGATAACCTAACCACAAAATTAGAATTTTGAAAAAAACCCCGACCGCGACATAGTGGACCGATTTTCATGAAACATGGCTATGAACACTCCCGACTTACTCAGCTTTCGAACAAAAAAAAACTAAATCCAAATCGGTTCATCCGTTCGGGAGCTACGATGCCACAGACAGACACACACACAGACAGACAGATAAACAGACAGACACACACACACACACGCACACGCACACGCGCACGCGCACGCGCACGCGCACGCGCACGCACGCACGCACGCACGCACGCACGCACGCACGCACGCACGCACGCACGCACGCACGCACGCACGCACGCACGCACGCACGCACGCACGCACGCACGCACGCACGCACGCACGCACGCACGCACGCACGCACGCACGCACGCACGCACGCACGCACGCACGCACGCACGCACGCACGCACGCACGCACGCACGCACGCACGCACGCACGCACGCACGCACGCACGCACGCGCGCGCATGTAAAATCTTCGCTGGTCTCAGGTCTTCGTATTGATGGTGAAATAATAAGCGGACTGTAGTTTGGTGCTGGTTTTAATCCAAATTGTGAAAAGACAAAGAAAAGTGGTACAGTGAATGTCGTTGGAGGCGGAATAACCGTAAGTTTTTTAAAAAGCTCTAAAAGCTGTCAAATTTGAACTTATCACATTGCCATTTGTAAATTTAGATTTAACTAGAGATTTGAAATATTATTATAATTATACAATTCAATGAATATTTTATTTAAAAAATAGTCAAGTAGTACATGAATGAATTAAAACATTACCAATAACATGAAATTAAAAATTGAATAAATTAATACTGAAGATTTATAAAATGCATAATGTCGACTCGAACAATACTGAATATTTTAGTCAAAGAATAAACAAATTGAAATGTCAACAGATACATGATTATTAATTAAAATTAAATTGAATTATTATTATTAAATTGATAAAAATTGGAAAAATTGATTTTAATTATAGAAAATAAATGCCTTAACCTAAACGAAGAAAGGATCGAAAACCAGGGTGGTTTTCGAACGTTTCGTAACATGCTCCCGGCCTCAAGGGTGAGCAATTTGATTGTTGACAGGCAGAGGGCAGATGTTGTTGAAAGCCCTGCGGATGACTCCTTTCTTTGTTTTTATATCCGCCACCCGTGCGATGCCATCACTGCCAGGAATAACTCGGACGACTCGACCAAGTTGCCAGAGAAGGGGAGGCAGAGTTCTGTCTTTGACAACAACCAGAGCACCTTCCTGAAGCTCTCCCGTGGATTCGTGCCATTTTGTCTTCTGTTGAAGCCAAAGGACATACTCAGTGGAGAAGCGATGCCAAAACTGCTGCTTGAGTAGCTCGACGCGTTTCCAGCGCTGAAGCGATGAGATGTTGGTTGCCGTAATCTGTGGATGTGGTACGAACTGTGTGGATCGCCCTATTAGGAAGTGGGAAGGAGTTAAGGGACAAAGGTCATTTGGGTCATCTGACATTGGAGTCAGTGGCCTTGAATTTAAAATTGCCTCAATTTGAATTAAAAGTGTAGACATTTCCTCATACGTCATGTGTGTCTGGTCAAGCACACGACGGAGATGATGCTTAACAGATTTTATGGCAGATTCCCATAACCCGCCGAAATGTGCTGCATAAGCCGGTATGAATGAAAATTTAATACCCTCACCGACATCTGATGACGACGATGCATTAAGAACCTTTGTGAATTCATTACAAGCACCTTGAAAATTTGTGCCATTATCGGAAAATATTGTCTGCGGCTTACCACGCCGAGCAATAAACCTGCGCAAGGCTGCAATGTACGCTTCCGTTGTCATATCGGAAACAAGTTCGAGATGCACCGCTTTGGTTGCAAGGCACAAAAATGCACAAATATACGCCTTTACAAGCACACTACCTCTGCCTTTCCGGTTGGATATCATGACCGGACACACACACACACACACACACACACACACACACACACACACACACACACACACACACACACACACACACACACACACACACACACACACACACACACACACACACACACACACACACACACACACACACACACACACACACACACACACACACACACACACACACACACACACACACACACACACACACACACACACACACACACACACACACACACACACACACACACACACACACACACACACACACACACACACACACACACACACACACACACACACACACACACACACACACACACACACACACACACACACACACACACACACACACACACACACACACACACACACACACACACACACACACACACACACACACACACACACACACACACACACACACACACACACACACACACACACACACACACACACACACAAACACACACACACAAACACACACACACACACACACACACACACACACACACACACACACACACACACACACACACACACACACACACACACACACACACACACACACACACACACACACACACACACACACACACACACACACACACACACACACACACACACACACACACACACACACACACACACACACACACACACACACACACACACACACACACACACACACACACACACACACACACACACACACACACACACACACACACACACACACACACACACACACACACACACACACACACACACACACACACACACACACACACACACACACACACACACACACACACACACACACACACACACACACACACACACACACACACACACACACACACACACACTAGGGTGTCCCAAGCTATAAGGGCGAAATTTTTTTTTGCGAATTTGGGTACGCATACCCGCTATTTTTTTTCGATTTGACCCTAAAGTCTTAAATATGAAGTATTATTGCAATCGGATAATGGTAACCCGTGCCGACTTAGCATCAAAGTTTGAACCTGAAAGCTAGTATGGAGAAATAAAGGGAAATTTAAGAACTTAATTTCAATTCAGTAAATAAAACATATTTTTTTCAGTAAATAGTAAAAAAGGCTTTATTTTTCATATTTCCTTTTCAGAGTTTGCTTTTTACAGTCTGGATATATCTGCCTGTGTTCTTGTACGCAACGTAGTAGAAATTGTTTTTGTTCCTCTTCGACAGTGATCAAGCCATGAAAGTCTTGCATCAACTTGACTGCTCTTTCGGCAGTATCGTTTACTGCTCTTAAGGTCTGTACCTTAATTTTAGCCTGTTGAAACGAAGCATTAGTTGACCACAAAGAAGGAGACTCGTTGAGAAAGCTGTCGTCAAGTTTCAGGCGAGTGAACAAAGACTTGCTTTTAGCGGAAACGAAGTATTCGAGTTTTTTTTCATAGAGTGGGCCACAGAGTTCTTCTTTTGATGGCACGTGCGTTTCCCATAAGCTGATGGAATTGTATTGGACAAGTTAGCAACCATTTTAGCTTTAGTCTCTTGGTAGCTTGAAGCAGTAGTATCACAACAGAGCATCTGCACTTTGTCTTCAAGATTCCAGTCTAAAAGAGCATTCCAAACCGTTTCTGCCTGTTCACGACCTAAAGAGTTGTCCAATTTAGGTGCAGCAAGAAGTTGTTCTTTATCATCATATGTAATAAGTATCGGAAGTCGTTCTTCTTTACATTTGCGTGGATCTAAAGCGGGCAACAGCTTCCCCTCCCAATGGACGGTTACAGTATCTGGTACCTTGTTCTGGAAATCAACTTTAATTGCTTCTGCTCGCTCTGTTCGTTTTTCCGTACGAATTCTTTGAATGGTCGACTTACTTATTGTAAATTCGTCAATGTTATGCCCAAGAGCTTCAATAGTTGCTTGTATAATATAAACAGAATTCCTCATACTTATCTGACACCGATCTAATGCAGCAACCAATTTTGGAGTTATGAAACTTTTCCTTACGGAAATATTAGACTCGGGCCGTGTGCTCTCAACGGGTATAGGAAAATTTTCTTGTGAACTATTTTTTTCAGAATCAGATGATGAATCTTTTTACGGAACAAAAGATGAGGTTGAAGGGAACAGAGTTGAATAGTGTTTAGCACGCCGTTTTTGCTCTTCAATGCTGCAGCTCCTAACTCGCGCCTTTTCTTCTTTTTCGGCCAGTTTTTTGTTTACTCCAGCTAAGTTACCAGGCCGACCTGGCTCTCTCTGTCGCTGTAAGAAGATCCTATCTTCGTCAATCTTTATTAATTGAAGCGCATCGGCATGTGTAATATCAAATAAGTTGTCTAAGTTTGTAACAAACTCTTGTCGACGCTGCTGAAACATTTTGCGTCTTTTTAGCATTTTTTTGTAAATTCCTCCAAACTTGGTACAAATTAACTAGTCTCTTAACGCAGTTAGGAAAAGATTTAGTTGGAATACGTGCCTTTTCCCAATAAATAATGCACTCACGAATAGCCAGATTTGCACTTTCATTTACACTTAAATTCACTTCACGAATATTGTAGAATAGAACTGCGAGTATTTGTCCATTTGAGGGAAGTTTTGAACCAGTAATTTGATGTTTTACGTTCCCTATTAAGAAAATACCCTTTTTAGAACTGCGTAACTCTACCGACATCTTGATTGTACAAAAACTATGCATTCACTAATAAAAAAAACAAGTAATAACATGAACGTCGGTACGCTCGCTGCCGCGCGCCTAGTAAACAAGTACCCACATGTTTCGATGTAAGTCGGCACGGGTTGCCGTGGTTCTAAGGATATGAAATTTTATATACGGTAGTTTTGACATCATTCGAACAAAATTAGAGGGTATGCGTTATAAAAAAACAACTTTGATTTTTTTGGGACACCCTAACACACACACACACACACACACACACACGCACGCACGCACGCACGCACGCACGCACGCACGCACGCACGCACGCACGCACGCACGCACGCACGCACGCACGCACGCACGCACGCACGCACGCACGCACGCACGCACGCACGCACGCACGCACGCACGCACGCACGCACGCACGCACGCACGCACGCACGCACGCACGCACGCACGCACGCACGCACGCACGCACGCACGCACGCACGCACGCACGCACGCACGCACGCACGCACGCACGCACGCACGCACGCACGCACGCACGCACGCACGCACGCACGCACGCACGCACGCACGCACGCACGCACGCACGCACGCACGCACGCACGCACGCACGCACGCACGCACGCACGCACGCACGCACGCACGCACGCACGCACGCACGCACGCACGCACGCACGCACGCACGCACGCACGCACGCACGCACGCACGCACGCACGCACGCACGCACGCACGCACGCACGCACGCACGCACGCACGCACGCACGCACGCACGCACGCACGCACGCACGCACGCACGCACGCACGCACGCACGCACGCACGCACGCACGCACGCACGCACGCACGCACGCACGCACGCACGCACGCACGCACGCACGCACGCACGCACGCACGCACGCACGCACGCACGCACGCACGCACGCACGCACGCACGCACACACACACACACACACACACACACACACACACACACACACACACACACACACACACACACACACACACACACACACACACACACACACACACACACACTTAATATGTTACTTCTCTGTTGCACTTGTAGGTGAGACAGGGGGCCAACACATCGAACTTGGCTCTCAGTATTAGTCAGTACCTAGTCCTAAAAGACGGCCTTCCCACAATGACCTGAATTTTTTTTTTGCTTTTTTTAAATATCTTTTTTATATTTTGCTGATAATCAAATCATAAAAGCTGGAACGTCGATACCGTTACTGTGAATGCAGATTCAATTAACTTATAATAGTGGGTGTGTTTTTTGTAGTAGAATTTTTAGCAATCATATTCTGGCCCCGGGCTTGTGTTGGCCGCAATCGTTGAATGTTACTTGTAGTGATTCCATTAGACATTAGACATTTACCGGTAGCTTGGGGCAAAGTAGTACATGTAAGTACCGTCGCCTGCCCAACTTATCTGTAATCTATAGTTTTAACTGAAAATTCGTAAAGCTGATTGTAAATAAACAAGTTCCAGATAGTCAAAGTAATAGATAGATAGATTTATTTCGCATTTCCTAATATTTTAGGTATGTAGCCAATGACGCGATTATAATCATAATGGCTACGTAAATATGTACAATAGTGCTTCCATCTCTAGCAAACAAAAATAATCTCGAAAAGGTGCGGGTGGTGAATATAATAATATCCTCCAAATCCTGTCGTAATTGTACAAATATAAATTACATTCAAATTTTGAACTCTTATAAAAATAATAGTACATTACGATACAAGTGCGTAAATAAGGAAGTTCGAAACGAGTGGCGATAAATTAAAACACGACCGAAGGGAGTGTTTTAAATCGACACGAGTTACGAATTTCCTTTTCGCACGTGTATCGTACGACGTTTTTCAGTACAGATGAGCCTCCGAAGTTTTGACCTGGCATATAATGAACCACTTCTCGCACTAGTGCGTAAAAAAAACACCATCTGTACTGAAAAAGAAAGTTACAAATTCAAAACCGAAAGAATTGATTTGGGTCTGTCTTAAAACGAAATTAAACAAGTGGCTCCTTAATAATATGTAATATGTTTTACGAATATATGAAGAATTCTTCGATATGCCACTTACCTTATAATGCTAAGTGATGTAATATCGTCCATTAATTTACATATAGTAGGTACTACTTGATGGATGTGCAATTGTAAATTGATTATTCTTAATATTCAATTTGGTCATCTTTCAGTAGAAAGTTGAAATTCTTTGACGGCAGATAATGAAGTCTTTATGTTGAAACACTGCTTTGAACTTTCGCTTTAAAACATGCACTATGAATACCGTGTACCTTTACTCTTACTCCTTTATAATACAGTTCATTATCGACAGGATAGGTAACCACTTGAACCGTCGCCATAGACCTTTTACGGTTATCAGTCTAAATTATTTATTACTAATGGAACTCTTGAACTTGAGGCACTTCTTTTTTGATGGTAGTAACCTTTCTATTTCCCATACCAATATGGATCCACTTGAGTTTAGTGGGATAGTTTTTTGCGAGCGGTTAAGGGTGACAAACATTTCGTTGGGTATTTGTGTGGTCGGTAAACCAGCTGACTCGTAAAACGTAGAAGACTGTAATTTTATAAAAGTGAATATTGATGTATTAAATCAGAATAAAGTATTTACTTACCTTTGTTTTTCTGCCGGTCCCATGTCACAAGCGTGAAGGAGGTTCTGCTCATTAGTCATTACGAATTCCAAATTTTACTCATACGCTTGCATAGTGTGTGAGATAGGGCGAGAATAAAATATAACTTATTTTCTATAATAATTATTATGCTGTGTAGAATCTTTCACGTCACGTTGCAATGATTGTTTGGCACTTTTGACAGTTTGTTGATTTTATTGATTGTCGACGGCCCGTATCTCCAAAAATGAAATATAACTTTTGGTTCTTACAGAGGTCAAATACAACCTTAACAACGCAAGAGAAAGGTACACGTCATAACCGTAATCGTATTAAATCGGAGTTTAAGTTTAACACTTTTCTGTGTTAAAACTGTAGTGCAGCCCTCGTGGAAATGTAATAGGTAGGTACCTAAATAAATAACATTCATCTCACAATTTAGCAATAGTAGGTGTAAAGACGACTGACAAAAATTTTAATGGTGAACAAGTCAAGAAGAATAAGTTTATCTTTGTTATACCGAAGTAGTTTGAGAAGTCTTGTGTAATCAATCACTGCACTCTTTTTTCCACTGACCAGCTAAAAAGCTACTAAGTAACCCAAAGATTTAACCCCATCAATCGTCGTACTCTGTACCCCGCAATCATCCATCAAGACCATCATTGGGAAACAACATTATTGGATTAAAACTCGCAAGTCACGTCACCTAGAGACAGACCACCTCAACTCAACTAATAGACGGAACATTCAAACCAACTCAAAGTCACCAATGTTCTGTAGTAATTTCGTATGTGATCGCCAGTTCTGTCAACTTTTACATTCAGTACCAGAACCTGGGCTGTTGTACTACGTAATGTTGCAAAATATTACTCAATTGCGCAGCTCAAATCTTGATATTTTATCAGTGAAATTGTACATACATGAATGTCTAGTGACAACGCTCTTTGTAAAGTCTGCCCAGTGTGCGTAGCCGAATCACAAATGCTCACGAAACGCTCACAATAATATCTATTTCGTAGCTAATCTATCTTTGTCGCTCTTGCGTATTAGCGTGACAAAGCCAGACAACATTTCTGCAGCGTTTCGGTGGTGTTTCGCATCGCAGAAATGACATTTGGCTACGGGGCCTGAAATATATGACAACGCGCCGTGTTCCGGAATTTTAATTAGAACTATTTATCTTCATTAGTGAAGTATTGAACTGTCACCGCATACTTCAGCATAACAGCGCCCTCTTGAAAATAGTCGTATACAGCGCGTAAACGTAATAAGGGCGATAAATGAAACCAGGCATATAATTCAATATTGTTATCATTAATTAAGAGGTGTTTTCGAGTTACTCTTAATTTTCACCCCATAGAGAATTTTTGAAAAAATTCCCAGCAGCAATGTACTGTAAACGTGGTTGCGATGACAATCAATGACAACTGTCAACGAGCGTTTAACGAGAGTCTGTTTGCATTACGTTGCGGGCCGAATTAATTTGTATGGATAAAAAAATATTTCAATTTTAAGTAAAAGTTATCTAATTCCATTTTTAGGGTTCCGTAGTCAACTAGGAACCCTTATAGTTTCGCCATGTCTGTCTGTCCGTCCGTCCGTCCGTCCGTCCGTCCGCCCGTCCGTCCGCGGATAATCTCAGTAACCGTAAGCACTAGAAAGCTGAAATTTGGTACCAATATGTATATCAATCACGCCAACAAAGTGCAGAAATAAAAAGTGGAATAATGTTTTATTAGGGTACCCCCCTTACATGTAAAGTGGGGGCTGATATTTTTTTTCATTCCAACCCCAACGTGTGATATATTGTTGGATAGGTATTTAAAAATGAATAAGGGTTTCCTAAGATCGTTTTTTGATAATATTAATATTTTCGGAAATAATCACTCCTAAAGGAAAAAAAAGTGCGTCCCCCCCCCCTCTAACTTTTGAACCATATGTTTAAAAAATGTGAAAAAAATTACAAAAGTAGAACTTTATAAAGACTTTCTAGGAAAATTATTTCGAACTTGATAGGTTCATTACTTTTTGAGAAAAATACGAAAAACTACGGAACCCTACACTGAGCGTGGCCCGACACGCTCTTGGCCGGTTTTTTATGTCCTATACTCACCACCAGTAAGAGGTTCGCCCGTATTAGGTTTACACCCTGTATTTGTGTTCAGGTTTGAAACGCGTCATAGTGCGTTATCTGTGTAGTCTGTGCCCAGAGATGACGCAGCAATAACTAAATAGCCCATCTTTCAATTACGTCCAAACACGGCTATTAAGCTTTTATAAAACGTTTAGTGACAAAACATGTCACGATTTGTGTCTTTTTAATCCTAATTCACCAATCATATTTTTTATCGACGAGTCGTCAACGTTTCGAGTTCGACTTTGACGTGTTGTTATTTAATTATAATCTCTTTGGGTGTTTGTTTTGTTGTTGATAAAAAATGGTTTATTTTACTTAGCTTACTGGCAGGTTAATGTGCTTTCGGATGAAAAAAATATGTCGTAATGACTGTAACGGTTATGATAATTTATTTGCTTAGTTTGTACTTAATATTAGGTTTTTAATTAGTGTGTTTAAATCATACTTCAATATTCACACAAAAAAAAATACTTCAACATTCACGCCTCTACCTATAAGCCATAATAGACTTATAGTTTGCTCATAGTAAGCAATACCTACCAATTCACATAGCCCAAGAATCGCCCATCTCTCCGAAGGTGACAAGTATAGCTAGTGCTACCCTGAGTTCAGAAATCTTTAACGAGAAAGTGACAGAAAGTAACAGACAAAGTGAACATCACCCCTAAATTTAATACGTTTTCCAAGACGTATTCGTTATGGAGTAAATATTTTAACTCATGATAGTGGTATATACAGTTCTAAAATACGCAGGCTACAGGTTAAGGTTTTTAGGGCAAGCCCCCAGGGCCCACATAGTAAATTGCTTATACCGTGCTGCAGCTATACCAATGAGACTGTAAAGGATAGGACCTTAAGGACTCTTTTTGTATAAAGCACACAAGAGAAGCTTTATCCTTTCCTTAGGATTTAGATAAAAAGTGAAAAGAGCGTGACGAGAAATGCGGAGACGAAACCCGATCGTTTCGGTCATTATGGTTATTATTTTATTGCTTTATTATGATATTAACTCACCGCTACACATTACGAAAACAATCAGAAGAACGTTATTTTCAAACTCAAACAAAGGACCATATAATACGGGCCGGACAAAGTCCATACAAAAAAGCGTACCCCTGAAATTTATGAACCTTTTAGGCTTAAAACTAGATGGCGCTGTTTCGCAGCCTGGAAGTGGCCACAATCATATTATTTTCCCGAAATATTTTTGCGTGTTTTATTTTTTATAAGAACAAACGACATGCTTCTTTATTTTAACATCATGATATCACTTCAGTACACTTTTTGGAAAAAAAATTGTAGGCCTCATCAGTGTAGTCATAATAGTATTTAATAGGTGGCGCTAAAAAATGAGGTAAGTACGATACTTAGTATGGAGACTGTAAATCCTAAGTATATAAATTATCCTTGCTCAAACACAGGCTCACCTTCAGCTAAATGATGAGTTCAAAAAAAATACATATTATTTTACATGAAATCCTTGCCTCTTCGGCAGCGGTCCTTTGTAAATAGCATTTATTTATTTATTTGCATGTTGAAAATATTCAGTGTGCCCTTAGTAAAATTATTTACCATTTTAAGTAATATTAATTCATTTTAATGTTATTGGTATAATGTACTAAAATTTTGGTTGGATATTACGATAAATAGGTTCAAAAAGTAAATTCTGAGGGAGTGACTAATGTTTCGACTTTCGAGAGCTCAGAATCTATCTGTTTAACCAAATGGAAACCAAAGGAATATCTGAAGAGGACGAAAGCTTTAAAAAAACGATGGTAAAATTGTAATCGTTTGTAGATAAATGACAAAAGTTCTTAGTTTTTTTAAGCCGTTTGACACAAACCGATAAATAAGAAAATTACGGCTACCGGACTTCATATTGGTCACGGGTGACTACCGCATATCGCATTTGTAGATTACCTCGTATAGACATCGCATTGAGAAGCGTTTACACATGGACTCGCAGCCTAGTCAGATAAAGGCTAATATACAAGCACATGTAAACTACCTGCATCCCCTGGTGCCTCATCAAAATCATCAGACGCTTAGGTATTTCAACTCGAATGTACCAAACATTTTTACTATTTTATTTATTTATTT
Source organism: Leguminivora glycinivorella (assembly GCF_023078275.1). NCBI lineage: Eukaryota > Metazoa > Arthropoda > Insecta > Lepidoptera > Tortricidae > Leguminivora > Leguminivora glycinivorella. The sequence goes on from NC_062973.1 coordinate 5,386,816, forward strand.
ATTTAATTACTGCAGTGGAGACGGCGGGCTGCTGGGGTGCCGACGCAAAAGAGTTTGTGCGCGACATAGGCCGCAGATTACGGCAAAAAGGAGAGGGCCCCCGCTCTGAATCGTTTTTGGTGCAAAAGTTATCCATAACCATCCAAAGGGGTAACGCCATAAGTATTATGGGTACTTTTGCGCCAGAAACGATAAGGAGCGGGGTTTAATAGTTAATTTATTTGTAAATATTTATTTTAAGTTACCTTTTATTAAAATGTTGTATTTTCTTTAATTACTTATTTATTTATAACAAGAAGTACAACATAATGACTATGCTAACAAAACTTGGTTTGTTTGACTGACTGACTAGAACAACCTACTCGTATGATTCTTTATTTAAGACTTTCAATCGTTTGATATGTATGAGTATTGTTCTAGGGCTAAATTAAAAACTAAATTAAAAAATGTGAGAAATTTCGTACACACCATATAGGGTATGCAAAAACCGGTTAACTTAAAAAACCGGTTAATAACCGAGACTTTTCCTTCAAAACCGGTTAACCGGCTATTAACCGGTTTTGAGGATTTTTAGTAAATGGCCGTACTACGCAATAATTACCATTACCTTTAAGAATTCTGATGTTGATGACATCGTAGAAGGTGCAGATGCAGATCATTTTTATCCAGTTTTTGGGAATTTTGTAAAATGCGGAAATTGCTAAAAAAGGCTTTTGTGGTTTGAATGTGATTCATCAGTTTTGCGTTTTCTATATTCCCATTACGAATTGAACGGAATAAACGTAAACAAACTGCTGTCACTGTCAAAGTAACACGTGCAGCTCAAGTCAGGGGTTCTCTAAGTAAGGGCCGACCGGAAAACAAATAACTTTCAACCAGTTATTAAGTACACATTTAAAATCGTGAATCGATCGAACACGATGACTGTTATATTATGTTATGATCCCACGCAAGCCAAAATAAAAATCAGTCCAAAATTGTCGAACTTTTGTCATATCAGATACAAAAACCAATAATTAAATTTATAATCAGCTTATTATGCACAGGCTAATTAAAACCTTCTTCAAATACGAGTTGAGGACCGTTTTAATTAGCCATTAAAATTCACTACCACCTAGTCTCGAAAGTTGCTGAAAAATAATGTTTAGCGGCCCGCTATTTGGTCGCCCAGGTACATTTACACAGTGATACCAGTGCAATAAATAAACTACCCCTCAGAAACGGCTTTTTAATTTCAATAAATATACCAAAACGTTTTGTGTTAAAATTTATTTTCGTTTAAACAGAGTCATTATTTAGGTAATGGAATATGTAAAGATTTTTAATAAACTTGTAAAATATCGGCAATTTTAATACCTCGAATGGTGTAATTTTTTTATAGCACCGGCCACACCTTTGTTTACAATAATTCCGGCTAATTCAAAATAGGAATACAGGCATGTCGCAAAGGTTTACAGCTACCAGAGCCCCTAGCAATACAAGCAATTGATGTAAGAAAACCAAGATCTCCATTTTACCTTTCTTTTAAAAAATATAGTTTGAAATATACGGTAGACGCCGGTTACAACGACGCTCAAGGGACCGCTGATATTACGTCGTACTAACCGAATGTCGTACAAAACGAATTTCATTTCTTTTAATTAAAAGTAATATCTACATCTCTATTACTAAAATATTTCAATCAATAGGTTTATTTACAGGGTATTATTATCATAGTATTAATACCTTATTTTATTGTGACTTGTTTAGTTAGAAAAAGTCATTTTTAGTATGCGTGCTTGCTCATCATTTGTAGGTAAAGCTAGTTTATACGCAATCGAAAAATACAAATTGGGTTCTATTTAGCTTATAAGATTGGACCTGAGGCGAACAAATTGTTAAAATTTTAAAAGCTAAAAGTTACATGGCCACAATGTAATCTTGCTACTTGTTGTAGGCAAGACAGGGGGCCGTGCTCGGGTGGAAGTAGCTTTGTTTCCTCAATTTACTAGTAAAACTAAAAACGTTGTCGCTCGTCGTTGCAACCGGACTTGACGGACGGATTCTGTGTAAAATGTGTCGTGAAAGGCGGCTGGTCGTTAAAATCGGAGTCGTAATAAACGGATGTACTTTCATACTATCACATACGAAAACCAAATAAATACCTGTGCTTATGTCGTTGTAAGAGGTTAATTGAGTTAGACTCGGGACTAATTTTTAAAATAAAATCATTACAGATAATAATGTTGTCAATGAAAAGTAATGAATAAATCTTTATTATTACAAAACATTAAATAATTACGTATTTTTGAACCTTTTTATGCCTAATTTTCCAAATTTTGAGAAATAAATACAGTTTCGGTTATTAACCGGTTAGAGACTATAAAAACCGGTTTTTAACATAGGCCAAAAAGTCTCGGTTAACCGGTTTTTCGGTTAACCGGTTAACCGGTTTGCACACCCTAACACCATACCTACCGTCTATAATGTTAAATTTGTATGAAAACGCTTAAATGCTCGGTGACCACGAGTCGTCGTATCACCTTCATCTAGTAGGTGGATGTCTGTGATCATGTGTAATCAAGAAAACGTATAAATCACACTTTAGGTCCCTTTACGAGTTTAAAGCCGATTTGTGAGGACGAGGACGTACCGAAGATTAAACCAAGGATTTCTAAGTTAACATAATAATCGTGTCGCTGACAAATCCTGAATAATAGGAAATTATAATCAGAAGCAATACGGAGGAAGTAAAAACATATATTATTCATACAAAATAAGTAGTTGCTTGGAGTCTGCTATCAATTGCGTTTAAACAAAAAGTTTCTGAAAATATACTCGTAGTTAGAAAGGGAAAGGGAAAGAAACTTTCCTTTTATAAATGCAAAATTTAGAATCGCCACAAAAGTTAGGAAAATCTTCAATTATCAATTTTAAAAGCGTTTATCTTGTAAGTACGTGTATTCTAATGCATACTAATTCTACTTGTAACTACTATATACTTTGATGGGAACGTTTATATGCTCATTACGTGCTCAATTATCCCTTAGACATCTAGGAACTGATTTAAATTTTAAAAGCTTCCTGCGCGGATCCTGATATTCCTGATATCAAATATCAAACAACGCATAACATTAGCTTTTATAAAACCACTATAATGCGATCTCTAATGAGCAAAGTTGTTATATTTATCTACAGGTAGAGGCCGATCCGATATCGGATGTAGGAAGGATTTCGATAGAAAAAATCCAAGATGGCGCCTGTAATTTAAGGGAAATCGGCCTTACATCCGATATCGGATCGGGTAATGTGAAAACGGACTTAGGGTCTCCTCAAATTTATCGACGCGGAATCGGCTTTCGACGACCAAAAATCGCGTAAGCGTCTTCACTACTCTCTTCTCTACTAACGAGCGATTTTTGGTCGGCTAGTGCCGATTAGGTTTGGGGAGACCCCTGAATAAGCACACAGGTTTCTGTCCAATAACGCGAGATTATATTATGTTTATAATCAAATCGATTGTATCGCTGATAAATTGACCAATTTGATCCTAAGATAATTGCTTACCTTACGTAATCATAGTTTACAAAAATACGATGCTGAGGTTTTGGGATGGAGTAATCAGCTGAGTCCAGATTAGAGCGCCAATTATATTATTATGCTGTTTTTGTGCCCATGAAAGTGAGATTTTTTATTGACAATCAATATTTATGTTACCTACGTTGGTATATAATATTGATAATATAATACTTTCAATTTTTGCTAACTAGATTTTGCTTGTCCAAATCCATCATCAATCAATTGGGATTCCCAAAAACTTGGGGTTAGCGCAAGCATCTTTTTCTTCCATACCTCTCTATCCGACGTCTCACACTGTCCATGCACCTGTTCTCCGGTTGCTCCTTCCACATTTATTTTAGGTATATTATCATCATAATGCAGCGTCGACCTTGTCATATAAAGTAGTCAATCACGTAAAATCGATCGGCCATAACGTCTTTATTGTTAAAACATACGGGTAATTATTATAAAGGTATACGTTACAGTTATATGCCGAGGTTACCGCGGTAACTGAAGCCGGTGGGAAATAATAAACTAGATACGGTCGCGTTACTCTCGTGTGAGTGTTGCCTGTAACGTCATCCAAGCGACTAGCACTTGAGTTTGTCCACTTCTTTTCCTAGTGCTTTGGAACTTACATTGACCCTAAAGTTCAATTATCTAAGTTCATTGAAAGATATTCGGCGTTATGACATACGAATATACAGAAGAGTAGGTACATGAAATTGTATGTTTCAGTGCTCTGTATACCCCGTTTGGGAATTCAGACGTGAGTCTATGTGAGTATATTCGAACGCGTTTTATTTTTCAAGAATTACTTAAATAAAAATAATTGTTAGTCTATTGGTATGTAGTTTTTTTTTTTTGAAGTTGATAGTAATGATAAATTGCACTGACTTTATTTATATTACTGTAAGTATGACAACAATGTTTTTCTTTCGCTAGGTACTTTTTTTAGTGAGCTACAGGAAAAAATAAGAGAGCTCTAAAAACACTTTCGAAAAAAATTCGTACGTCTTTATTATACAAATATCGAATACAATATTGAACAGAAAAAAAATAACTCAAACTGTTTCAATAAAGTACATACTAAAATGCGGTCAACATTACATGTAATTTAATTCTAAATTACGAGCGGTTATTTCAGTCCGCCATTTCCGATCCGATCGATAATTTAACAAAATCGGGTTAATTCCTGGATCAGTTGCGCAAACGCACATACATAGCACATTTATTCTGGACCGCTGTTACTATAGCTTAGCGAGCGAATAATGTTATTTTCATAGTATTTGCATTTTGGCAGATCAGATATTGATTTTTCTTCTATGATTTTCAACTAAGGAAAGGACGTTTACCGCGAAGAACTTCGTACCCGCTTGAAGTTCTTTCTGTCATTTCTGTTCTGTATGAAGTTCGGTTACTTTAAGATGCTACAGGAGCGAAAATGCTAAAACAGAAAAGAGCCCCACTTTCGATTTGGGAATTTTTGTTAAATATATTAGTAGATTTATCGAAAAAGAACAACTCAGTTAAAAGATATTGTAAAAAAATCTTTAAAATCGAGGTTCCGCTCTCGACTGTTTCCCCCTTCAAAACTTAATCAATCGTAACGAAATTTGAGAATCTGAATAACAATGAAATGAATGTCTGTGTCAGACCGTTTACTTTTTTGACTAATTGTTACCAATTTTGAATACCATACCTTTTTTTGCGCCATAATCAATAAGACCGTTATTGGAAATTTTTGATGGAATCTAGCGTCTTTAAAAATAAGAATATCAAAAAAATCAAAACGGTCCGCCACAGATAAAAATAATAATAATCTGTGTTGAAAGAATCATTGCTCTATTTTCAAAAACCAGGGAGGGTTTGTATGGAGAATTGACCCCTCCTGTATCGTCTTAAAGCAAAGACTAATCGTATATTTCCACTATTTCGTATCATAAAAATTGTCAGCCTCAATTTGTCAATTAACCAACCAGCCATAATTAAATGTAAAATGAAAAGAAATATTTATTGATATCAATAGTTACATGTCTAAAATAAACTCGGTATGTATTTTCTTGAATTTTATTCATGCTAGTTCGAGAATACAGTATTACATAGTTTGACAGCTCATTTGTTTTGCCGACCGTACCACGTGTTTACGGCAATGGGAAATGTTTATTATAACACTTGTACGGTCCGAGCATAAATAGAAAGGCACGTGCGTGTACTACATTTTTGGGACTGTAAAATGTGCAGTGGAATTTAAACCTGCTTTCACTGTGTAGAAAAAATATCGCGGTTTTATTATGATTGACGATAATATAGTTAACAAAAAATACCTAAGGCCCCCAAACACTTAACTGAGCATTTCTTTTTTTTTTTGTCACTTTTATGAAGTGTGATATTTTTGAAAACAAAATGCTATTTCTACTCAGAATTACTAGCTCTTTCAATACAAGTAGTTAAAAAAATTGTCCCATACGATTTTTTCTTATTTTGTTAACATTTTCCGTACATTTTGTATGGGGTAACAAAAGAGACAAGTAACAAAAATGTACGGAAATTATGGGACACTTTGTCTCCCAGTGAGATTGAAAGTACTCGTGATTCTGAGTACAATTGACCTAAAATTCCCTAAAACAAACAAAAATTTTTATTGGCAAAAAAAAAAAGAAATGCTCAACTCAAGGTTAGTGGGCTGTCATCTGTCAAATTCCATATAAAATGGTGGGTTAACCCAAGGGTGCATTTTCGTTGGTGCAAGTGGCCCGATTAAGAAGATTATAGGAAATATGCACACAGGAATTTCCTTTTGATATAAATGTATAAAGTCTACCTACACCTTATCGTAACCTGTTTAATTCCTGGTTAATTCCTGGATCAGTTGCGCAAACGCACATACATAGCACATTTATTCTGGACCGCTGTTACTATAGCTTAGCGAGCGAATAATGTTATTTTCATAGTATTTGCATTTTGGCAGATCAGATATTGATTTTTCTTCTATGATTTTCAACTAAGGAAAGGACGTTTACCGCGAAGAACTTCGTACCCGCTTGAAGTTCTTTCTGTCATTTCTGTTCTGTATGAAGTTCGGTTACTTTAAGATGCTACAGGAGCGAAAATGCTAAAACAGAAAAGAGCCCCACTTTCGATTTGGGAATTTTTGTTAAATATATTAGTAGATTTATCGAAAAAGAACAACTCAGTTAAAAGATATTGTAAAAAAATCTTTAAAATCGAGGTTCCGCTCTCGACTGTTTCCCCCTTCAAAACTTAATCAATCGTAACGAAATTTGAGAATCTGAATAACAATGAAATGAATGTCTGTGTCAGACCGTTTACTTTTTTGACTAATTGTTACCAATTTTGAATACCATACCTTTTTTTGCGCCATAATCAATAAGACCGTTATTGGAAATTTTTGATGGAATCTAGCGTCTTTAAAAATAAGAATATCAAAAAAATCAAAACGGTCCGCCACAGATAAAAATAATAATAATCTGTGTTGAAAGAATCATTGCTCTATTTTCAAAAACCAGGGAGGGTTTGTATGGAGAATTGACCCCTCCTGTATCGTCTTAAAGCAAAGACTAATCGTATATTTCCACTATTTCGTATCATAAAAATTGTCAGCCTCAATTTGTCAATTAACCAACCAGCCATAATTAAATGTAAAATGAAAAGAAATATTTATTGATATCAATAGTTACATGTCTAAAATAAACTCGGTATGTATTTTCTTGAATTTTATTCATGCTAGTTCGAGAATACAGTATTACATAGTTTGACAGCTCATTTGTTTTGCCGACCGTACCACGTGTTTACGGCAATGGGAAATGTTTATTATAACACTTGTACGGTCCGAGCATAAATAGAAAGGCACGTGCGTGTACTACATTTTTGGGACTGTAAAATGTGCAGTGGAATTTAAACCTGCTTTCACTGTGTAGAAAAAATATCGCGGTTTTATTATGATTGACGATAATATAGTTAACAAAAAATACCTAAGGCCCCCAAACACTTAACTGAGCATTTCTTTTTTTTTTTGTCACTTTTATGAAGTGTGATATTTTTGAAAACAAAATGCTATTTCTACTCAGAATTACTAGCTCTTTCAATACAAGTAGTTAAAAAAATTGTCCCATACGATTTTTTCTTATTTTGTTAACATTTTCCGTACATTTTGTATGGGGTAACAAAAGAGACAAGTAACAAAAATGTACGGAAATTATGGGACACTTTGTCTCCCAGTGAGATTGAAAGTACTCGTGATTCTGAGTACAATTGACCTAAAATTCCCTAAAACAAACAAAAATTTTTATTGGCAAAAAAAAAAAAAGAAATGCTCAACTCAAGGTTAGTGGGCTGTCATCTGTCAAATTCCATATAAAATGGTGGGTTAACCCAAGGGTGCATTTTCGTTGGTGCAAGTGGCCCGATTAAGAAGATTATAGGAAATATGCACACAGGAATTTCCTTTTGATATAAATGTATAAAGTCTACCTACACCTTATCGTAACCAACAGTTTTTAAAATACATTTAGCTCTAGTTAGCTTCGTTAAGAGTTAAACACATAAATTATTTAAAAGCCGATTTTAATAAAGTAATCAATAAATTTGATTGATATGCTACCCAATATATGTACCTACTTACCTACACCTACACTATGCAAAGACCGATCTTATGTATATGTGAGCAGTGCCTTACTAAATAATATTTTGTTCCTTATGATTTTCACGATCAACATTCTCATTCAAATAATTATCTAATGACTTGCTTTGTTAAAACACCAAAAAATTACATGCCTAAACCGTCTGGATATATGTAGGTATCAATATCAATACACAGTTGACTCTCTGCCATTTCTGAGTACAACGCCTTGAGACCGCAATTTCACGCCTTGAAAGGTCAATGTTTTTAGTGCCATAAATCATGGACTGAGAAGTCATTTTTAAGCTGGAGTAACATTGGCTTTAAAAATGAATTACTTTTTAAAAATTCCACTGAAAGCCGTGAGGATATTTACAAACATGAGATGTTTTTAAAGATCTTTTATTGATTCTTACGAGTAATACCTTTATTAATCTCGAACTACATGGATGTCTGTCATAAAGAAAGATCTAAAGAATTCCAACACGAACACAGAGACGACCCAGAAAAGACCACTCTGGAGACTTAGGACTAGGAGAGCCGACCCCAAATAGAGATGGGACTAAGGCTTGAAGCAGAAGAGACATCTTAGTCTGCTGAAAACTTTCATAATCGACTTTAACCGTAAGCCGTAACAGATAAATGTATCGAAATAATTGATAAAATGGTCATAATCAATAAAAGACCCAACATTTCATGATTAATCAAGTATAGACAAAAGCCCCGTTTGCAATTTCAGTTCTTTTAATATCAGAAGAGTTCCTAATTTCGTCATTGTTCATCAGCTTTCGTATTACCTACCTATTGTACCTATTGTATGTAAATTAATTACCTACCTGGATGATTAGAGTAACTCTGCATGTACTCTCCAGTTGTACGTTACGAGTGGTGACACTGTTGACAGGGACCTCCAATGACTTTCATATTCATTGTCAAAGCCTAAAGTTCAAATCGGTTGTACGCTTCCAATTATCATAATCATACATATAATTAAAGATATTCCCAGTAGCGTCATGTCATTAGCAAGAGGCATGTCACTGACGTGGTGGAATGTGGTCCCAGGCATGTCGTTAACACTATCTAGCAACTTAGAGAAATGTAAGTTTTGCTTCCTTGTTTCTTCCTACCGTTTTACTGGATTCTTGGACTGTTATTTCGTTATTACCGGTAACTGGATTTTTAGAAGGTCATTATGTTATTTTATTATCACACAATGTTCTTCTTGCTCTTCGTATACTTTCGTCCAACTAATCAATTTCATTGAGGTACGGATTCCCGCTATTAAATTGACATTTATTTGATTGGTGGAGTTTTAAGTTTGCTGTCAGATAAACCTGACGCCTGGCGAAAAAACTATTGAGAGTTTCCAGAGTCTCCTTAGTGACATTGGAAAGATATCACATGTTTTGTCCTATAATAATGCAAATCTGAATTGGCCTCCTACACTTAGAACAACACAAAACTTAGAACCACGAATCGATTATCCACTTAAAGCAAGCCAATCTCACAGCTATGCCTCCAACCATTGTGCTACAAACAAAACAGTTCATTGTTGAACTTTGTCGCAATCCTACAATGGTACAGTGAAAGGAATCTACTAATGAATCATTGTAATACGAAATCTTAATGAAATTATAAGGAAATTGGATAATTGATACTTTCCGTGAGCTCATTTTAGTTGGTAATTATTTCCCCGTTTGGCGTAAGTTTATTTCTGTTTCTAACGCCAATGAGCTAATGGTTATACAATTGTTCATTCAACGGTAGCATGTTTATTGGAGCCTAAAATATTACAATAGCCCATATAGTTTTAGTATTGACTTATTCTGAAAGGAACAATGATATATTTTAACGACGGGTAAAAGACAAAGCAACCATCTTAGGGTTTCCGCAATATCCTTTCATCAATGCAAAACCAGAATCCAGTGACTGTTATTGCGTAATTCTAAGCTTATTTTATTTACGAGACCACAATCTTACCGATATGTAAAAGTCGAAAATCTTAATAACTATTTTTCTCAAACTCTTCCGCTTACACTGTTTGGTTCAATATTCATCGACCACAATTTAAATACCATTTTTAACAATTACGATAATTTTGAAAGAATTAGGGGTACATAGAAAGATTTTCTCAAAATGTAAACTATTCTCCTTTATTGTATGTACGAGTATTTTTTTTTTTCTTCTGTCTGCTACCTTCTGTGAATCTTTCTCATTTGATGGTCTCATCGGAAGATCAGCGCTGGTAGTCACCAACGACACGCTGAGATGAAGCCATTCCGTGGCACCTCATTCCTTTCTCTTTGTTATAATGTGTAATTTGTCTTTCCTGTGGTGACGAATAATGTATGTATTCTATTCCATTTCAGTGATGATGAAGACACGTGACCGTCCCTCATCAAGCGTTCGGTGATGGCGACTGGAATGGCGGCCGCGTACCGCGAGGAGCTGCGGCCGCAGCATTCGCGGGACAACTCGCGGGATTCCGGGATTTTTCATACTACGAAGGGGTTGTGGAATGCCCCGGGGGAGAATAACTGCTTCTTGAATAGCGCTGTGCAGGTGAGTCTCTATACTTTGTAACTTTAAGCATTGTTGTGTAATTTGTGGACCACTTAAGGCAGATTGACAGGTCTGCTGAATGTTTTTAGAATTCGCAACAATCGGTATGGTGGTAAGAATTCACAACTTAGCGGAAACAACTCGCACGACTCTGGCAACTTGCATGCTACATTCCTACGAAAGGGATGTGGAAATTGAAATTAGTGCTAGTATTTAACCTCTTTATCACCCAAAAGCTAGGCTATGTCATTTTCGCAATGACACAGATGTCAAATGACAACTTGACAAACAACCTGTGTCATCATATTTATTCGCTTAACAACTTACATGTATAGGAAAGTTGATTTATTGTAAAGAAAAACAATAAAGAGTGTATCTTCTGAAGTACGGAATACGGAAAAACTATCAGCAGCGGCACATGGGCCAGCAGTAAAAAAACGGTAAGCCCGCCGACGCCACCATTTATTATTTTTTGAATCGGGAATGAGTAGCAAATCAACATTTATGTACACTCCTAAAGTTGTAGTCCAATACAGCTCTTTTACACAAATAGTCCAGTTAAAATTATAACTAAGTTGACTTGCGCAAAAACTTACACGAAAATGATGGAACGCTTCAAATAGGGAAAAATTCTCAAATGCTGTACGCTGTGTATGGCCTATTATATTGTCTTCACCTTCAGTAGTATTTGTTCCCACCAGTTAAAATTAGCAGCCATGTTCGTATTGTGGGTTATACTGTTATCATTTAATGTTAATGGCCTGGTCAAAAAACTTGCTGTAGTGTCAATAGCTTTTTAGGGCGATGTCCGGAAAACTGAAAGGATACGTACACATACTACGACTGTTCATACTAACGTAACGAGCGACTTTTCATAAATTAATTGCGACTCGAAAAACTTTTGTCCAAAATGTTTGTACCAGTACCTTTAAAATGTTTCCATTAAATTTGATAAAGTGGTCATGATCATGACACCTACTCTAACCTAGATTTCTACGAGTAGGTAGATGGACAGAAAGCAGTACAACAATTTAATTTAATTACAATCTTGATTGGGCAGACACCTCGTCACGAGAGCGGAAATGTGCAAGTATGAATCAGCCAGTCTGAACATTATCTAGAGAAAAGTGTGATATGTAATTACTTACAAGTAAAGTGTCTCCTATTGTCAGTTGTTTAACCTTGTTATGACTTACTTAATACGCCATAAATTTCTGTGCAGGAAACAAATTATATTTTTTATAGGAAGTTTTTTTATACAAAGTCCTTAATATTCTTAATGTTCTTATCCTTTGCTCCCTCGTCTTTCAACACCACAGTAACAAGACTTACGAGTATACGTAAAAATGAAATACCACAAAAAATAAAAAGTTGGTCCAAAATGTTTGCCTACCACTCGCGAAATTCTTTGAGGTGTTGATTAAACAACACGAAAGCCTTAAGCCGCTGGATTCGCAAACTGTTGGCTTTGGTAATGGGTGCGCGTGGGTGGAACTTGTGTTCTCACTTTAAAAGGCGCGTACGTGACCTTACAATGGAAAAAACGGCTAAGCAGCTTATTTTTGACTTAGAGTTATGGTTATAAAATAACCATGGAGCTACTAATCGGCGTCAAAGCGTAAGATCCGGCATATTGAGCTCTTCTCAGGCACATTATGATACGCCGCCGTTTCATGATCTGGCTTAGCGACCACTACCTATATTGTGCATATATCAACATGACGATTTGTCTGCCAACCTTTAGACATATCGGATCATGAAACGCCGCTGCATTTGGTGAACTAACTAGCGAACAGAAGACAAAATTATGTGACGTAACCTAACAAAATTAGATTTAAATATTATAAACTAGAAAAGTCAGACTTTAATAGAGGTAAAAACAACAGGTTCCGAAATCTTGAATATTGTGGCAAAAGTCATTTTGTTATAAATGGCGTCGTATTTTAGATAAGACTTTAAGAGCGCTTTCAAAAAATCTGCTTGCTCGCATTTCGGCGCCGGCGGCGCTGGCGTGCGCCTGTGTGCAGACGCACACTATAACCAGAAGCATAACGATTGTAGCCTGCGGTACAGACATAGCATGCGATCCTCTTCGAACCAACCTTACGTGCGGCTAGAGCGAAAGGGATAGCATTCGTGGTCGGTACCGCCACGCCGTCAGTAGCGTTGCGGACTAACCATTATTGATACTTGCGTAAAAATACCACCATATGTATTACATATTTGCATACATGATTTCGTGCATCAATACTTGACCTTTTAGTTTAATTATTAAACTTATCACAGTTTTTAGAGTTCCGTAGTCAACTAGGAACCCTTATAGTTTCGCCATGTCTGTCTGTCCGTCCGTCTGTCCGTCCGCGGATAATCTCAGTAACCGTAAGCACTAGAAAGCTGAAATTTGGTACCAATATGTATATCAATCACGCCAACAAAGTGCAGAAATAAAAAATGGAAAAAAATGTTTTATTAGGGAACCCCCCCTATATGTAAAGTGGGGGATGATATTTTTTTTTTCATTCCAACCTCAATGTGTGATATATTGTTGGATAGGTATTTAAAAATGAATAAGGGTTTATTAAATCGTTTTTTGATAATATTAATATTTTCTGAAATAATCGCTCCTAAAGGAAAAAAATGTGTGTCCCCCCACTCTAACTTTTTAACCATATATTTAAAAAATATTAAAAAAATCACAAAAGTAGAACTTTATAAACTTTCTAGGAAAACTGTTTTGAACTTGATAGGTTCTGTAGTTTTTGAGAAAAATACGGAAAACTACGGAACCCTACACTCTTGGCCGGTTCTTAAATATTATGTTGTTTTAATTGCATGGAGCACAGGAAGGTCCACATCTATGTATTAGATTTTTGTAAGGAAATACAACTCTACGCTACGCCTACCTGCTTTAATTGACTGGTGACACACTGAGACAGTGGATGAGCCAGAGTATAAAAGAGTGATTACCATCTCTTGTCAAAGATCTTGTTGAGACGAATCAAACGAACCCAAACACGAAGTGGTTACTAGACCTGGTTGATGAGAACTCTTGACTACCATCTGTCTTCATCATCAGATCCTGGGTACCATCTCTTGTCAAAGATCTTGTTGAGACGAATCAAACGAGCCCAAACACGAAGTTGTTTCAAGACCTGGTTGATGAATTCTCTTGACTACCTTCCAGCTTCATCATCAGATCCTGGGTACCATCTCTTGTCAAAGATCTTGTTGAGACGAATCAAACGAGCCCAAACATAAAGGAGTTTCAAGACCTGGTTGTTGAATACTCTTGACTACCTTCCGGCTTCACCATCAGATCCTGGATACCATCTCTTGTCAAAGATCTTGTTGAGACGAATCAAACGAGCCCAAACTCGAAGCGGTTTCAAGACCTGGTTGTTGAATTCTCTTGACTACCTTCCGGCTTCATCATCAGATCCTGGGTACCATCACCTCTTGTCAAAGATCTTGTTGAGGCGAATAAAACGAGCCCAAACACGAAATGGTTTCAAGACCTGGTTGATGAGAACTCATGACTACCATCTGACTTCATCATCAGATCCTGAGTACCATCTATTGTCAAAGATTTTGTTGACACGAGTCATTAACCTAAAATGATAATTATTCAATAATAAATAATACTTACTAAAAATATTAGTCAAGTTAATTAGTTAGTTACCAAAGTCGTCAACCCAAGGATCAAAGTTTTCGGTCGCAGTATACATGCAACAGTGCAGCCAAACATGCACACAAGTGCGGTTTTGGACACGGCGGGTGCCGCACACAATGACAAAATAACTTCGCGATCGTCGAGCCGCGTGCGGAGCGGACTGACATACGTCCTGCCTCTACAAGCTCTGCCGCGGTACTGACATCGCAAGCACGCGTAACCGGTAATAAGGAGGCATTTTTAAAAAATCGTCAAAAATATTAAATTGCAAGTAATAGAAAACTTTTGCATAAAATCTGTTTAAGTAAGCATTGCAGATTATTTTTATATTAAAACTACTTCAAAAACACGTAAGTTTTCGAAGAAATTGACACTTATTCTGAGGTGATTTCTGAAACAAATTGGATTCATCATATCCTCATTTACTCTATTCTAAAGCCTTATAACAAAGAAGTAGTCTCAGAAGATTGTAGTACAGGATATACATAATACAAATTTATCACTTGAAGCATTCAAAACTATCCAAATTTTACAAATTAGACGGACTAAGTCAGCACTTTTTGCGGGTTTTCCTAAACATGCACCAGAAAAAAAATCATAATTAATTAAGTGAGTTAGTTTTCAAAAATCCAGTCTCACAACATGTAAGTTAAGAAGATGTCCTAATCGAATCTTGAACTTAATAAGTCTGTTAGATGACGGAAAGTATAGCATTTTGCCGACTAAAACTATCAATTTTACATTATTACGACGTTTTCGTTGAATGGCCTCTTAAACAAACACATTACCCCGAAGCTCGAAACTTGAAAGTTTTTCAATCCGTGGACCGGTTTAAAAGCCCAAATAATCCGAAGGTAATACCTTGGTAATACTCAATGATAAATACGGGGATAAATGGGCATTAGAGGCGACGATGGACATTATTCAAATATCGGGTAGCTAGAGCTAGTCTCGCAAGAATAAATAATCTGCCATTAAGAATCTTGATTAATCACTCACACATGTCTTTGGCTGAATATTATTCAATCTACCCACGTTTGACACTTGTAGACAGTCACGATAGAGATAGAGATTGCAAATGTATACAGCTACTTATTTAAATTGTGTATGTTTATTTATCATTTAGACGTAAGTTAGTTTGTTAAGAATTTTTAATTACCAGTAAGTAATGTATACCTATATTTTATGGATGTCTGAAGCGCACAATACTTGCAAATTTGTTGATTTAATGGGATAAATAAACTTAAGAGTTTGAAATGGACATACGTAAATATGTAATGTCTACATACGTAAATATGTAATGTTAAGAAGTCCGCCCGAAATCGTATCAGAGTTACAATCCAGCGAAGAAATGCCGCCGGTATCCTTAGATTGAGTTGTGTGCTTATTACTTACTATTATTTTTAATAATTAAGCTAATTGTCTCAAGTTAATAGAAGTGATTTCATCATCACTAAATAGAAGTCTCCACTTAGTAAAGTCTATTATCTTTGCAAAGTACAAACATCTCGAGGCGGTACCAAGAAGTCGTATTATTTTTACGGTCAATAGCAAACATAGTGGTCACGCCTGAGTGGTCAATTTAGTTTGGCGACACGTAACGGTGTGTACTCATTTACGCCGAGACCCGTTCTCTCTGTTTCTAAAAATAAAACTTTACTACCAACACTTAAAGGTTTCATTTGAATGTTATGTCCAGTTACAGGGGTCGTGTGTTGACGTGACTTTTGTACCTATAAGTGCTAGAACCTCTAGGATAAACCTGTTCGATTAAACCTTCCTGCTTAGCAATAACTACATTATTAACAAGACTGTGTGTATAAACTTTAATTTACTCACGCAAACGTGAATATCTGTTCGCAGATTTCATAGAAACTTTTAAGACAATGCATTATGATTCCCACAGTAGATCTACTTTCGCAACGCACACATAACTTACGCACATTAGTTTCATTTTTTAGTAAACAATTATAAGCCTCATTAAAAGGATATAACAAGATGAAACGGTTCACAGAAAAATATGAACCGCGTACACGCATGAACATTCCAGCTTGTAGTGAGTTGATAAATCTGATACAATTTACATACACGTAATTACGACACGGGCGGGGCAAAAAAAAGTAAAAAATACAAGATGGCGGCCAAGAGCCGCATCAAACTCTCATTAAAATGCCTGCACCTATGATACTGCGGTGATGGACAATAGGCCAGTAATAGTGTGAGGCACCTTAGCGGTGGTTTGGCGTTTTTTACGGTGATGACAACATTTTCTGTTAGTCATTATGTTTGTAGATACAGTAGCTAAGGTATCTTAACATTTAAATTCCTATCGCAAGGATTTTTTATTTGGAATAACTGTCACGTCAGATTTTTGTGGACATTTTAAGAAATTATGCTCATTTTATTAACAAACGAACCATTTAATAAAGAAAAAAACTATTAATCATTTTATTCCAATTAAGATTCAAATCAAATCCGACTTAGGCCCACTTGCACCAACCACTTAACTCAGGGCTGTCATCTGTCAAATTCCATATAAAATGGTGGGTTAACTCTCGAGGTAACCCTCCATTTTCACTGGTGCAAGTGGTCCTTAAAAGATCTGTCAAGATCATTCGACGTGAGATGAATACAAACTGTTTCACAATTCTACTTTTATTTATATTTTACTTTGGCAAAGCATCTTAGTCCATCCGCCATAAAAGTGCCTACCACGTTCACTCATTAATGCTTCAACTTTAAGATAACGTTTCATTTAGATTTTATCTTGGTTGAAAGTGTTGAAACTTACCTTAATAGTCTAGATAAGACGGGAGACGAAATCCATTTTGAGATAAGAAGCCGGTTTTTTTAGGCCCGTTATGATACTGACTCCATCAATGCAGCTAGGAAAGGTTTTGCCTTTTTGCATGCTAATCTCTAATCTATTTTCATTATATTGTCTTCGGTTACCGCGATGAGTAACTACTCATGAAATAAAACTATGTAAACGGATTAAATCGCGTATAATGAATTTACAATTCATCCCGACGTTTCGAACACTTTTCAGCGTTCGTGGTCAACCCAGTCACCCGTTGACTGTATAAGAATCTGTGTAAGAATGTCCTATAATATTTATTTATTTACTTTTGTTTTATTTAACTCATATAACAGAAGATTTGATCGTCTTGGACGTTTTGTGGTGCGACATTTATTTCAATTAATCTGAAAATCACTTATGTTGGAAACTAATCTTGTTCGTTGATCCCTGGGCTATGGTATCCCTAGCTATCTATAGAAAACAACGACTTCAACGACATACAATTCAAACTAGTTGGGAACTTTAAAAGCTGTTCTGGTTTGAAGTTTTTTCATGTATTTATAATGTATTTATTTTTGACATACCTTTAATCCCATATTAAAACTACAATTTTACGTCAGATTTTTGCCCTAAGCTTAATATTTTCTTATTCCAACCTCGTCTAAACCTTTGAAGACCTTAAACGCATTCACAACATGGCTCGTGCCAAGAATGCAAAAAGGCCAAGTAGTCACATTCGTCTCGAGGACAGTAATAAGTGATGGATGGTGAAAGGCTTAATGGAACACATGTGCATAATGTTGATGATTACTGATGGTGCGAAATGTATGGCTTTAAAAGGACTTGGATAATTTAATATGATTATTGATTACTCACTACTCAAAAGAGACTTAAAGGTCAGGTAAAATTTTATTATACTAAAGGTATGGTTACATTTTCAATCCTATTAGTTCATAAATAATTCATTGAGCGTTCAAAGTATCAGTCCTAGTACTTACAATTGCAAATATTTTGTGAAAATATCCAAAAGGCATTGAAGTTTTTATCGCATCCTGACTATAAATTCTAGAACTATAAATATGTAGCTGATTCTCCTTTCATATTCCAGAAAAATCATTATTCAATTCAATTCAATTCAAAACCTTTAATGTCATAAACAACACATGTCAAAAATACAAAAACAATAATACAATAAATAAGGAATTTAAATAATCTTAAGCAACTTAGTCAAAAAATAATGATAAATTTAAATACTAACCATAATTATATATATATATATATATAAAAAACAATACAATAACAAAATTAATTAGTCCAATTATATTTAATAACACAATTAAACTTAGTAAAGAAACCTAATATTAAATTAAGAAAATTAACCAAAAACAATCACAGGAACTCTATAAACCAAGAAGGGAAACGAAATAAAAACGGTACAATCTCCTTATAAGTTGTATGAAAGTTATTGCCTTTTTTACTTAAGCTACAGATTTGATACATTAAATAGCATCCTCGTTCCCATAAAAGTCACTCCCACTATTTAATTGGAACACGCTATAGCCCTATCAATCTAAACGAATTACATCCCTAACTTTCACAAACTCTTACCTTACCATTCGGTATTTCCAAAAATAAACTGTATATTGAAGACACTACAGTTCATGTTTAGAAGGTAAAGGAAAGAGATAGGATGTACATACAGGTAGGATTACTTCATTGTGTCGTGAGTGTCCGGTCTCAAGGTGTCTGATTTAATTAGAAATACGCGGGCGATGAACTCCCGAAAAACGATTCCGCGTCTGGGGTGTTGGCAGTTCCTGCAACTTGTATGGACGAAATTAAAGTACGTGTTTTTATTGATTTCCTCACGATTTTTTCTTTCACCAAAAAGCGACTGGCAAATATCAAATGACATTTTGCACATGTTCCGAAAAACTCATTGGTAGGAGCCGGGGATCGAACCTGCGACCTCCGGATTGAGTCACACGCTCCGCTAAGCCACCGGTGTCACCAGCGCTTCCTTTACTTTTCTTTGCTTTACTGAGTGTTTGAGAATCCATATCAATTCAATTTCATCATACCGACTTCCTTCTTAGAGGAACAAAATATGTACACTTTATTTTATCACTAGGTTTCTTGTTGGGGATACAAGCTTGCATTTCCTTAAAGGGCAATATCCTTACATTGTGTTGTGTATTAGCAGTATTAGCATTAGCACTCTACTCTTATCACACGGCATAAACCAAAGTATATACGAGCTTTGTTCTTAATACGTACTTAGTTTTAACAGTCAATATAGTTGCAATTTTATTTTTGATATTTACAAAGGAAAAATTCTAACTACGCATGCATAACACAAAACATTTTTCATGAGTGTCTGTTTCGGCATTAGATTTTTACAATTTGCCTCTTCATCAGGTTCCGACATCGACATAAAAATCATGTTACGACCGAACTTTCAGTACTTACCTTTCTACATTTTTGCCAAAGCGAACCTTCAGTTTTACTTTCGTATCCAACAAGATATCCAGTTTTAGGGTTTTTGCAATCCTTTGTCTAGGCGGATACTATAATATTTTCTATCAGATTCTCCACAATTTAAGAACAATACATCCAAAGTAAGCAACCAGCCAACCATCTTCCAGCCAACAGACCTGCGCGTCTGCGCGTGCGCTTGCCTCATGTGTTTGCGCACCTGTGTTGTGAGCCCTTTATTGTTTGCGGAGCCCTTATCTCTTCCTTATAGCTAACAGGACTAAGGCAGATTGAGGCCGGTGAAGTTGCTTTACATGTGTGCATAGAAAACAATTATGAAGCTTAATGGATTGTGGAGTTGTTTAAAATATGTATAAGTAGTTCTGAATCTGTTACATTCTAAAACTCTTGTCCTTCCGCAGAGACTTTGAATGTTAGGATACTTTTTCCGAAGACTCATTTTATTCGTGTATCATCTTGGATTGGATACACATCCTAAGAAGATCCTCAATTCAATTATCTTAAATGTCCTTTCGCTAGGTTCTCGGCCTGACCTAGAACCTAGTGGAAGGACCTCCCTACCTAGGTAACTTACAATACAGTTGATATATTCGACCAACTTGAATGAGGGAGGAATTTTATTACTTCATTTATGGATTTAAAATGCGCTGTAATAATAATCCGCACTGTAATAATGATGTCTCCCATCGTAATATCTTTGTTTTTTTTTCGAAATGTTATAATTCCCCAACAACGACTTTTACAGACGGATTACACTATGTTGCTATGTTGCAATGTTGCATCAGGGTTATTACTCCGTACAAATCAGTTTGTATTTCCCTGCAACGTTTGTAAACGGTGCAACCGGCTAGTTTACCTTACTTCAGTCACTGTTCTCTATAAACTTTTGTTATGACAACTTGCCCCCGTTCGCTTGTATAATCGAGCTAACTTTAGATTCGTAAACGCTTTTGATCGGAGGTGATTGGAATACGATTAGTGCGAGCGAGAAGAAAGTATCGGTATCGCTTTTAAGAAAGGAGACTACGATCATGAAACCGGAGTTTCCTACAAACATAGTTTTCATTTACTTCCCTATTTAGGTTTTGATGTTATTGAAAATATTTTGACACAATGTGATGTACGTTACGTATTTTAATTATAGCGTTAGTCAGAATTTCGAAAACCTCACTTGTTCAAGTGCAAGGGTTAAATAAACGTCATAGTTAAGTACTTAATTTCTTCGAAGTTTAACGAAAAGTCAAAGTTTGTAAAAATTAGCTGCATAATTAATTTCATACAAAACCTCAACCGCTCCTGTTTTTAAAAAATAAAACGTTGATGAATAACTTTCATCGAAATACATCAAATATCTAAAAATATCTTTTTTTTGTCAATATTCAGGGAGGAAAATTGGGACTGCACGTTTCGATGGACAATCCCATCGGCCCTTCTCTTAAAGTTCTTACGTTCTTTGAACAGGTGCGCGTACACAGAAGTTATTTTACAACTATCGGGCATTCTCCTCACGCGCTGAGTGTTTACATGCACGAGGAAGGCTTTCAAATCTGTCTAATGGAATTTAATTGCTCTTACCTTACTAAGAATTGATTTTAACGATCAATTGAATTCGTATTTTTATGATGATTAGAGAAACATGGCAGTAGTCTACCGAAGTGCCGACATTAACAGGCTGAAAGATGAGCTTTTGGCAGTATCCACCATGTATGAGACTACTAAAAAACAAGTTGAGGAGCACATACAGGCTTTTAATAAATTGCTGCTAGAAAATAGAGATTTGGAGGAGCGGTGTAAGGCATTATTAAGAGGGGGTCGTACGAAATCCTCGAAAAGAGCATTCGGCGTTTAACAAATGCTGCTCACATTTCTCAATAAAATGAAATAAAATAAATGTAGTTATTATCTTAAAGAGTGTGTCTACAACTTTTGACTATTTAGAATCTCTAATTATTAACGGTATAATAAATAAACCCACGCAAAGTTGACCTAAAATGAGAAAAACGTATGTCGCCATTTAGTAAACTTTGTTAAAAAAATTCAATACTTTAGTTATAACATTAAGTGATTCTAAAAGCCAGATAAATGGACTACAAGTTTTGAGGTTTTTTATATTTTTCTTCTCAAAGGCAACAAAGAAATTTTACCTTAAATTTAAACTATCGTAAAATTTCCATACATTCGCCATTGCTGTCAGAATTCTCCTTTCGATTAGACGCCGTGAGCGGCTCATCGGAGGCAGACGTGTCGCCGGTCGCTCCGCGTTGACGTTTAAATTTGACAAATATTTTGACAGAAAATAGTGTACGTACACGAAAAACCATACCAGTGTAAAACTGTGCTCAAAATAAATAGGGTAAATCAATAATGTCAGGTGGAGATCCAATCTCATTTAAAGTTTAAAGGTGCATGGCTTGTGCATAAAAAATAAATAAAAATATATCACATTATTAAAGAAAATAACGAACACAACCGAATGAGTATAAATGATTTCATTCTAGTTCGGTTAAATTGAAAAAAGTTTCATGCTTTCTTTTACTCATTGGAATACATTTTCATTACGCTGGTATTAACAGTACGTCATTTTAAAAATATATATGACAGCACCTACGTCAAATTTTGTCAACCAAACTTCACAGGTTGTATCAGTTGTATGTAAACAATTTAATTTATTCATACATATATTCAGATACTTATTAATCGATTCTTACTTAGAATAGAAAAAAGGGGTATGCGAGCGGGTATAGGTATAGTGCTTCTGGTTCAAATTTAATTGTATATGTCGGAGCCGGTAGCTCTACGAAAGCATCAGGGGCCTGGCACCAGCTCCATGGTGGGCGGAAACGGTGGGCATATCACACACACACAAGTGACACAAGTCCAATAAATGTTTATGCAATAAATTATGTAACTGGTAACGAATATTACTAAATCACAACGACAGTTAATTAAGTTCCAAATCACAAAGAAATCACACCAAGTCAATCAAAGCTTTAACATCACCAAGTTATCAGAAACGGAAACGAATCCGTGGGTCAAGTGGTACAAGTCGGTACTTAAAGCGCACACGTAATCTCACGGCACGGTTCTGGGATAGCGCGCGGTCGCGCGTCTATATTCAACCATGTCCCAAATCTTAGTGCCCTCTTGGCACCTCAAGGAATGCTTATAATAAACAACTAATTTCATTACGTACCACATCGGACCCACGGCTACGTTCGGCGGTGTTTATAATATCCGCCCCGTCTCAAAGAACAAAGATATCACTGTGACAATTCCGCTAATGCTGTTAATGTAAACATTGGACCAGGAATGTGGGCCACCTTCACGGGCCTTAGCCACTATAGGGTTACAGGTGCCTTGCGCCGACATATATATAAAAAACTGTCTCAATTTCATTAAAGATTTACTCTGTGCATACCACGAACACGTAACAGTAAGTTGAAAACAATAACAATTATAAAGTACCTAAATATATCGTTGTTTAGAAAGTTAACGCTCGTTTTGAATGGCACTTCTCCACTCAACTAGACCAAATATTCATGGAACAGTCACCAGCATAAATATGACTATGAACGGCCGTGCAAAAATATCAAATTTTCTATAGGGGGCCATAAGTATTATGACGACATATTCCCGGCGAAAATTTGTGATGACCTGCAAAAACATCGTCTCTCTTTCTAGCGTCTCGCGAGCGTAGCGTCCGGCCAACTGTATGGAAAAAGACGCCGCCTCGGCGCGGCTTAGCCATAACTACGGTTGGCCCGACGCTACGATCGCGAGACGGCAGATGTGGGGAGTGTCCTTATCCGCAGAAATATCTGATCGGGTTGCTTAAAAATATTTGATTCCTTATATAGGTAAAAATCTAAATTACACTCTCACCCGCATAAATATCTATCCATTGTTAAAGCAAATATATATCTTACGGGCTAGAAATCATTAATATGTAATTAATTTGCAATAACAAACCCTACTTAGTTGCCTTACAGCCGTAAATTGTATGAGGTGATTTGACAGTTCACGAAAACGGTAGACTTGTAATGGATATGTCTGTCTCATCTGTTCGTAAATTATGACAAGTAAACTTATTACAAATCTAGTATCAGAAGCCTTTATACAAGCTTTTATTCAACTAGCCTTGTTAGTAGGTATGTTAGTTTGAGTCAAAACGTAGAAGCTAAATTTGACCCACTTTCCGGTTTCCGATTAAGCTGAAATTTTGCACACATATGTAAATCAAGTGACAATGCAATATTATGGTATCATGGAGCTAATCTGATGATGGAGCAGAAAGGTGGTCATAGGAACTCTATTATGAAACGTCGTATCCCCATTGAGTCAGGGGTTTTTAGAAACGTCTCGGAGAGCAATAGATGATTGTTGAAAGAAAGGTACAGTCGGCAATAATAGCTTGTGCCAAAAATGTTTTTTTTTGCAAAAAAAACTTATTATAAATTTGGAGGTGCAATTTTTTATTATCTCTTACATACGTATATCATTAAGAAGAAAAACCGACCAAGAGCGCGTCAGTGTAGGGTTCCGTAGTTTCCGACATTTTACATAATGACAATTTAATAAATACCGTAAGTCCGTTTTCACATTATCATATCGGATGTCGGAAGGATTTCAATAGAAAAAATTCAAGATGGCGCCTGTAATGGGATATCGGTCCGACATCCGATATCGGATCGGATAATGTGAAAACGCTTTAACTTGGAGTGAAAAGGGTTCCGGGGGTATACACCGTGTTTCACTTAACACTAAAAACCTGAAAACACTTTGTTCAGAATCGAGAGTAGAATCGATTGAGCTATATCTTGATGGGGGTAATATTTTTATTTAAATTAGTATTATTAATTATTTTTTACGTGCCCATTCTATTGTACTCGTAATACAACATTGTGTATATCGCATTGCTAGAGGTTGTTTACCTTTTTTCAGTATTTAGGGGTATTAATACTGGCCGGTTACTTGGACGATTATTTTTTCCGCTACTAGTTTGACGTTGTTTGTCAGTTTAATCTTAATGTTTATCATAAGTCATAACAAATTGAACTCTTACCTAATTACAACCTTGTCATTTTGAATATTGAGTTTATTTGCTTACTGCGATTACCTGTCCAATTTGAAGTTTACTGTGACAAAGCTTTAAAGTGTTTTACAGTGACATCTTAGCTGTCTATTGGTAAACCTTATGTCGTTGCAGTAACGTACACAAATAAATAGTCTTTTGGTTTATGATGATAGTTAGCAATTATTTTATTGAGTGTAGAGCTAAAAGTCAAGTAGAGCTGTACAGAAAATTAAAAATTCAATTAAAAAAAAAGTAACGATCAGATTAAAAGATGAATACTCTAGATGAGTTTAAAAAAATAAAAATCAGTTGGGGTGTCTGATGTTTTGAGTGATACCGGAAACACCGTGTATAATGTTATTATATTTCTTGACATATTCCTTCTATTTTCCGCAATCAAAGTAGGAAAATAATATATTTACAGTTTCATGTCTGTCAAAGATGACGTTCAAATTTATTGGATTTTTACTCATTTTAACCGTTCATTATCCTTTTGAATGTGTATACACTTCTAAAGTTTATGTATAACAGAAAATCATAAGACATATTTTCATTTTTACAATGGTTTTCACGAAGAAAGCGATGCAACTGTGTTGGGGAATTTTTACGCGATGAATAAATATCCGCGGCCTGAGGGGTGAATAGGATCAGGAATGGGGGGAATTGGGTCGCAAAGGGGGTGAATAGGTTTACGAAGAGGTTGATTAGGGTCGGAAGAGGGGTGAATTGGGATGTATGGTCAGTGCTTGTCACATTGTATAAAAGATATATAACTTACCTAAAGTGATGTTTTTATGAATGATCTCTCTGTATATGGACGCAATTTATACGTCAATGTATTGCTTCGTAGTTAGACTAGATACAAGAAATTAACACTTAGAAATGTTAATCACACTTCTGTCAACCTCCACGTTTAAACTTAAGTCCACAAAAATCACCCATGGTTGCTATAATATAAACGGATTACTTTAAAATAAAAATCATAAGTATGAAACTATACAACTAGGGAAGAAATTGTGTAATGTTGAGGAAAATGATTTTATTGAATAATTTTTGATTTGTTCTTTTTCAAGTTTATATAAATAATAAATTCTCAATTCGCTCAAAGGTTGCAAGAGATCCCTTATAGGGATAAGTTCGCCTTTGTATACCATAAGTATACTGTATTTCTATGTCCTAACTTGTCTTATGTACAATAAAGTGTTCACATACATAAATTGAAATAGATATCATACACGAAAGAAAAAACGACAAGGCCCACTGGTGGCCGAGCCGGGAACCGAACCCGGGTCTTCAGCTTACGCAGCTAACGTCATTACCACTAGACCACCCGCCCGCCGTGTGGTACCCGACGAAATTTCTCTAGTGTATGTTATCTCTGATAGGCACATTTTGATTTTTTACCGCCTCGTATATGAATCTTTAAGTCCCATTTGCACCAACCACTTAACTCGGGGTTAGTGGGCTGTCAACTGTTAAATTCCATGTAAAATGGTGGGTTAACCCTCAGGTTAACCCTTTATCTTCGTTGGTGCAAGTGTCACTTAGAGGATTACGGTATAGCGAGAGAGATGGCGGGTTCGATTCCCGGCTCAGCCACCAGGGGGCCTTGTCATTCTTTCGTTCGTGTGTGATATCTATTTCAATGCATAAGTATGAAAACGGTTATGACTTTATTTTCAAGTTAGTAATTTTTACTGATAAACTTTTTTTTGCATTTAATTTATTTCAAAAATACTTAAGTCATTATCAGTTTGCCGTTAATATTTGTGGGGTTTTAAACTGGACCAGAAGTTATATTAAAAAACAAACTATACATTTATAACCCTTTGAATATTGGAAGTCGTACTTTGGGCTACTTAGTACATCGTTTTCTGAAGATTTTGGGTTCATGGGGTCGGAACAGGTATGAACTAACGTAATGGTGAATAGGGCCAAAACCGACTTTTGAACGTTGATAGCAGTTTTTTATATGTGCCATGCTAATTTTTTACACAAAAAATCTTCCGGCGGTGTGAACTTCGGTTTGTCCTTGAAAAAATGTCGTTTTATTTAGTAATTTTCGCTCATCCTAACGTTGGGGTGAATAGGGTCGGGAAGGGGGTGAATAGGGAAAAGTGCTAGGGCTGACTCTTTCGGATTACGAACAAAACCTGACCTGTCACGAGCATATTATATTACATTTATTTTACCAAAAAATAAGGTTTTAATATGTTATGAGTAGTCGGTAATGTATTAATAAAATAAATTTATCGAAATCTACACATATGATAACCCTTAACCAACCTTTATAGTTAGATGGTGCTCTGACGCAGTGAACAAGTAAGTATGGTCGTGGGCAGTGCGGATAACGTGTCAAAATATAAGCATAGTTTGTTGCTATTTTTAATGTTCAAATAACTTCTAAACTAACGTAGTGGGTATTAAAGTAAAAGGTTCACGCTGAATATTAGCTTGTCAGAAATGTGTTTACTGTTTAGCTATACCATTGTATTGAGTTTTGTATCATAAAGTCAAACTAGGCATTTATGACTAATGATTTACTCTGTGGGGTGTCTTTGATCACTTGCATGGGGTAACATTGACCATAATGACACATAGTTGATTATTGTATGATTATGTCACGGTACTTGTTGAGGCTGATAATTTGATTTCTTCTTGTGATAAATATTGAAACAATTGCAAATAAAGTTGGTTTTTCGAAGATGGTAATTTTTATTTTTGATCAAAGTAACGACAAAATAGCGTTACAGAGTTGTAATGTTTGACTCTGTGAACCGTTTTTTAGGGTTCCGTAGTCAACTAGGAACCCTTATAGTTTCGCCATGTCTGTCTGTCCGTCCGTCCGTCCGTCCGTCCGTCCGCGGATAATCTCAGAAACCGTTAGCACTAGAAAGCTGAAATTTGGTACCAAGATGTATATCAATCACGCCAACAAAGTGCAAAAATAAAAAATGGAAAAAAATGTTTTATTAGGGTACCCCCCCCCCTACATGTAAAGTGGGGGCTGATATTTTTTTTCATTCCAACCTCAACGTGTGATATATTGTTGGATAGGTATTTAAAAATGAATAAGGGTTTACTAAGACCGTTTTTTGATAATATTAATATTTTCGGAAATAATCGCTCCTAAAGGAAAAAAAAGTGCGTCCCCCCCCTCTAACTTTTGAACCATATGTTTAAAAAATATGAAAAAAATCACGAAAGTAGAACTTTATAAATACTTTCTAGGAAAATTGTTTTGAACTTTATAGGTTTATTAGTTTTTGAGAAAAATACGGAAAACTACGGAACCCTACACTGAGCGTGGCCCGACACGCTCTTGGCCGGTTTTTATCTTTTCTTGAGATAAAATACTTTTGTAAGGGATTACATTCGATTACCATTTAAAAAAAAACATAGGGTATCAAAGTAACCCCAATGTCACTTTAAGTTTGATCACATCGGTTTTTTTTTCTGCGTACATTATTTTGTTACCTTTCTAGATTTTTAGCAGGAAAAGACTAAAAAAATTGATGGTCCCATTTTTTTTTCTTTGTTATTTTACATTGACTAATTTTGGAATTTCAACTTCTCTAACTCCTAAATTTAATGGGTAAAAATACCCATTAAATGTAGAAGCTAGAGAAGTTTAAATTCACAAATAGGTCAATGTAACCCCAGTTTACGGTAGACAACGTGAACCTATTCTAATAATTCTCTTTTTATTTGAAAGAAAATTCGTTACGATACTAAAATATGCAATCTAAGATAAAAAAATGTTTTTCATATAGTTACAAACTTAGTTCAGAATTTTTTTTGTACAACTTTTAAAAATTGTTCTACAAGTTCAAAATAATTTTCCTAGAAAGTCTTTATAAAGTTCTGCTTTTGAGATTTTTTCATATTATGAGAAAACAGCCCTTATTGCCTGAAATACGGTAGTGATATTGACATTGACATTTGCTTTTTCGTATTTTGATGGTACTTTGACTGCACTATTGTATTTTTTGCCATGCTAATTTGAACCTTATCTCTGAGCGATGTTTTTTAATTTTCAGTCACATCACAGATGTTTATGACATAAAATCTAGGTATTTAGTCATTTAAAATAAACTACAAGGGGCTTTACAGACGTGGCGACTGCAATTGGTACAGGGCCTTAAGCCATAATTTAAAATTATATTGTGATTTTTATATGTATTTGTGTTTTAGTTAATACTAAGTATGAGTTTCAACATTTTCAACTCAAGAAACTGAAATCTAGAGAAGAGACTCGGAAATTGGGTAAGATCATGAGTCTGATGCAGATGGCGATGGCGGTATTGGATAAGATAATATATGCGTCGATATTCCCTGTCTTTCTTTGTGTCTCTGACTTGACTGCTGCTAGCTGTACTCTATTCATTGGGTTTTTATTTTATACACATACTTTATTTTTATATCAAAATAAATGATAAAAAAACCTAACGACCAAAAAGAACAAAGAAAATATCTGATAGTCTTTAATACAACCCGCATATACGTAATGCACAGCACAGGCCTTTGAAGACCTGCAGGGCAATCATGGTCGCGCGATAAATGATAAAACATCGGGCCGTCCCTATCGCACTTACAAATAGTGCGATAGGGACAGCCTGATGTTTTATCATTTATCACGCGACCATAATTGTCTGCCTGGAGGTATCGGCCTTCACACACGTCTTTGAAATAATGTTTGCGGGGATAGGCAGGCTGACGATTTTTTATCTAAGTATAGAAAAGTAACGCAAAATGAAGTTGAAAGTAATTTGAAATACACCTAGGTAAACAATTAACTGAGTAAAGAACGTTATCTACATAATTAGGTAAATTAAAGTCACATGAGACATGAACAGCACGGGAAGCATGGTCGCGCGATAGACGATAAAATATCAGGCCGTCCCTATCGCACTTACAAATAGTGCGATAGGAACGGCCTGCTATTTTATCGCCTGTCGCACGACCATGCTTCCCGTGCAGAGAAGGAAAGCTAGATGACGCGTATTTTTTCTCTGTCTTCTTGTATGCTACCTTTTTACCGTTTTAATTTCTCAAAGGAGGTCAGTAGTTGACTACAAACTCAAAATACCACCCTTGAAAAAAAATTAAGGGTCACTGACCTTTCACAGAAAATTGAGGTAGTGTGAGTGAAGGGTGTTTGTGTGTGTAATGGGGTAATTTGACAGATTCTGAAAATTCTCCCTGCTCTACCCCCTCTTAAATGGAAAACATTGTAATTGTGGCCAAATGCCACCAGCAAAGATTATTCAAGCCGATGTGGCCCACGACACAACTAGGCATGCGGCAGTAGTTAAACAGCCCCCTAGAGCAGTCAGTAAGACTGTTGTTTTTTCAGATCAGATTGGGTTAGGAATGGGCCCATTATTAAGCTACCAGTTAGAGCAACAAGTGACAAATTACTGTTATCAAAACATTACTTTGTCTCATTTATGTGACCTTATTTCAAAGGGATGTTATGATAGCAGTACTACATTAGTAATTTTATTAGGAAATAGTCTTAATGTAGATAAGCTTAGCATAGATAAATTGATGTCCACACTAAATGTTATTGAAAAATCTGGTGTGGGGAAAATTATATTATGTGCACTACCTTATGCAGAAAATGTATCATATGACTATAATTGTAAGATAGCTTACTATAATTCTTTAATGTACCATGCCATAGCTGTTAATAAAAAGTACCATTTCTTTGACTTAAATAAATTCATTGAGCGCTTCATGCTAGCTCCACGGAAGGTATTTTTGCCAAAGAAATTATTTGTATATTTAGTGGAGTTATTGGCCTTCAATATTGAGCCAAATAGATGTAATAGTGTTATATATAAGTCTCAGTCAGCTGACAAAGCCAAGGACCCCATGCCTCATTTAAACTAGATTGTAAGACAGCGGAAAAACACCTAAATATGAACGTTGTTCACCAGAATATTCAGGGTTTTTCCAGCAAAGAATTAGAAGTAGGATTATTTTTAGATAGTAATAATGTTGAAGTTATGTGTATTACTGAACATTGGTTGAAACAAGAACAGTTGATATTTGATTATGTTAATTTTAAATTAGCTAGTTTTTTTGCCAGAAAATCTGCTGCTCATGGTGGCTCCCTTATTATTGTTAAAAATTGTATGAAGTGTAAAGAGCGCAAAGATGTTGTAAAATATTCCATAGAAAGAACTATAGAAATTTCATGTGTTGAATTAGACAGATATATTATTGTATGTGTTTATAGACCACCATCAGCTGACTTCAGCATATTTGAATCTACAATGGAAAATGTTCTGAATTTAGTATGCAAGGGCCAAAAACATGTTATTGTATGTGGAGATTTTAATGTTAACTTGCTCGAGTCATCTAGTAATACTGTTAAAATGTTCTGTTTGTTTAAATCATTTAATTTATTTAATTTATTTCTTGAACCTACCCGGGTAGGTGTGACTAGTGCAACATGCCTAGATAATATTTTTGTAACTGTGAATGTATAGATAAGAAATTATTTAACTGTTTTCATTCCGATCACAGCGGCCAAAGGGCAGCTTTCTTAAACGTTATTCATGATACTCCACAAACAATAACATATAGACCCATTACTGGATCTCGCTTGGAATCATTCAAAAATGAAATTCTACATAGTTTGTCTATAATACCATTTTCGCATTATGACTGTAATCATTTGTATCAAGATGTTTTCAATGTAATTCTTAATCAATTTAATAACAATTTCAAAGTGAAATCTATTAGTGGGTCAAAAGTTAAAACAAAGTTTAGTGAATGGGCTACTGTAGGTATTCACAAAAGTAGAAAAAGACTTTATGAACTTTATGGTGAGAGAGAGCTGAACAAGAATTCAGAATTCCTGGACTATGTAAGAAACTACTCAAGAATCTTCAAGAAAGTGTGTTTAACTGCCAAGAAAAACTTTATTAGTTCTAAATTGAAAGTGTCGGACAACAAAGTGAAAACAACTTGGAGTATTATAAATAAAGAAGCTGGTAAATGTAAATCACGCGATTGTCAAGTCAACATTGTATCAGATAATCAACAAATAGTGTCGAACAGCGATGTTGCCTCGGCATTCGAAGATTATTTCTCAAATATAGCCGTTAACACCACAAAATGTTTACATTCTTCTGCGGCTCAAGCCCATTCATTACTTTGTGCTAATGTTAAGAAATGTAATAATTCATTTGAATTTAGTCAAGTAGACTCTGTAAATATTGTTAAAACATTCAAGTCACTCAATTTAAAGAAAACGGAAGACTTATGGGGAACATCAGTTAAAGTAATTAGTCATGTCATAGATATAATAGCACCTTACTTGGCCGTAATATATAATATTTCAATTTCACAAGGCACCTTTCCAGATCTTATGAAATGTAGCAAAGTCATACCGCTTTTTAAATCGGGTGATTCGAGTGATATAACCAATTTCCGTCCCATATCAATACTTCCTGTACTAAGTAAAGTCTTTGAGAAGCTAATGTTAAATGATCTACTGGGACACTTCAACAGACATAGATTACTTACAAGCAAACAGTTCGGTTTCACAAGGGGCCGTTCCACGACCGATGCTGCTTCGGTACTCATTAAACATATATATAATTTTTGGGAAAATTCTTGTGATGCAATTGGCATATTTTGTGATCTTTCAAAAGCCTTTGATTGTGTGGATCATGGAACGCTCATTTTGAAATTAGAACACTATGGTTTGTCTATAAATGCCCTAAACTTTATGTCTTCTTACCTTAGCAATAGAACACAAACAGTAGTTGTTAACAAAACTCGCTCTAGCGGGACTGTAGTCCAATTAGGAGTGCCACAAGGCTCAATTTTAGGTCCATTCCTGTTTTTGGTTTATATAAATGATTTGCCATGTATAGTGAAAAACTTTTGTGAAATAGTACTTTTTGCTGATGATACATCACTGCTTTTTAATGTTGACCGAAAATCTACGGATTACAATGTAATTAATAGCACGTTAGCTGATGTACTGCAGTGGTTTACTGTCAACAATTTACTTCTTAATTCTAAGAAAACCAAATGTATTCGATTTTCTCTGCCGAATGTTAAACCAATCGATACAAAAATACTTTTGAATGATGAATGCTTAGAGATGGTAGATACAACACTGTTTCTTGGTTTAACATTGGACAAAAATCTACAATGGAGTCCTCATATAAAGAAACTAGCAAGCAAATTAAGTTCAGCCGCATACGCCGTTAGGAGAATCAGGCAACTGACTAATGTTGAGACAGCTCGCCTAGTGTATCATAGTTATTTTCACAGTGTAATGTCATACGGTATTCTGGTTTGGGGCAAAGCAGCTGACATACAGACTATCTTTGTATTACAAAAGAGAGCCATTCGTTCTATTTACAACTTAGGAACACGTGAATCAGTAAGAGAACTCTTCAAAGAAATTAATATCTTAACTGTAGCTTCCCAATACATTTATGATAGTATAATTTATGTTGTTAAGAATTTAGACTGTTTCACTAAGAATTCTGATATCCATAATTATAACACTAGAAACAAAAATAAGCTTGCCATAAAGAAGTTTCGTGTCCGTAAAGTACAGAAGTCATTTGTTGGGCAATGCATTCATTTTTATAATAAGTTACCTGACACTGCTTTGAGATTACCCCTCCCAGCTCTTAAGGACTACTTAAAAAAATCATTGATGTTAAAGGCTTATTACAGAGTCGAGGACTATTTGACAGACAAACATGCATGGCCCGAACCAGAAACTACAAAAAACGAATAGCAATTAAAATAATTGTATTATGTATAGAGGACACAGTTCAGATAAGAAAGCACATCAAATATTTTATATTTTATGTTGTGTAGGTAAATTACATATTTAATGATATTGAGATTCATATTATCTTTTTCTTCTATGACAATTTGATATGTTTTCTCTGAAGAAGAACGACGTATTATTAAGCAATAATATAATTTACTAGCTTTTACCCGCGGCTTCGCCCGCGTAATAAAAGTATTCTTATTGAAACGTTTACAAAAAATAAGATTTTCATTTGGATCCGTAGGTTTCTTTGTAGGTACAGATGTCCGCGATTATTTCGATTAAGGTAAAGCGGGGCAATTCTCGACTGGAGGGCCATTGTAACTGATCTATTTGCTGTACGGTCCGGTTTTGGCTGACTGTACCTTACACATATTACTATTGCTTTAAAATAAATTCTTGCAATGATTGTAGAATTGTTACAAAGCGACCACAGCGTAGGTAGTAGGTACGAATATGTATGTATTTTACCTATTTAAATATTTATACTGGGGAAACTTCATACAACCCACATAGCCAGTATCTCGACGCTATGGTCGGTAGGGTAGAAAGTACTTCCTTGCATTATCGCTTACAATTTTTTCCATTTTGCTTATACTTATTGCAAACGTAAACATATAAAAGGCAAGCAAACAACGATCTTCTTACAGCACATTGAATGTAATAGTTATTACGGATGCAGGATACTCGCCGATGCCTACTTACTAATACCTTCCCACTGAGCCACCTGCATTTTATCCCCGTCCCCGTCCCCTATTTCTATCCCTATCCCTAACCCTATCCCGTTCCGTCCCTGTCCCTGTCCCTGTCCCTGTCCCTGTCCCTGTCCCTGTCCCTGTCCCTGTCCCTGTCCCTGTCCCTGTCCCTGTCCCTGTCCCTGTCCCTGTCCCTGTCCCTGTCCCTGTCCCTGTCCCTGTCCCTGTCCCTGTCCCTGTCCCTGTCCCTGTCCCTGTCCCTGTCCCTGTCCCTGTCCCTGTCCCTGTCCCTGTCCCTGTCCCTGTCCCTGTCCCTGTCCCTGTCCCTGTCCCTGTCCCTGTCCCTGTCCCTGTCCCTGTCCCTGTCCCTGTCCCTGTCCCTGTCCCTGTCCCTGTCCCTGTCCCTGTCCCTGTCCCTGTCCCTGTCCCTGTCCCTGTCCCTGTCCCTGTCCCTGTCCCTGTCCCTGTCCCTGTCCCTGTCCCTGTCCCTGTCCCTGTCCCTGTCCCTGTCCCTGTCCCTGTCCCTGTCCCTGTCCCTGTCCCTGTCCCTGTCCCTGTCCCTGTCCCTGTCCCTGTCCCTGTCCCTGTCCCTGTCCCTGTCCCTGTCCCTGTCCCTGTCCCTGTCCCTGTCCCTGTCCCTGTCCCTGTCCCTGTCCCTGTCCCTGTCCCTGTCCCTGTCCCTGTCCCTGTCCCTGTCCCTGTCCCTGTCCCTGTCCCTGTCCCTGTCCCTGTCCCTGTCCCTGTCCCTGTCCCTGTCCCTGTCCCTGTCCCTGTCCCTGTCCCTGTCCTTGCCCCTGTCAAATTATCATGCTAGGAGGTGAACTATAAAAAATCCTTTCTTAGTGCTCCTCTAAGGAACTTCCGTGTTAATTTGAAATCTCTTGAACCAGAAGTAAAGATAAAAACTAAAGCTATACTTATGGCTATTTTGGATATTTTAACCTCATTGCACAACAACAGGGGAGAATATTTCTTTTCCACCTCATTAAATTTTAAAATCGTTGTATTTATCGTGATCAGCGACCCGATAAACCTTAAAAACGATACCCATATTGTGCTTTTGACTTTACCCCCTTTGCACCCCTTTAGGGGTCAAATTTCTTTAGAAATCCTCCTGTGAAGTTTCGAATAAAATAGTCAAACTAATCTTGTTTCCCCATACAAACTTTGAACCCCCATTTCACCCTTTTAAGAGGAGAATTTTGAAAAATCCTTTCTTAGTGCTCCTCTACGCCATATAAGGAACCTTTGTGCCAAATTTGAAATCTCTAGGACCAGCAGTTTCGGCTGTGTGTTGATATGTCAATCAGTCAGTCAATATCTTCTTTTATATATTTAAACCCCATTGCACCACAACAGGGGAGAAGGTATTTCACTTCCGCCTCGTTAGATTTTAAAAACGTTGTGTTTATCGTGATCAGCGACCCGATAAACCATAAAAACGATACCCATATTGATTTTTTGACTTTATCACCCCCTTTTCACCCTTTTAGGGGTTAAATTTTCAAAAACCTGAAACACGTAGTCAGCCATATGTCTTAAGGAATCTTCCTGTGAAGTTTCGAATAAAATAGTCAAACTAATCTTGTTTCCCCATACAAACTTTGAACCCCCATTTGACCCCCTTAGGAAGTGAATTTTGAAAAATTCTTTCTTAGTGCTCCTCTACACTATATAAGGAACCTACTTGACAAATTTGACGTCTCTAGGACCAGCGGTTTCGGCTGTGCGTTGATATGTCGGTCAGTCAGTCAATATCCTCTTTTATATATTTTTTTGATATTTAAACCCCATTGCACCACTACAGGGGAGAAGGTATTTCACTTCCGCCTCGTTAGATTTTAAAAACGTTGTATTTATCGTGATCAGCGACCCGATAAACCATAAAAACGATACCCATATTGATTTTTTGACTTTATCACCCCCTTTTCACCCTTTTAGGGGTTAAATTTTCAAAAAACCTGAAACACGTATTCAGTCATATGTCTTAAGGAATCTTCCTGTGAAGTTTCGAATAAATTAGTCAAACTAATCTTGTTTCCCCATACAAACTTTGAACCCCCATTTGACCTCCTTAGGAGGTGAATTTTGGAAAATCCTTTCTTAGTGCTCCTCTACACTATATAGGGAACCTACGTGCCAAATTTGAAATCTCTAGGACCAGCGGTTTCGGCTGTGCGTTGATATGTCAGTCAGTCAGTCAGTCAGTCAGTCAGTCAGTCAGTCAGTCAGCTTCTTCTTTTATATATTTAGATTGAAATTGATTTCCATAGAGTACCTAGTCTGTTCATATTCTTTGATGAATACTTTTGCATGTTAAATTGTATGTTGTTATTTAATGCATGTTAATTATAAGATGTAATGTTTTGAAAAGAAGTTGCCCGCCGAGTTTCTTGCCGGTCCCATAGTGGATACCCCCCTCCCAACTGAGGGGGGACTGAAATCTTCTCGAGGCTGAGGCGTAGGGTTAGAGCCGGCGTAGCTTTATTTGACGTTCATATGCGCATTGTAATATGCCTACTTGAAAAATAAATATTTCATTTTCATTTTCATTTTCATTTTCGAAGTCAATTTACGTAACGACATCTTCATATCAACATATTTTTTTAAATGCTGTACCTGTCATGGCTTTCAATCCGGCGGTAGCAGGTTCAAATTCTCTTTCGTAATGGAATTCTTTGAACGTTCACACTTAAAAAAAAACCGCCCAAAAGCGTGTCGGGCCACGCTCAGTGTAGGGTTCCATATACGTAGTCTTCCGTATTTTTCTCAAAAACTACTAAACCTATCAAGTTCAAAACAATTTTCCTAGAAATTCTTTATAAAATTTTACTTTTATGATTTTTTTTCATATTTTTAAACATATGGTTCAAAAGATAGAGGGGGGGGACACTTTTTTTCCTTTAGGAGCGATTATTTCCGAAAATATTAATATTATGAAAAAACGATTTTAGTAAACCCATAAGGGTAAATACCTATCCAACAATATATCACACGTTGGGGTTGGAATGAAAAAAAAAATCAGTCCCCACTTTACGTGTAGGGGGGTACCCTACCAAAACATTTTTTTCCACTTTTTATTTTACCACTTTGTCGCCGTGATTGATATACATATTGGTACCAAATTTACGGTCACTAACGGTCACTGAGATTATCCGCGGACGGACGGACGGACGGACGGACGGACGGACGGACAGACAGACATGGCGAAACTATATACGCCATTGAATTTTTCGCGGAAAAAGTAATGGTAATTAGGGTTCCGTATTCAACTAGGAACCCTAATTACCACTACTTTTTCCGCGAAAAATTCAATGGCGTATATCCCGCATTCTGTCAATTATGGTCGGTCATAATAAACTTAATTTAAACATGCTTAAGTTGAATGTTATACCTATAGAAACAAACACCACCCCCTCTCTTCTCCTAGGCTATTCCCCGGCCATGATTGTACAAATATTGTTTGTAATACCACTCGTTCGGTACACATCAGCCAATTTTAGGCCACTACGAAAAGGCTAAGACAAAACAGATTAATCGTCGAAAGTAATCAACGTTGGTATCGAAATGAAAAATGCTGGCAATGATCTTGGAGGCAATTTGAGGAAGAATCCGGCGCAGTGATAAATGAAGTCTCGTTACGTTGATGGAGCATGCCGGGGAGGTTGAGAATGTTGAGATGTGTGCAATCCACGGTAGTTTGTTGCACTTTGTCATTCGTTAATCTACACTTTGGTGTTAGAAAGCTGATGAAGTTGTGGATAAAGACATGGAGTTACTTATTGCATTTTGTTTGAGAAATTTGGTAGAAATGAATAAAATAAATAAATAAAATAAATATTACAGGACATTCTTACACAGATTGACTGAGCCCCACGGTAAGCTCAAGAAGGCTTGTGTTGTGGGTACTCAGACAACGATATATATAATATACAAATACTTATATACATAGAAAACATCCATGACTCAGGAACAAATATCTGTGCTCGTCACACAAATAAATGCCCTTACCGGGATTCGAACCCGGGACCGCGGCGTAGCAGGCAGGGTCACTACCGACTGCGCCAGACCGGTCGTCATAATGATGATGAAATGAGCTGATTTAGTCTTTGGAAATTCTTGAAAATTGGGAAAGACACCTTCACCACCCCAACTATACCTTCCTCGTACGAGTCTAATAAATTACCTTTTAAATGGTTTTACGGTATTTTCATTGTCATACTATGGTCCGGCAGCCCGTCCCTGAACAGTTGGAACTGGTTATTGTAGAATATACAACATTCAAAATATTAAATAAATGAATATGGGAACCCTGAACGTCGTCTTTCAGAATGGTTTTATGGCGGTAAAGTTCATAAAAAAGTTTGCGGTTTCGAAAACAATAATGTCTCAAGACGAGTTATTACATTTTATTTATTTATTTCAGCTTTATTGCACAACAAATAAACATGTACAAATGGCGACCTAAATGCCTAAAGGTATTCTCTACCAGTCAACCATTGGGTTAAACAGAGACATAATAAGTTTATGCAGGAGAAATTACCCAGTACACAACTCGATATCACGTGGCATAAAAGTATCCTAGTAATTTCTGTCATTTCGACTAATGTGCAAAAATATTCATCAATTTCTTTTAGTCCTGCCTGATGAGGCTATAATTTAAGTGCTACCTATTAACAGGCTATATATATGCCATTATGTTGATGATATGCCGTAAAATATAAATGAGATACTATGCATATGTATAAGATCGTAATCTGAATTAGATTAATATTTCAAGCACGTGTTAGATATGCATGTGAAGCTATAAAATCGGACACCGTGTGGATTGTGGACACAGAATTACTAATAAGAGATATGGAACAACTGTAGAATAATGAATGTATTTATAACTGCTTTGGTAAATATAAATTACCTAATATAAATACTTTAAAAATATTGTGAACAGTGTTAAAGAGTATTGGGGTGGTCGCTGGGGAATGAACATAGAATATTCATTTTTTAAAGAATAAATAACGATAATGTAATGAGGTTAGATGCTACAGCTAAAATTTGACTATTACTTAGACTCCGTGACAGAGAATGTTACGTATAGATAATATTCCGCTGTGTCTGCAATTCCTGATAAACTGATAATTTTTCAATTTTTAAATGACATCGAACGTTAGTGCCTTTTCACATTATCCGATCCGATATCGGATGTCAAAGGCAAAAATCAAAGATGACGGCTTAAATGTATGGGATATCGGTCCTGCATCCGATATTTTTTATTTTTATGAATGGGCTTACTCTTGACCACAGACTAGCCAAAGGCAAAGACGTGGCCTACGATGGAGTGCTCGCCCAGAATCTATGCCTGTTCACCCTTGATTTGAAGGTCGCCGGTTAATATGAGCTCGGAAGTATAGCCGCCGGCAAGGAATTCCACTCCTTGGCAGTGCGCATAAGAAAAGAAGAAGGAAAGCGCTTCGTGCGAATTCGCGGAATATCTACCAAGAAAGGATGGAAACCGGCCGTGCGTCTAAGAGTCCAATGGTAGAATGGGGACGGTGGAATAAGCTCGAGTAGCTCTTGAGCACACTCCCCGAAGTGCAACCTGTAAAACACCGACAGTATGCATGTGCATAGTAAATATAAACACCTGTTATGTAATTTTCACCTGTATATCCTGTCTCAAGTAATTATATTAACACAAAACATAACCCATCCATCACCTGAACATCTATTCTCACTCATGGGCGCTGCAATATTAACCGTATAAAAAAGTGGTGTTAATAAAAAGTAAGCCATGACGTCAACACTTCAATATCCATTCTTTTTATTCTATTTATAATTTCATACTTATAAATGAAGACCTATTCTGATAGCACTAACAGGTTATGAATTTGATCTGCATTTGTCAGGGTCCATCTAAGCTCAGTGTTATTTTATTATAAACGTCGCGCGGCTTATAAATATGACGTCTCTCTCCGATTCTATGGATATGATCTTTCAATGTCATAACATAAAATGACATTTCTTTCACCAAAATTGTATTTTCTGACTCAAGAGTCTGAAGGATAATTTTCCTGACATATTATCTCTTTTTTTTTTTAAATATACATACGTGAGTGTGTTTAGTAAAACGTCCCACTATGTCGGTTACCATTAAGGCGAGATTTACTCATATCTTTATACATATAAATAAACTGACAAAGCGGCTTTATAGCAATTGACAAA
Source organism: Leguminivora glycinivorella (assembly GCF_023078275.1). Lineage (NCBI taxonomy): Eukaryota > Metazoa > Arthropoda > Insecta > Lepidoptera > Tortricidae > Leguminivora > Leguminivora glycinivorella. Next base: position 5,427,329 of record NC_062973.1, read on the forward strand.
GTGGGACGTTTTCTCGTTCACACTCACATATGTCGTTTTCTTTGACCCTGGCTGAATTGTCTCTACGTACAGAAACCATTTATTTATGTATTTTCAAAATGAAAAAAAAAAACAGATCTCAACCAAATCATACTCAACCTATATTTTATATTCTTACAATCAGAATACGCCTCCTAGTTTCTTCCCAACAACTTGCAATTTTTTCTACTCCACCTGTTAAAACATCTGTCGATATCGGTTCGATATTTCACGCAGCCCGTCCGGCGCGTGCGCACATGACTTCAAATTCGTTTTAATTAAATGTCAACCATGTCATTAACATTTGTAGGCAAAGGTGCTCAGTCTGAATAAAAATTATGGATCTATTTGAATACATAAATGTATTTGTTTGAAGTTATTGTAGCTTTTGTAACAGCATTGTGTATGCAATTGAGTACAGTGTAACCTCGTTAACTTGTACTTCGATAAGGCGAAATGAAATAATATTCCCTTCTTCCATGAATATAGTTTCACCCGTATTGCTTTGTTTATATTATCACCAGTGATAAATTAACTTTTTAACAAAAAATAAAACCGCCTTCAAAAAAAGCGTGTTACAAAACACAGAGAAACTAAAAAGCCAAAAATAATAAACCTTCGAATTCAGATTTCTTATCGGATTGCAATAATCTAAACATCCAAATTATAAACAAATCAATTATTTTTGTAGTCGGTACCAGACCTGTTCGTCGCCTTGCTATTTCCTGTTTGCCCCACCCAACCATACGCAGGCTGGCCCCGACTCCAAAAATAATTGATTTGTTTATAATTTGGATGTTTAGATTATTGCAATCCGATAAGAAATCTGAATTCGAAGGTTTATTATTTTTGGCTTTTTAGTTTCTCTGTGTTTTGTAACACGCTTTTTTTGAAGGCGGTTTTATTTTTTGTTAAAAAGTTAATTTATTTGTTGATTTTTAGTGGTTCCTAGTGATATTATATGTATCAGTCCGAATATATGTACAGTAGTGAAAGAATTATCCTTTAACTCCTAACCGTTGAGGAGTTGACCTTCCATCATCAGCTCAGCCACATAAAATTATTACCATCAGGCGTAAATACTGGTGTACCTTTGAAAAATACACTAAGAACATTACATGTGCCTATAACATTTGAAGAGTTCCCTCGATTTCTCCAAGATCCCATCGTCAGACCCCGACTTGGTGCCAATGGGACCATCTCGGGGTTATACCCGTTCGATCAAAAAAAAATTTTGAAAATCGGTCCACGATCCTCGGAGATATCGAGTAACATACATACAAAAAAAAAATAAAAAAAAAATAATAAAAAAAAAACATTCAGTCGAATTGAGAACCTCCTCCTTTTTTGAAGTCGGTTAAAAAAACCTATCATATATTATTCAGTCTCTTGTCAGTACAAATGACGAAAACTTGTTACCTTCAATTTTTAACCCCCGACGGGGTTTACAAGTTTGACTTGTCTGTCTGTTTGTCCGTTTGTCTGTCTGTCTGTCTGTCTGTGTGTGTGTGTGTGTGTGTGTGTGTGTGTGTGTGTGTGTGTGTGTGTGTGTGTGTCTGTCTGTGGCATCGTAGCCTCCGATTCGATGAACCGACATAGATTTTTTTTTTGAAAGCTGAGTTAGTCGGGAGTGTTCTTAGCCATGTTTCATGAAAATCGGTCCACTATGTCGGGGGTTTTTTCAAAATTTTAAATATTGAATAGTATATACTGTTACCATGGTATAGGGCTTGTTTTAAATACCTGTACTTATGCTGCGATTGTTGTTCAGCACCCTTAAGATTCCAAATTAAAATAAATTCCATGTAATTTTTAATTATTATTTCTTGTGCACGCAACAAGTGTATAAGAACAACAAAATACCAATATGACTTATACAATGTTTCTTTCGCGAGGCTTTTACGAGACACTCTTTTCCGTCTCGCGCGCAGCTGCGCTGTTACCATCATCACTTGCCTACTATTTTACTCAAACCAGCGAACATGATATAATTATGATTTCAAACAGTTTGTTTTTAACCTCATTTTGTATATTACATACGCCCTACACAGTCACTCGATCTTGATTTTCCCGAGGACCAAATATTTATATCTTTAAGACGCATAAGCATTAAAGCAATATAAAGGTTAAAAAATTAAAAATAAGTAGTCATAGTATGACTTTGTCGATCGAAACTCTTCTAATTCATATTGTGTATTAGCTTCTCCATACATTATGCTTATGTACAAAAGATAAAAAAGATTGATTATAAAATATTGCGTTTTTGTATCGAATGCGAATAGTACTACCATTCTCTTTTATTGTTCCCTTGATAATTTGGTGTTTTCAGAACTCGCGTTTTTTTTGTTCGGGTAAAATTTTAGTATTAAGTAGCTTGTTGTAATGGATAGTTTTACCAAATATGTGTCAATTGTGTGTGAAGGACCCAATTATAATGGTTGGCCAGAGACAATTACTAGGCATCTCACTGTAAGAGCAGTGCGCGGGACATTCCGTCGTGTGCCGATATCCAGACGTTTCCGCGCACACTTCTTCAATTATTCTTCCACTAAGTATAAATATTTATCGACAGATCGACTGTTTCCTTCATGGTTATGGCTATTATTATTATTATACTGTTATAGCTTTATTATAACGGGTCTTTAGTTAAAATACGCAGTAAATATCGAACTGAAGGCTATTTATTCTTTAAGAATTACAGCTATTCGCTATGTAATAATAGTCCTTTGAAACGACAGGCTGTACGTAAATATAGTCGTTATAATACTATACTATATGTATATGTATAATATAATATATACTTATACTTATATTTAATATTATAAATGGGAAAGTGTGTGTGTCTGTTTGTTTGTCCGTCTTTCACTGCAAAACAGAGGCAGAGAAGGCAGTATCTGATAGAGGTATCAGATATATTAGAGGGGACGTGGATTAATGAACACGCGACTTATGCGTAGGTAACGGCACGGTAACCGTGTCTTCAGAAAAATTTGACCCCGTCGACTTCAGAAATATAGCAAATGACAATAACACTTTAATTACTCCACAACATGCATTGTCAATAAATTAAACCTAAAAGTACAAAAAAAACTCAAAAAGACTGCAACTGCAAGTCGCCAGCAATAAGAGTTTAATTTCTTAATTATTTCAGAATGTGTTTAAAAATAAAGGCCGTAGTTTCGACTGCATGACGGTTTGGTATTTACTTAACTTACAAAATGTTTCGTGCATTTGCAATAGGTACAGGTATACGTTTAAGATAATACAAACATGCTGACGATTTAAAATGGTTGTTTCATGACCGCTATCAAAAGTTTAGATTGCAGTTAGTTACTTAAGTTGGATCGTGATTCAGTTTTAATGCAATGTAGACTTAATTGTTTTAAGAGCCCGGCTTTGTGTCGTAAAACACAACGTGCAGTAAACCTTTTATTTTGCTGTTTTTAATTTCCTATTTAATTTAAAATAATACTTATTACAGTTATAGCCAAAGGCGACAATTATGACAAAAGAACATGTTGATTACCTACCAAAGAATTTTAGTTAAATCAATTAAATCGTTGGAAATGATAAACGTTTCACATTGAGTTTATATTTATGTACATTCTGGTACTTGCATTGTGTTTAGGACTGAGGTTTTTATATGCTGCCTTTGGGATTATCCCATGTTCGCGATATCGCTTAATATATATCCTATATTCATATTCTTGAATAATTGTTGATGTGTTTGAGTTTTCGCACTTCATACTTTACGATGTAAACACTTAACCCATCTCATAAAATGTATAACAAATCGTTTTCTGGTCTCATAAAAAACAGCTCAATATTATACTTATATGAATTCGTAAGCGTCCCGGACGGTTGAACACAAATTGTTATTCAAATGGCGGTTGAAGGCTTTGCGATAATTCGGTCCAACTTTTTAAGCCAACGCCGACACGTGTTTTGAAGTTCAACGAACAACACCATAGTATGAGGACTGGACAAGTAAAGAAAATATCATTTCTATCTTTTTAGTAATTTCCATTTATGTTCAAATATTATAAGGAATACCTAACTGATGATGATTAGGTAATTTGACAGGGCCCTGATATCCTGATGATATCCTAGCTAGCTTTATCTTCTTTGTCTCTCTACTCTCTGTAAAATAAAAATGTCGTGACCAACTGCTAACCTCAGACAGAATATGATCCTAGCCAGTTTGTTGCCACTTTCCGCGACTGGAGGTGACTTTGGGTAATCTTTTCAGTCTTCCTTCCATGGCAGATTTCATTTTATCAGTCCGTTAGATACCGTGGTCTACTAGCCTAACCTTTTAATTGTAGCGTATTCATCAATTGTACCTATTTAGCAATATTCAATTGGACCTTTGTTTGAAGATTGTCAAACACTATTTAGTCTCTTTGTTCTTTCACAAGACTACGTCATTGTCATCTTTTTCGAAAGAACAACATTCTTCTCAACAATAAACCTCTCTCAATCTCTCGTCTCACTGCATCAAGTAGTGAGATTGGGTCAAACGTTGGAACCAATTCAACCAATGTATGTTAGTTAGTAACAAGAGGCGCGAGGTGTGCACCAAGACGGTAGCGTCACGGGTCGCCACCTCCGGAAGGAACTTATCGTGGGAACCTCATGGGAACACACCAGAATAGACCCACCTGCTTAATTGCGACGTAATTATCTTTGTTCTGAATCTGTGAGCCGAAAGCTGGATCCTTTGGAGTTTACTACATCAGATATCGACGGTCCTTTGAGGTTACTGAATCAAACATTAGGTTGGTAGATCAGACTAGACTATTTTTTACATAAAAAGTAAACGTTACTCATAAAACTGGCACTTAAAATTTAAACGTTTATTTTTTCTACAGATATAATTTTAGGTGGGTTTTACTTGTCACTTTTTGACATCTATCAATGATGATAGTATGACTATTCTCCATAATGGCATCAACGCTGTCAACAAAATTACATATTATCGCCAAACTGTATAACAGTTTGTTGGCGATGCGCTCTCATATTCAATGCAACTTTATTTACTAGTTTTGGATGAAATAGTATTTTTAACATTGGACCGTACTTAAATTGAAATCCCACGCAGCAACAATCGCGACTTCATACATTGTGGATCACTTTATTGCATTTTTAATAAGCGGTTTTGTGGGTACCCGTCACGGTTCATGATTTAATTGTTCTGTCTTGAAAATATGCTTGTCATCTACTTTGCTGTCTGTGGTATAATAAGCTATGTTTTAGTTTAAACCTTGACGATTTTCACACTTGAGAATTAACTTAATATGAATAATTATAACAAGCCTATTGTGTAGTTTAATAGACCATGTATCAGAGTACAAAAAGTGCTAGATGTTTTTATCGGCTGTTCGTAATTCGGAAACACGCACTAAGTTTTGGCCAGGGTGGCGTCTTGGATCGTCATATTCACATTGGTCTTTTGTCAATTTCTTAAATTCGTTAGATTCTGCTTTCGTCGTCCATTCTTCATTCGCCTGCTGCTGATGGAAACAGTAGTTTTTGTCGTCTTTGATCATAGTAGCTATTTGTCTTTTATTTCGGCTCATTCTTTATATGCTAATATGGCAAAAATTTAAAGATTTGACTGAAACTTACAGAACTAGCTGTTGAAATCAAGGAACAGTGAATGGTAATTAGGATTTAAATCGGCGTTATTGTTCACTAAAAGCCATAAAAGACGTTAGCCGGATTGTGCATTGTAATAGTAGCTACAATTGCGCTAATAAAACTTTCTAACTCTAGGTAATCTAGGCATTTAACCTCAAATGTCCGAAACTTGAGCTTGTGGGTCAGACTAACCAGCGTACCTAAAAATAAAGTTATCTTAGAGTTCACAGTAGCCTAGACAGATTTTTATACTACTAATCTTAATCTATAATCATCATCATCAATAATTTAAGAGTTAGCCTCTTGTAGGTGGAGCAACTTCCATGTGTGCCGGTCTTCTGCCTTCCTTTTGACTTCCTGATACGACACGACGTTGATTCTTTCCTTTATTTGGGTCATATACGCTCTTCTTGGTCTCCCCTTTTGCCTTTTTTCCTCAATTCTTGCCTCAAATCTGTAATAGGTATACATATTTAAAGTAGGGCCTGATTCCGATTTCATAAGTGGTAAAAAACGGGTAGTATGCGGACTCTAATGCCCACACCACACATAATAGAACGATAACTCTAATGCGATTAAGTCTTCAAGAGCTTAGTATTGTCTTTTTTGCACGGCGGCATCCTTTTATCATTCTCTCCGGGTCCAAAACCAACAACGGTAAAACTAAGATCACGTCACCGCGATTTGTTTGACTAGAATTACGTCATCATATAATTTTATATCAATTTCGACGTGTGTGTCCGGAAATGTACTATCAAGCGTTTCCACGCAGCTTTGTTTCATTGGCTGCGTAATCTTGAATTTTAAAACACGATGCACCAGTGAAATGCGACTCTTGAGTTTCGAGTTCGTCTCAATACTTCTTGGTCAACTATGTGTAATGAGGGTGCTACTACTATACTGGTTCCCTCAACCATCTTGCTCGCCTGTGCTTTGTAAGTTAGAATTTAGAATCATTGTTCTTACCTTTTATTTAAACGTTTTTTTTCCTAAATCAACCGGAAACACTAATGCTTAAATAATTTTGATCATAATTTTAGCTCCGGTGTTTACTTTAGTATCCGTATATTATTTTGGTATTATGTCAACGTAGATTAAAATAATTTGTAAATCCTTTGAGACCACCTACAAACTACCAATTTCATGACTGTTATTTATTTCAGACGGTAGCAAAAAGCAGTTACGCTCCTATTGAGTTCCTGCTATATGAGATCATATTGAACGTCAAATCAAAGACAGCAACCTTAACTCTAAATGCTAAATGTAGCTGACGGCACCAAAAGGGTTCAACCCTATTTGCACCCACCTAGTTTATTTATGAACAATCCCCAAGTCTATCAAAAGATTCTTGATTATTGTCGGAGTAACCCGTTGATAAGGTAACCAGAAATTGCCAAGTATTTCTAATAACTCATTAAACCTAGATCAATTTAAACTTGATTGCCTACACAACCTGCTAATGATACCCTTTATTACACCTGATACTGTATAATGGGGGGGGGAGTATACTAAATGAAATAATGAGACGTATAATTAAATGTGCACTAGTTCCTGATGCCGTCTGTCGTATTACTCGCTCTATTGACTCCTTCGACACGCCGGTTCAGTTCGACAGTTGAATATGGTTTAGTTTTTCTTTTTTTTAACTTAGTGTCAAGTAGGTCAGGAAGCATTCATTGTGATTCGAATAGACAGTCAAGTCATTTCGATGCGACTTGAAACCAGGTCTTAAAAAATTTTGGTTCTGTAGTTCAATCATATGCGAATCAAGGAGGCGGTTACGCGAAGTCTCTTGTAAATAAATATAATTTAAGTAGAAAACAATGGAGAGTTATGTTTTGGAAGTTGTACGAAACACCGCAATTCCTAAATTTGCATACGTTCGTTTCATATTGAAATCTTGTGTCGGCCTTCTGCTCGGTGGGTGTGTAGTTGTGTACCAACCAACCAACAAACCGATCAAGCAAAGCTTTCGAAATCTGGTCTGTCTATCTCTTTGAGCTTTGACCTCTGTCTTATCATTCACTTCTCTTATTACAGGTCAAACGTTTTACATCACAACTTTTCTATAAATAAATAAATGTGTAAGTATAAGACATTCTTACACAGATTGACTGAGTCTCACGATAAACTCAAACTTTGGCGGTCCTTACCGGAATTTGAACCTAGGACGTCGGCTTAACAAGCAGGGTCACAACTTTAACCTATCAAAACGACGGTTTACTTTTGGTCAAAGGCTCGTTTTTTTAAATGCTTGTTAAAATTCGAATAAAATAGATATACATGACACAATATGTACATCAAATTGATTGAGTGTTCACTAATCACCTGGCCAGGCTGATCGTCAAACATTTGTAATATTTTAGACTTGAACAAAATATACCTCCGTTTTATCCGAACTAAAACGTTGGCGAATAAGAATAAGGGGAGTAACACAAATTTGAACCGTAACAAGGCTATGTCAGTTCCATCGTGCTCTCTGAACCACGACCTGCTGACTCACCCTTCCGCAAGGATTCGTGCCTCCTGTGACTAACCGCCACAAAAACTGCCATTGTTCCTATATTCCTCTCTCAAATCACCAATAAGAATCCTTATTTCTTCGAAGTAAGGTCCTCCAATGACTAGGGCTTCTAGTTCATTGTGCATTGTGTAACATTACTTACAGTAACGATTCTTTTTTACGACTCCCTAAAATGTAGCTTAAGCTTAAAACTTACTGCGACGTTTATGGATGTCAGCGTTACCTAATACAGCTTTGGAAAGGCGTTACACGTAGGCTGTTAAGACTTATATCATTAGAGGAATTTGAATTAACTTATGGAGTTTAATATCAACCGCCTCTTTTAAGTCATAAGTCAACTTGATAAAAAAACTATACGAACTTTGATCTTAGCTTACCACAGAGTTGGTTTTCACCTTCTTCGTTTGTCCTTTATTGCTATGACCAATCAACTTGACAGCACAAGAATATAATAACCTTTTTGCTCCCAACATTTCCTTCTATTTTGCATGCTAAAGAAAAACATCTTCAATGCCCCGGGCCACAAGCCGTGTGGGAACTCCGGCCAGCCATGACGCCTTGGCCGATCTAATTACTACATTTACAACTCCGGTCAAAGGCTAATCGTTCTGAATAAAGAAACCTACCAACTGCTAGTCATTTTGTCAAAGGGTAGGCTGTAATAAGGAAGAGCAAAAGCTGCAGCAATTTTATTGTTTCTGATGTCTTTATAAATGATTAAGGGTGCATGGCCGTAATTTGGTCCAGTTAGGATAATGCTATGTGATTGTGGTCAACCAGGGTTGACCATTGGCGCCCGTAGTTAGCTTCGAAGTTGGATATTCACAGAATTATAGACGAGTTATATAATAAGTTGGCTGATTTAATGTGTAAAAAAATATATAATTGTATCGAAAATTTATCATATAACACAAGTTTTTGTGCCTGCATATGAGAAAAGCTGAAGGGGTCTTTGAACTTTGGTAAACTAACCACAAATTAAATAGTTGTTTTTAAATGGTTGGTGGCACTTTCAAACGCTACCTGTTGTATTCACTTGCACCAATTTATGTTCAAAAGAACTCTAACCAAATAAATAAAGGTATTATCAATATATATTTTTTCTGCACCAAGTATCAAAATCTAGCTAAAGCAATTTAAATCTCCCTACAAACAGCGTGAAACTAATTCACTGAAGTTCCGCGAAAACTATGTTCTCATCATTTCGCTTTTTTGCCCCGAGACATACCGATTTGCAGTTCCACGAAACTCTATCCCGGGTCGTGTTGTACGTAATTGTAACAATTGTTTTCTAATAGAGTTTATTGATATATTGAGCAATGGCCGCAAAGAATAAGTGTGGGAGCGCGGCGGCTGCCCGCTTCCCGGTTACGATGAATCTTGGCGCAGCTTTTGTTTTTGCGGTTAAAAAACATGAGTTTTCTCACAGGTTTATGACGTGGTGTTAGAAAACGATAAACATGTTTAGACAATTATACTAGCTGGCTTTGTATTGCAAAAGGATAATAATCTAGGGACTGAATTAGAAAGCTCCGATAAAGAGATAGTAAAGTCTTTTGAAGTAAAACGGTCCATCATTTTTGTTATTCGATAGGCATAATTCTTATAAGTCCCAGGCCCCAATACTACACCAGGTTTCGGTTTCGAAATTTCGACTTGTTTAGTAAGAGAAAAACATGTTCGATTAATTGAAAAATAATTGTTTTACTTACCTTAAATCAGCATACTTTAGCAATAGACAGATATTTTCCAATCAATCAACATTAGTAATGTAATGTGGGAGTACATATTTTAAATCCTATGCAGCACTCTAGGCACAGAATAAGCCATAGTATCTCTAGGTGCGAGATAGCCATTAAGTACTAATCTTATTTGTCGATCCTCTAGCGTTGGTCTATCAATAGGACATAGCACTTGACCTTACGGATGTAATAGGAAACTAACGGGATGTCCAAATACGTCATATCAATAAGATCCCTCCTCACCGCCATCTTTGATTTTTCCGTGCGTGCGCGCAGACCGCGATCGCCGTGGGAATACGTCGCGGTTCAAGGGTTCCTTATTTAAAATACTTAATGTACGTAGACCAGTTTATTGTTTTATTAGGACATAAAGCTTTTTTGTAGCATCTTTCTGCCGTTTGTTGAACGAATTGAGACTGTAAATCGACATGCTCCTTTGCATTTTTAATGAATTGCGTACGTTGAATTCATTACCATTTCTTAATATTTATTATTGTAATTTAAAGAAATAAACTTGTTTTTGTCGAATTTAATATTTTTCTATTCAGAATGAACGGGCAAAAAGTTTGTTCCAGATATGAATAGCCCATCTTCAGAATATAAATTGAAGAAATATTTTATTATGAAGTAACACAACTCATAATTTACAATAAAACTTGCGTACAATTATAAAATAAATAAAAAAAAAAAAAACAATTATTACTACATATATAAAAAAGAAGGTAGGATACCTAGAGGAACCCGTTCCGGGCCATGCCGGGTCCAAAGGTCCCCATCACGCTAGCAGCGTTACCCCGCTGTATGGCGATGGAGACCTGTTGGACAAGCCATGACTCGGAACGGGGATCTTTTGTTTTCTCCCTGAGGCGCTTTCCGATCTCTCGAAGAAATGTTTTGCAGTTAATCGATAAGATCTAAACTTGTGTACGTAAAACTATAACTTCGAAGTCACTCTACATCCCAAGTGAGTGCAAGTATTTTTCTTGGATTCGGATAATCATTATTAAACATAAATTTAAACTGCATCCCTTTTTGACGCTTAATATCTTGTAAGTGTTCTATTACAAATGTCAAGTACTGCTATTGATCGAGTTCAGCTGAGACACCATATAAGCATAATCCGCGATAACGTCGGAGGCTGTTCGATTCCAGCCTTGGTCAACCGGAAGCTGTGGTCGCTTTTTAAACCCCGACGAAAAAACGGCGGGGTGTTATAAGTGCAACGTGTCTGTCTGTCTGTCTGTTTGTCTGTATGTCTGTCTGTCTGTCTGTCTGTCTATCTGTCTGTCTGTCTGTCTGTCTGCCTGTGTGTGTGTCTGTCTGTGGCATCGTAGCTCCCGAATGGATGAACCGATTTAGATTTAGTTTTTTTGTTTGAAAACTGAGTCGGGAGCGTTCTTAGCCATATTTCATGAAAATCGGTTCACTATGTCGGGTTTTTTTTTTTTCAAAATTTTCATTTTGTGGTTTGGTTATTCGTAGTAACTATAATCTTTATTTCAGTTTTAGTTAGTTTTAGTTTCAGATCTAGCAATCGTGCAAACTTTAGCTACGATCACATCGCTGGTAAAATATCCGACTCAACTTACATCAACGTTCGTCGTATCCCGCACCACAGCACATTCTTGTTTAACAAGATCTTATTTTAAAATTACCTTTGTTACGGTACGGTCGCGAGATCAAGTGTTATGGTCCACATTTCTCATCCACAAATTAGATAGTTTGGTTGCCCAATAAGCATACCTTTGTGGGGACATTCCTTCACGCTCACTTTCTTAATTTGAGGCGACAGTGTTTTTACAAACATGTAGGTAATAGGCTAGTTTCCTACTAGTCAAATCAGCTTCTTTTTAAGAACTGTCAATTCATTTACTTTATATCTTTCTCTTTGACTTTTCAAATAGAAATTATGTTTAAACATAACTACTGTCCATATTTTTCTCCTAATTATGTGGTGCTTTATTTCGTGCACTGTATAAAATATTTTATTTTAAGTACCTATAGGAAACTAGCTATTCCTTTTTTTTACTAATTTGAAGAAGCCGTAGACTACTGTAATAATTCTATTTGTTGAAAAAGTGCAGTTTTTATCATTAAAATTATGTTTTTATTTAGCAGAGTCATCACAAGACCTTAAATTCTCAGCATTAGGGTGGTGGCTAATTTAAAATAATTCTACTAATTATTTAATAGTACTATTTCCTTAGGAAAACAGGCTTTTCTTCGAAAAAATATTGACGAATTAAGGTGTATTGAATTGACCCAAAACCTACATATGTTAATATTGCCATACTTTGTATTATAAATGCTATGCCAAGAAGTGCTAGTTTGGAACTTTACTGTATTAAAACTTAGCCTCGCTCAAGTTTGTAAACTATGGTGTCAATTGTTTGGCACAAAATCACTTACTGAGAAAAACATTATTTACTTAAATATACTTAAAACTAGGTAAGAGAGGGTAGCATGCGGTGCCCGAACACAATCTTGTCTTAAAAATTAGGGTAAGCGCATAAAAGTATGGTAAGCGGTAGCAACTAAAGAGACATTGAAATTAAAATGAATGCACAAACATGTTGGGCCAATTTCCTTCAATATTGATACCAGCTCATCTATTTCGATGAAAGCTTTCAGAACAATGGCTCATCGTAAACATTGATGGAGCGATCAGGGTACGTAGCCAAGTCCACAAACGCTTCCGATGAATTATCGTTATCATAGCTAACTGTCTCTATCGCTCTTCCTTATTGGCGGGAAGAGCCAGGCCGCGTTTCGATTGGCGTCGAGCGTCAACCATTGTCTTTTCTGCCAGCAGTTACGAAGTGGCCATAAAATGCAAATAGGCCGGACTATAGTTTGGGCGTTAACCTGTCCTCGGCGATCATAAACATGGACTGTAAATAACTAAACTTGGAATTGTGACGATGGCTTTGGTGCTCGGAATGGTCACGTCTGGAGCGTCTTTAAAAAGAAACCATTAATGCAATAATAATTATTTGAATATTGATTGTTGTGGTAACGACAGGTCTGCTTAGCTTGTAGCAGTATCTATGAAGCAGAGGTAGTCCCGGATTTAAATCCTGTTTTATCAAAATATAATTACTTGAGGTGTTCCCCTTGCGCTATGACATGGGGTTCTTCAAGAAGCAGGTATTTAGGGTTCTTAAAGGTCGGCAACGCATAGGTGACTCCCCTGATGTTGCTTATGTCCATGGGCGGCGATGACTGCTTTCCACCAGGCGGCTCGTCTGCTCGTTTGCTGCCTATTTCATAAAAAAAAAATCTATATTTAACATATATTGTATTTTTGTTATTGAGCTAAGTCCTGCCCTTGTATTGTTTTATTAGACTTTTATTCAGTATCTTTGTAGGAGAACTAAGCCTGTGGCCTGTGGTTTTAAACTAATATGTGCATTCAATTGGGTTGGTTCAGTTTGCATGAATTTAATTTCACGCCCCACACGTATAAGTAGGTAATAAAAGTCATATGCGTTATTTATTACTCGACTATTTATGATAACATAGGCATAATATTTGTGCACATTCTTGGTCATATAGAGATTTGCAGATCAATCACTAAACATAAGTAATAATTATCATGATTTCGGAAACATATAAAAAAAATCTAGTGTGCTTTTGATTAGTACCTATCCAAATATAAAAATAATACATACTCAGCATAACATTTAAATTCCCACCAAATTACATGTATATTCTTAAGTACCTATGATTAAAATTTGAATAATCACTCCCTTTTTATCATATTAACTAATGCCCTAACGGAATCGTTTGACCGATTAACCTCCAAGCTCGGGCAACTAATCAGAAGATTCCAGCTCATCTGGTTCATTATCTAAACGGTTACCAGAGAAAACACCATAAGGCACGGCCCGAGTCAAACAGGTTGTCGGATTTTGGAGAAATCTCGTGCGATACTGGATTTTTTTCGTGCTAAGTTAAAGCGCAGTAAGGAGTCTTTCGAAGCGCATGACATAAGCTTTTCTAAAAATTTGTTGTATATTCATATCTTCTGCCGGGCTAGCCATTGACAATCGTATACGCTTCGTGGTGATCAAAATACAGTCTGTCTCTGTCGCGCCACTACAGAACTGCGGAGAAAGCTAGCTACGAATCGATTGTGACATTGGGTACGTACCCTGAGCATCATGCAAATTCATTCAGATAAATTAGCTGCGTGACATTTGTGTGTTTATTCGTTTCTTATACCGCCTCTTTCGGATTGGATTCTGTTATTTAAATGTGTTCTCATAGGGCATAGCCAACAATGGCCAGTGTCGATGAAGGTTATAATTATAGAAACAGTTATAACTGTTAGAGTGGACAGATAGCGAAGTGCTTTAAGGTGTTATTAATATTTTGGTTGACAAGAAAATTGCGTTGATTGCAAGAGATGATTGATTATAAGTTTATAATCAAGGCGTCATATAAATGGATTTTTCTCTTCAACTTTTGGGCATTAAAGTCTTCTAGGTTAATCACAAGATTTTTGGCAGTGGATTAGTTTTACTATACAAAAGCTGTTATTTTATTTGCTAATTTAAAGGGAAAAATTATTCCTATAGGAGAAGTGGTAAATTAGTCTCTACTGTGGCGTAGACAGGGAATTAATATATTCTGCATAGGTGGCCAGGTACGTAAGGGTATTCACCAATGAATCACGTTTAAACTGGGTGCTTATAAACTTCATTATATGTGCGCTTAGTTAAGTAAAAACATTCAAATCCACAATGGAGTTTATAGCTATTCTTTCACACAAAACACACTCGTTAAATTAAAAATATTTCTTCTAAAAGCAAATACATATGCCCACCCTTCTTTATTGGTGATATTATTATGCTTGCTAGAGGGCGCTGTTCGCAAAGTGAAAACATCTTCATCGGGTATTTATAAATTCTGGTAATGGCAATGGCAACCAAATTAGGCTCAACTTGATACCTTTGTTGCTATTTAAGACTACCTGTGCCTGTGTGGTGACGGGTTAAGAATTTAACCACCGTTCTTCCCGTGGGTGGCGTAGAAGGCGACTATGGGATATGGGTTAAATTGTGGCGTAGGCGAGAGGCTGGCAACCTGTCACTGCAATGCCACAGTTTCGTTTTCTTTTAACCCCTTATTTGCCAAGAGTGGCCCTGAAGCTTTAGTAGTTTCATGTGTTCTGCCTACCCCTTTATGGGATACAGGCGTGATTGTATGTATGTTGTATGTATGTATGTAAGACTACATAAATCAAGAGGTTTTATGCAAAACTTCGTCCATTTGCTGGTTCGTATTTCATAGTTTGCCTTAATTTCTAGAATTAAATGATAGAATAGATCACGGCATTAGACGACCAGCAGACAACCGTTCACCAACTCCACATAGGTTCGTAACTGTCGTTGTTTTGAATGACCGGCGTGAGAACCCCGTGTTCACTTGTTCAGTCTCATATTTGGCACGCTAGTCCACAGTTCAAGCTATATACAGCAGTATCGTGTCACTTCACTCAACAAAATGGTCACTTGACCAACACGCCAAACGTCCGACGTATCATTTTCCATCCTCCTGCCGGCGTTTTATGCTTCCAATTTTATCACTTATCCACGTGGACAAAGCATCCGTCACGTTCTGGCGAGTATGTCAGTGTGAGAGTGACAGATGTCATATCCACGTGGATAAGTGATAAATTTGGAAGCATAATAGCCGGACCGGATCCCTGGCAATTTTTTGTGCTTTTGAATTTAGAACTTTCTTTTATTCTTGTAAAAGTTCAAACCTTATGTAAGAGAGCACCCAGGGCCCAGGAGGCTATTACGCGTGATCAGTGATCAACTGATCACATGGTGCTTTCGAACCTCATCAGAAAGTGTGCAGATGAATTGTCTGCACCCTTAACATTCTTAATAAATCAATCTTTCTCAGAAGGCGTAGTTCCGGATTCATTGAAATTATCGATCATAAAACCCATCCACAAAAAATGTAAAAAAACAGACTGTAACAACTATCGCCCAATTGCTCTTTTACCAACCTTTTCCAAAATAATAGAAACCGCAATGTCAAAACGATTATACAATTTTTGTGAGAAATACTCTATATTTAACCAAAACCAAAATGGTTTCAGAAAAAAACATTCCACAACATTGGCAGTTTATAGTTATATTGATGAAATACTTAACATAATAAATAACAAGCAGTATGCAATAGGGCTGTTATTAGATTTAAGCAAAGCTTATGACAGGGTATCGTATGATATTCTGTTAAAGAAACTGTACGGGATAGGGGTGAGAGGAACTGTCCATCAATGGTTTGTCTCTTACCTCAAGAATAGAGTCCAATTGGTAGAAATTGAACATTATAATAACAACACAGGAATAATTTCACGCATACAATCACACAAAGTAGATGTCACTCAGTCTATTCCCCAGGGTAGTGTTTTAGGCTGCTTACTATTCCTTATATATATTAACGATTTGCCTTACTCCATTAATACACCTAGTATCCTATTTGCAGATGATATTTCAGTAGTATTTCCGTGCACAGATAGCAATAATCTTAACTCTAGTCTTACCCACGTCCTCACTGAAATAGATTCTTGGCTGACAGAACATAACTTAGAATTAAATTTCTCCAAAACCAAATTAATGCAGTTCAGGCCATATCAAAGAAAACCGCTTAGTATAAATTTTTCATACAACAATGCAACACTGGAACAAACAGAAACATTTCCCTTGCTAGGACTAACTATTGACTCAAATGTTAATTGGAAGGATCATATTCAAAAAGTTTGCAATAAACTATCCAGTTTTTCATATGCATTACTTGAATTAAAAAAGACAACAGATTTAAAAACTGCTACTTCCGCTTACTATGCTTACGCCCACTCATTACTTCGCTACGGTATACTCCTCTGGGGTAATAGTACAAATTCTAATGACCTGTTTATTTTACAAAAAAAGTGTATCCGAATATTAGCCAATAAAAAACCATTAGAAAGTTGTCGACTAGTTTTTAAAGACCTAGGAATATTGACCCTCCCCTCTTTATACATTTTCGAAATCTGTACGTTTGTGAAATTACATAGTTCTTTCTTCTTACAAGCAAAAGACCGCCATGCAAAGCCTTTAAATCTACGCCATAATAACGACCTTTCCCTGCCTAGCTCTAACTTAACAATATTTCATTCTGGACCACAAATGATGTGTATAAAAATCTATAATAAACTACCCATGTCCATAAAACAAATAGTAAAAATACATATTTTCAAAAAAATACTTAATAAACATCTTGTACAAAAATCTTATTATACACTGCAGGATTTTTTTGATGACATGCCTAGTATCCATCAATAGTCTTTATAATATTTAATTGTAATGTGATAAATAATTTGATCTCGTTATTGTACCTAATAGTAGTTAAGTAATTAAACTATTGTACTGTACCTAGTAGTAGTTAAGTACCTAGGTTAAGATTGCTGCGCCCTTGCAGGGTCCATATTATGTACCTAATTAAGACCTAATATGTATGCAATAAATGCTTATAATGCTTATGACTTATATGAAGAATAGTTTGAGCTTGAGTTTGAGTTTGATCTTATAAATAAACTTTTCGCAATCTGTGGTATCAAAATCGTTATCAACTTAGCTTGGTCGGTCTCTAATACTTATTCTTCAAAATTGTAATCACTTTTTTAGTTCCTTGATTAAATGTCAAGTTAACGTCGGAATATTCATCTTCTCCATAATAATCATAATTAACTTGTCTACATTACGTCTACTTAGAGGTGTGAGGAAATTGACAGCTACAATTGTCTTCGTCTCGTTCATTTATCGTATTGACAGCTTGTTACCCTCGTGATGCCTGAGGAAAAATATCGTTGAATTTCTTTTGTTTTGAAATCTAAAGAAACAAAAGAAATGCAACCATGCCTCAATAGAAGAGAACTTAATTACATATAATGATATTCATATAATAATGTATTAAATAGTTCACGGCGTTAAATACATACATTTACAATAGTTTTAGTAGATAGTATCCTATATTAAAATAAAATATTTTATACAGTGCACGAAATAAAGCACCGCGTAATTAGAAGAAAACATGGACAGTACTGTAGTTATGTTTAAGCATAATTCCCATTTATTAAGTCAAAGAGAAAGATATAAAGTAAATGAATTGACCGTGACGTCACTACTCAGTATTTCATAGTAATTTCATATTAGCAAATCGTTTTGACATTTCTTAAAAAAAAAGCTAATTTGACTATATTCTGTCAAACAAGTCTGTCAGTAAATAAGAACTAAGAAAACTATAGGTAACCTTTTCTCTAGCACCCTAAAGAAAAGGATGCATATAGTTTTCTTTGTTCTTATTTACTGACAGACTTGGTTGACAGAGTATAGTAGGAAACTAGCCTATTATACAATGTAGGATGATAGTACACGCCTGCACTTGTTTGGAAGCAATGGCGCACAGTGGACTTAAACGTTTGCTCGCAGCTTTTCATCAGGCGCTTGATTAAATACAATTCCTTGAAATTGTTTGAATTGAATGCAGCTTTATGTAAAATTAGATTACAATAATTGTATATGTCATATACATACCTTATTTTAGTGGGAAATGCATATACCTACTTACACAATATGTATATATCTATATGGTATTAATACCGTATTGTCGTGGAACGAGGTAGAAAATATCATGTTCATTTGAAATAACCTTTTTATTTTTATCACGCCATAAAACCGACTACAAACTTCAATTGTTTTACGAGGAATTACCGGCGTCCTTCCATGTTTTGCACTCGCGCTATATTCGGACTCAGTAACGGTAAATTTTGAGCTGACTTTGCACGTTCACTTAGCGCGGAACCCGTTTCAATTTACTACGAGTTACTATAACTCAAATATCACTAACACGACCGTGGAATATAACACTTATGTCCTGTTTAATAAGGTTCGTATAGTTTGTTGTGGTCATACAAACCCTCAGGCGACTAAAGAGAGATGGCTGTATGCAGTTAGCTGGTGTAAGAATGAAACGGATAACCGGTTGTAGAAGTTGTAAATGGACACACGTGTGGAAAGATCGTGTTGGTTAACAAAAAATACATAAGTTTAATGGAGAATATCGATAGCCGTGATAATCGGATAGGTCGTTGCCTGGTCGTTTTAAGAGACGCATTTATGTTCAATCAAAGAACGAGCTGGCTCTATTCATGTATGGTCATATTATAATAGATGTATAATCTTATTTGTATACCTAGTTGCCAAAGAGTCCATAATATTCTTATTCTATACAATACTCCTCTCTAGGGACGAGCACTAATATTTTACATTTTTACAAGTTCTGGAAACATAATTTGAACGTTTGCTATAATATAGTAAACGTTCAAATTATATTTCCCGAATACCGACATATTGGTACTATTGATAGATATAGATCTGATAAAGAAATCACCTGTAAAATTTAATCGGTGTTATGTATTGTACAGAAGTGAACACAATATATGTCCTAATTCTGCAATGAAAACAAATTCCTGACATATATAAGGTAGGTAAGTAAGCCAAATTATTTATATACATACATAGTGAATACGAGCACATACCTACATTATAGTCAATTTTCAAGGTAGCAGAGTACGTAACATCTATTTTTACGACCAAAACTACATTCTTAATAGTCGAATTAAGCTTTATACCCGATATACAATATAAACGTGTAGCTATATCAAATTTATAATTGCCCGAAGTAGCGTCTATCTTCACAAAAAAACCGATTGCAGTCCTTTTTTTGGGCAATCCAGTAAAAAACAAAACTGGTTTTCTTAATAGTGATCGAAGGGACGAAAGGGGTAGCGTGAAATCTTTTGTACTTTCAGATCATTTTAATAGATCTTGACAAGAAGGCTACTACGCGTTGAAAATGATTTATAGTTATTTCTTATTAGACAGCTTTAGAATAAAATTGAGTTCAAATCTAGCATTGTATTGCACGTTCGTGGAACTATTAATAACGGTTTGTAATATGATTAATGATGTTTTTGATTAAGTAATGGTAAATAATATGACTGGGTTATCGGAGATCATTGGTAGTTTGGCAATTATGAAGAATATGAAATAATAATGACCGTAGCTGAGAAATGTGAGCCAAGTGGCTAAAATTTAATTTAATTTAATTTATTTATTATTTAAGACAACAAATGGCCCATAATGGTTAGTACTTATACATTTTTGAAAATTTTAAAGCTAATTGTTAGTATAACATAAAACAGAAAGTAGACAACGCAACAATACAGCAATAGGTACACATTACAGCAATAAAATACTCACCTAGTCGCTGTCATAGCTATAAAAACCAAAAAGTATTAAGAATAGTGACATATTTTAACAATAATGTAGAAAAATATTTGAAATTATCTAAGTAGTTTTTATAAACCACCTGCAGTTGTAATTCCTAAATATTTTAGTAGCCTTATTTGCTTTTAAAAGTTTTAAATATATAAATAGTAACTCTGGCCCTCTTCCAAAATTCCTTCTTTTGTCCCCCAATGAAGTTTGCCCACCACTGGTCTAAAGTTTACTAACTGCTTTAAGACACATTCCTCGAAAGTTTTACAAGTCGTTATTCAGTGGAGTGATAAATGCCAGCGATCGAGATTCCGAAGCAGTTTTAACACATTATTTTAATTACACACCCCGCTGGTTAAGTGCAGGACAACTAATCCCATATTGCTTGTCAGCGTGCTTGGTGATTACTTGTGACTTTGCTTTACAAAAGGGTACTAATGGATCAAATTCAATCAGAACGTGTTTATCTGAAATACCAACTGAAGTCTGCTCTTTATTGCATATAAATCGTAAGGACCCTTTGGGCTTGGATCGCCACATTTATACATTTTGTAATCTCGGGATTTGGGATAGTGCTCTCAGTTCACGTTGTGGTGAAAGGAGGTACCTATGTAACTGGAACTATAGGTAACAGTGAAAACTCAATAACACATGGACATGGATGGAAGAATCCACATTTCCACTTGGTGCATTATAAAACCAGTGGTTTTGTTACATGTAGTTCTGACGAATCCTTCATGGTTCCGCCATTTTGGTCAAAGTACCACGCTTCGAAGCATAAAATGACTACTGACCATTTTATAACAAACACTGATAAATAAGTTCTAAAACATTAGCAATTAATCTTAACCATGCTGGTATTGCTAGTTATCATTAACTCAAACACCCTCAGAAGTTTTTTTACATTCCTCAAGGGCCATATGAGTCACGAAAGTATTCACTGCACCGTACGGCTTCTAGTGATTCACCCATTGTAATAACATATTGCGATTAATAACAATTTCATTGTAAAGGTGGTCAGATTATTTTCTACAAAGTAGTGTGGGAAAGGTTGGTTTACTTCATGTGCAGTAATTTGAGATTGTCTAACGGAAATCGGTATTTGTCGTTATAAAATAACGGACATTAATTAGTAAATTGTCTCACTGAGATCAAAGTTATGTTGTGTTTAGTCCAAGTTAGAAAAAATTAATGATACCGGAAAAGTATCCATTTATTATTATGGACTAATACGTAGAAATCTATTTGACATCCCAATAAAAGAACAAATTTTCGGAAAAATCATCATCATTTTTAAGGGATTTTAATAACTATTTGGATTTCCTAGTATTTAAATGAAGGCAGATTTTTTTTAAAAATAGGTTGTTACATTCCGACTACGATATAGTATGAAAATTAAGCGGACCTAATTTTTTTCTGATCCAAATTAGTTTTTAAACGGATTAAGAAAATTACTAAATGACCGTTCGCTGTGTTGTTACAATCAGTTTTTTTGCATTCAGATATTTAAATCGTAATCTGCTATTATTTTTAAGACAACACTGGTAAACACTAAGTTCTTACTATAGCCAGTGTTTAACTAGTCACTCCAGCAGTAACGAAATCCAAAATGACTACTTGCAGCAGCGAAAGTGCTGATTATAATAATTGTCAGGCATTATCCTGGGGTAATAAAGTTTTGGAGCAACTCGCATCTGTTTCTACCATGATTGGTCTTAGTGTGCTGTATACTAGCTTCTCCCACTTATTACTTGCATTATACCTTATAAACAGACATACAGTACAAAAAAATCTTTGAAGGTTGTCTCACTAGACAATAGATAGTTAGTATTTTCAATTTAGGATATTGAAAAAATGCAGTTCGTGTTTGAGATGTACCGTTTTGATTTTGAGTAGAAAATAGTGAATAAGTTTCTAAATTTATGGCCTGAACCTGTGTTACCTACATGTGGCTTCCCAAAAAATTATATCCTAACTATGTTAAATTAGATAACATAACTATGTCCTACGCTATGTCAAAACTAAAACCTTGTCACGGCTTTATGGCCTGTCCTGATTTTGAATGCAGTGTAATACTAACGCCTGTAATTTTAAATAATAATCAGGATCTCCAACGTCTCATTATTGTAAACCATTTCTCACCTGAACTTGGAGTTGAACTGGCTACCACTACTAATTGTCCAGTAGTTCGTGTACAGTTAGTATTATGACTATCATGTCAAAATATATCAATTCCTATCAAATGTGGGTATTAAAAATATAAGCTTCTGTTTGTTTAATGTTTTTACAATCGATGACGGGTCTGGCGTAGTTGGTAGTGACCCTGCTTACTAAGCCGCGGTCCTGGGTTCGAATTCCGGTAAGGGCATTTATTTGTGTGATGAGATATTTGTTCCTGAGTCAGGGATGTTTTCTATATATATAAGTATCTATATCGTCGCCTAGCACCCATAGTACAGGCTTTGCTTAGTTTGGGGCTAGGTTGATCTGTGTAAGGTGTCCCCCTACTATTTATTTATTTGTTACTAGCGACCCGCCCCGGCTTCGCACGGGTACTATACCTACATGTAAACCTTCCTCTACAATCACTCTATCTATTAAAAAAACCGCATCAAAATCCGTTGCGTAGTTTTAAAGATTTAAGCATACATAGGGACATAGGGACAGAGAAAGCGACTTTGTTTTATACTATGTAGTGATTTATGAACTATTTCATTACTTATTTACCTATTTTTGTTTTTATTCAAAAAGAGTTTATAGTTATGATATTGCAATCACTTCGATAAGTTGGAAATAAAGTCCTAATAAATTAGTGACAAATGCCCGTGCGGTATTTTTATCAGGATTATCTCAAAATATTTATTAGAATCCAACTTAGCTTTAACAAAATGTCAAAAACAATAATACCTATCACTAATTTTCTCTAGTCTCTAAAAAATATACTTATCGCCACGGCTAGTAGATATGAATAATATTCGTAGCCGACTGTACTAACGATATCATAGGTAATTGGGCCAAGACCGCAATTACTCAGGAATGAAAATAAGTAATAGACAAGACTTGCTACTTATACTTATAGTCCGGAATCCCGCTCGGTTTTTTACTCGTTGTTCCCGGACTCGGATTAAGCGTGAAATTAGATTATTATGGAGGGAGCTTTGGGCTTAGCTGTTGTGTTTTCCGTTCAGAAATTAAGCTTATTAGCTGTATAATGTGTCACGTTATAGAAATATAATAATTTTGACGACCGGTTTGGCCTGGAGGGTAGTGGCCTGCTAAATAAGCCGCGATCCTGATCCTGGGTTCGAATACCGGTAAGGGTATTTATTTTTGTTATGAGCACAGATATTTTTTGTTCCTGAGTCATGGATGTTTTCTGTGTGTTTACTGTGTATACGGTGTAATGGGTAAACAAGTGAGTACCCACAATACAAGCCTTCTAGAGCTAACCTTGAGACTCATACAATCTACATTCCAGTACTATTATTATGATTTTGCTTTAATAAATAGATGAATAAAAATCGCTATAATGCGTATTTGGCGATACACGTTTATGCAGCCGGGTTTAATGTATGGTAAAATATTTATACAACAATTCAATATAAATTATATAAATCTGGCATATAGAATAACAAATTCCATAATAAAATGATACGTGTGTTTAAAGACAAGTGGTCTGATTTATACAGTTTTTTTTTTGATCTGTTATCGTGTGATGTAAAAGAAAATATGTTAAGATCATACATATTTAAATAGATTTAAATAGGCATGTTAGTCCGTCATCTAAACTAGACCCATTCAAGATTATACACACTGCACACACATTTGAAATATCAAGTTAAGTAGTTCAAAGTTCTTATATTTCTTCGTAGTTAATTTATATAAGTTATTATTAATAGTATACTTTTACAAGCATGCTCTGAGGTATAACAGCGTAGGTGTACATTTAGTAAGCAGTTATATAGAGCCTTAATTGCCCGCACGTGTGCTGAGACAAAAACCTCATATCTCTGCCAAGGCTCTATTGAAAGAGCTGAATGTCTATCAAGCGACCTAACTATACGGGCTGCGCAGACAGTACAAAAATATGTATGATTTTAAGGTATATTATAACTAAGTACCTACTTATAAGAAATGGTCGACATTTTTTTTAACTAGGTACCTAGTATAATACAGATAAAAAATTTGTACAGTTTTTACAGTAAGCATTGATAGTAGCAGATAAAACAACAAATCAAAATAAGAAATAAGTATCTTATTCTTCTATACTTTTCTAATTATAGATACATCTGTACCGTTACCATGGGCTGCCCAAGTGAGAGCCGTATTACTTTACTTAGAAAGTGAGTGAGTTTACGTTTGTTTACATTATATTGTACCTAACTTCACTCCAAAGAAGCTGCTTTTGTCCCTTTCTAAGTTTATGAATAAACGGAGAAAGAACTATAGACGAATGCTACGCCTCTGGTGTTTACGCGATGGAACTAAAATCATAAGTAAATGTCATTTACCCAGGGAGAATAGAGGTAAGGAGGAAAATCTGTCGAAGTAGAACAGTCGCAAAAATGACCGGCTGATGCCTTGTAATTGAGGTTACAAATCTCTCATGTCTTGCTCCATGATCAGCGACGTGACATGACATTAGACGTTCTATTCTCTAGGCTGATTTCGTTATACCGAACAAGTCAAGATGTAGTCCCGTGGTAGTGCGCTGACTTCGTATGCAGATGTTCTCAGGTTCGATCCTGACAGCGTTCTTTTTGATTTTAGATGTTTTTAAATTTTCATTTTGTGTATTTTAATTGTGTTTAATTATTGTTTTATTAATAAAACTGTCAACTTAAGAACTTTTACATTGTTTGCCCCATCTTAGGATTCTTAGGTAATGTTGTAAGTCTTGCGAATGAAATTTCAAAAAGTTGTAACAAAACAAAATATTTTTTGATATTAAAATTATAAAATATGCCGTGTGGTGACGGGTTAAGAATTTCATCACCCCTTTTCTTCCCGTGGGTGTCGTAGAAGGCGACACTGGGATATGGGTTAAATTGTGGCGTAGGCGAGAGGCTGGCAACCTGTCACTGCAATGTCACAATTTCGTTTTCATTCAACCCCTTATTTGCCAAAAGTGGCACTGGAACTTGAGTAGTTTCATGTGCTCTGCCTACCCCTTCATGGGATACTGGCGTGATTGTATGTATATACATACATACAACATACATACAATCACGCCTGTATCCCATAAAGGGGTAGGCAGAGCTCATGAAACCACTAAAGCTTCAGTGCCACTCTTGGCAAATAAGGGGTTGAAAGAAAACGAAACTGTGACATTGCAGTGACAGGTTGCCAGCCTCTCGCCTACGCCACAATTTAACCCATATCCCACAGTCGCCTTCTACGACACCCACGGTGTATGTATGTATGTATGTAAAAATATAAAATAATCCAGGAAAAGATATTATGTAGTAGATAAAAATAAAAAAGCTTTTATCAGGATTTGCACCCGGGACCTCTAGCTCCGTAGGCGGGGTCACTACCGAGAAGGCTAAGAGATTGTCAAACCCTTATGTACCTGCTATTCCAGTGCCACCTATCTTTTCTTTTATATGTATGTGCACTTCTGATACTTAAAGCTTTCGCTCCTTACCTCTAATCTCCATAAATTTATACCTATCGAAATCTGTCAATATAGGGTCTACTGCGAATTCCGAAACATACGCATTGAGGGACTCTTCCTCTTTCACTTCATACTGATAAGCGTAAAAGAGACGCATGTCCACATTTCGATAACTTCGGTATTCGGTAGTAGGCCTCAAACCATAGGCCAAGTCATTCTGACGTGACATTTCTGTCAACTTAAGTATACAAAAATCACACGGAATTTTCACGATTATTTTTGCAGTTTTAAATAAAATTATGACTGACATATTGTATTAATTTAAATATAATATTATGTGAAATTCATCATAAACCAGTGAACAAATCAAATAAGGTAATGAGTTATTTTTGGCCATAATTTTGTACTATTTACAGTTGAGATGATTATATTGCTCAAAGCAGTTTTTGGTTTCAGAAAGATGATGGAGGCTATTATTGAAATCAATATTTCCGAACAAACCCGTATGGTATTCAGTCAACATGGAAGATAGTTCAATTAATATGAATACTGTGGCACTGTGGCAGATACGCTACTCATTACCTTCGGAAGCAGTACTAATTTATAGGTGTTTTTGTTCCGCGATGCACTTAATGGTATTATTGGCCATGATCATCACAGGTATATGTATAGAAGTGCTCCAATAAAGGAAGGAACCTCAACTCCAAAAAAATAATCCTGTTACTAAAATAAAGTATTTCATTAATTGACTTTGTTTATTTGTGATGTTCTCGAGTAGTAAAGAAATAGAAATATTTTATTTGCAGAAAAAGGGTACATAGCATCATATATAGAATTAGCTTTTGCCGGCGGCTTCGCCCGCGTAATAAAAGAATCTTTATTCAAACATGTACAAAAAGTAAAATTTTCATTTGGATCCGTAGGTTTATGCAGACGTTTGTCTGCGTTTTTTTCGATTACTCATATTACTATTGTCTTTAAAGAAATACTTGCATTGATTGTAGAAATGTTACACAGCGACCACAGCGTAGGTAGTAGGTACGAGTAGATATGTATTCTATATGCACTGGGGAAACTACATACAACAGAACTCACATAGCCCGTATCTCGACACTATTGTCGGTGGGTAAAAAGTACTTTCTCGCATTATCGCTTACAATTACCGCTTGCCGACCGATTACCCCTATCCCTATCCCTAACCCTATCCCTATCCCTATTAGAGCTTGCTCCCGGGAAATACCGGTACCTACCGAAAATACCGGGAATTCCCGGGATTTTCAGCCAAGCAAAGAACCGGGAAATCAACTTGAAGGCTCTTTTAAAATATCCAAAATTATACCCTGTAATTTATGAATTTATTATGCACACTATTGGCGCTTTGTAAATAATTTAGTAATTGCTCAAAAATACTTCTTTTCATTCATAAAACATTGTTTTGTGTAGTTACTAAATAGTCATAAGTTTAGCATTTCAATATGTGCAATTATTACTGTTATGTTTAACATGGTAATTGTTATTCCTGTCATTTGTATGTTGTATTAAATATTGTATGTTTGAGCTGATGGCCAAGTTACCAATGCTCCCAATAAATTAAAAAAAAATTAGCTTTGACAATTTTGACACAAGGACTAAGGACTTAGCTGAAATGTCAATCGTTGACGCTAGACGCCGATCGAAATTCAGTCTAGCTCTGTCACGTCAATAGGGAAAAGTGATAGAGATAGCTAAGCTACGATAACGATGTTATCATAATCGTTTGTGCGTTTGGCTACGTGCCCCGCCAAAAAATGGGATATAATTTTTACTTGTTTCAAAATTCTTTTCACTACACTTTTGTATGAAATTATAATCTTCATATACATCACATAATGGCCTTCAAAAGTTCCATACGTTACCTTAAGCCAAGGATACACTAGGGGACAAATGTCCCACGACATGTGTCGGCGACATGTCAAGCGAAGCCGGCCGATTTCGCCTGACATATCTGGCGACATCGCGCGACTTATATCCGCAGCGATGTCTAACGAAGTCGTACGACTTCGCGAGACTTCGCCTGATATATCTGGCGACATCGCGCGACACCCGATGTCACTGCCCACACGTGTCGCGCGATGTTACCAGACATATCGAGCGAAGTCCGGCAACGTCGCGTTACATCACCCGATGTCACTGGCGACACGTGTCGCGCGATGTCGCCAGACATGTCGAGCGAAGTCTGACAACATCGCGCTACTTCACCCGACGTCGCTGGCGACACGTGTCGTGGGACATTTGTCCCCTAGTGTATCCTTGGCTTTAGACTTTGTCGTTATGTCGATGTCGTTGTAATTGATGTTTGATATGTACGGAAACGCTGAATTTTAGGTTTTAAGTTTTCGTTTCACGTCAATTTATTAAATACTTAGCCTGTTACTCAAGAATATCACAAAATAAACAAAGTCACAGAATGATATACTTTATTTTTTATTTATTTATTTTATTGTGAAACAAACAGTCATCCAATGAAATAAGGTCACAACATGTTGTGTATTTCAGTAATAGGATAATTTTTTTGAAGTTTTTTCCTTTGGTTCACTTCTAATATATACCCACGAGATATGGTGTTATGGTGACTATGGATGGGTACACGTATTGTGCATTGAGGAACAAAAATGCCTATGAATTGGTACTGCCTGCTGCTGTAGGTAATCAGTTGATTCGTAACTGCCTCATTCCTTATCAATTTGAACAATCTTCTACGTTGGGTTTTCTGAATACCATACGGCTTGCATGGAAATATTGTTTTCAATAATAACTTCTTTTTCTGAAAGCAAGCAATATAATCATCTCAACTGTAGCTAAACAGTACAAAATGATGAATAAATATAATTCATTACCTTTGTAAAAGTATCAAACACTGGTTTCATCACTGGTTTATCTTTTTATGAAACTACTGACTAACTGCTACATTTAAGCTGTTCTTGAATTTCACGTAATATTATAAATTAATACATATTAGTCATAATTGTATTTAAAATTGCAAATATAATCGTGAAAATGTTGTGGGATTGTTATATAATTTGACAGTAATGACACATCACAGTGAATTGGTGGTTTACTTTTACGCTAGTGACTGTCAATGATTACTCACGTAAAGTATTGAGTTTTCACTAGAGAATGTCAAATAGTTCTGGTTCTATTGACTTCATACAGTTAGAAAGAGAGCGCCTTAGCTGTAAAGTTAGGAACGTATTGAAAACTCGGAGTAAACACGTTAATAACTTATGGTACCGATGAAAATTTTAGTACGTGAGCGTTTCCGCTTGGAGCGCTGTTCAGTTTTTCCATACATTTTCCGTAACTCTCACTGAAAACGTAACGTATTTTTTAACTCAAAAAAGTCATGGTAAGGCTACTGTACAGTTTGCAATTACTTCTCATCTTTTTTTGTATAGTTGTTAGGTACAGTATGTACCTTCGGTACTTCTAAAGCGTTAGTTGATCCGCTACTGTTGATGTTTATGCTGACTGTACTATTAATGTAGGGACTTAACCTACAGGTTAATTACTCTTATGATTTTTCTGCAAAAAGAATTATATACTAACATTTTTGGATGTGTTTTATTTACAAAGTCTTTGAAAATTACACTTAATATTTTATTCTCATTGTATTTACTTTACCTGTATTTTTTCCGTTTACTACATAAAATAAAAACCCCGGTTACGTAAACATAAAATTGATTAACTTATAATTCTCGCATATATATAGGTAAGTAAAAGAACCTATAGACTTATTATAAAATTATAACACACCGTCGACTAAAATAAGGGATCAGTGGATCGCCTTAGCCCTCAGTATAACGAACCTTTTTGTCCTTTTTTCTCCATCCCACCTGCTCGCGTCCAAAAAAACGAGGCAGGTTATACGAAATATTGTTATTTTTGATTGAATCGCCTGCATAATACGATCTTCGACCGTCTTTTGTACCGTGCTTACGGTAGACGGATTATGTTTTCGTTTGCTACCTAAATGTGTATTAATATGTATTTGTAAAGTGTACGGTGTCAGAATGTTTATTTGCAGTTTTAAGTTCGTATTTATTTTATTGAACAAGCATTTCAGGAAATCAGGGGGCCGATTTTTGAGTCTCACTGTCACTAAAATATCGGTTGAAAACGGTGAATTGCCTATTATTTTCAGTGACAATTTTCTGAATTCGAACGCCGTGAGACTCAAAAATCGGCCCCTGGTGCCTATTTCATGTGAAAAAACTAAAACCACATTTCTCACATTTCCTATTATAAATAAGTACCTACTATATCTATCTGAATTACCCCTTAGGCCCATCTATGACTGAAATTTAACATGGCTGAGTTGGTTACCTAACACTTAATATTTTTGGGATACTCAAAATTAATTTACTTAAGTACTTTTTTTGGCAATCAACTGATGGCATCATACCATGTACTCGTATTATCTTACTTAAATAAGCAAGTATAAGGTAACGGACCCAATCATGGACAGTTTAAGAAAAATGTTCGCCTGTTTTTGATATTTCACTCATAAATGTAAAAATTCTACCGCTAAGCGTGTTCAATCTTGAATGTCCTATCCTTCTTTTACATTTCAAGCGTATTACAGAATGGATACTCTTATTAGTTTCTTCATACTTAACAAATTAAAACTAGGTGTTTTTTCTCCAATTATGGACGGCAGTTCTCCAGTAATGGATCCCCCATTATGGACAGTGAAATAAGTTTAAAACTTTACTTTTAAAGCAAACTGATACTCAATGAGTCAATTTTATATACCATAAATACAATTAGTTTGAGTTATTTTAACATAGGACTGTTTCTTGTAAATTTTGGTTTTGTAAATTGTTCCTTGTCCATCATAGGAGGTAGGCAGTTTTTCGGTTCCAGTAATGGACACTCGCAAAATAACGCCATTTCTTTATATCTTTGGAGCAACAAACTAGTATGTTTTATACCTTATCTTATGCTTAATGCAGTAAGTAAAACGCATTCAAGTTTTCACCGAGTATTATTTTTTTATTTTTTTATGCGTGAACTTAACTCTCTTAGCAACATTACTAAGAATTCGTCTTGATATTTTTTTCAATAAACTGATGAATTTTATCTTGTCGCCAAATCCTTCAGAAATAGCCGAATTAATTGAAACTTCAAAATGAAACAGCTCTACAACTCTAATTTATGGTACATAGCCGTCAGTTTTTAGAAACTAATTTTAGATACTTATTTTTAAGGATTTGTGTTTTTTTGTCCATAATGGCATCACCGTCCATTATGGGGTATTTCACCTTAGGATTGTATAAAAAATAACTGCAGCAGGTATCATATTCTACTTAAGTACTTACTC
Organism: Leguminivora glycinivorella; assembly: GCF_023078275.1. Taxonomy (NCBI): domain Eukaryota; kingdom Metazoa; phylum Arthropoda; class Insecta; order Lepidoptera; family Tortricidae; genus Leguminivora; species Leguminivora glycinivorella. The sequence continues at coordinate 5,458,569 of NC_062973.1, forward strand.
TTCGATTAAAAAGCCACTCAACAACATCAAAACATTGAAAAACCCTAGCCAATCTTTCCCATCCTTTTCAAAAAAATCTAATGACCTATCCTTCTCATATTCCCATAATTATTTTTATGTCATCAGCGTTCCCGCGCTCCCGCGGGCGCTGTGACGTCACGGAAAACAAAATGGCCGCTTAAAACAAAAGCCTTACACCAACCTATTCTTAAAACTTATATGAAACTTCTTAAGACAACGTCCGAAAACTCATTTTCGGTTGGATAGAGACTAACTTGAAAGTCAGTGTGGACCACATCTAGTTATCTATTCCAAATGCTTTTTTGCTTCGCACTCTCACTATCCGGCTATCATATTAGAGTAAAGGAGACGCCAGAACTACAATCCTTTTTCGTTTTTCTTATTTCCCACTGTTTTCTTTTCTAGCCGCTCGTGGCGCTAGTGTACCTACAACAACACTCCGCTAGCTTACAAAACTCAGTTTTCAAACACCCTAAAAGCATTCCTTGTGTTCCAAATTTAAAGTTCGAATTCTGAATTTCGAATATGCCGATCATGGGAAGCGACATACGAGGTTGGTAAAGTAAGTTCCAGACTATGGTCAGCTATCAAGCTGCATACGAGTTTTTAAAAGTAAACTCCGTTAGTTCCTGTGTCCGCCGCATGGCGCGCCGATCGCGTGCGCGTACGCATTGCCACACTCCCACGTCCGAACCCGTAGACACGGTCGCGTTTCACTCCGTTTCCCATGGATACAGATGGATTGTCAACATGAAAGTTTATGTGCTGTGAGAGTGAGAACTGAGTGACAATGACTAAGGCTAAGATGACGAGGAATAGTGCCCTGTACCATAGTGCTAAGGTGAGTTTATAGTAAAGTATAATGTATGTTGCACTTGTCTCATTTCCCTTCTAGGTACTTTCATGTACACAAACGTAAACAAGAGATACGGGAAATTTGTTTACCTTTGTAATTGATATTTACGTAACTTTCATTTGTTATTTAGATTTCTAGAGGGCATCTTTTACTATTAAGCATGAGTGTAACAATCATATTCCTGCTTATAACGTCTAAAGATACCTATTATTATAATCTCAAACCAAACTAAACTTTTGATACGCCCATGCATGATATTATTATACCTATATTAGCGTCTATTGTTAAATTCTGACAATAGGCGAAATTAAGGCTTCAATGTCCATCAAACCTTCACCAGTTTATCTCAAATGTAAACAATGCTTTCATTTTGTAACGGAAAAGCGCCAAGTTTTATATAAAAGTTAAAATATTATTGTAAGAGCCGGTTCCGCGCCCGCGCCACAATCTTGATCCCCTCCCTCCCTCCTTTCCCCCCTCGAACTCCTCTCCCGTTCCTCCCGGCCCGTGCAGCCTTTGATTTAAAATAAACGACTATCGCACAGTATATCGGGAGACTCCACATGCTTTTTGAAGGCTTCAAACAGTCGACAAAATGAAATGAATTTGGATGAAAGATATAGAGATACTTTGACAAGTCCTGTGACTTTCCATATGTATGAATTTTAGTATTCTCTACTCAATTATTTTCATCTCAACGAAGCTCTTTCTTCGTTTAGTTTTCTTAGTAGAAAGTTCGTGGTATTTATTTTGGATTGTGTGTTATTTTTTCCATTGAATTTGCATGGGAGTTAAATATGTATTTTCATCGTACTCAGAAAGTCTATTATATTTCTAATTGCACCTATTATTACTAATTGTCTAGGTTTTGAATAATCATTGCATTAATTGATAAGAATTACGATATTACTCTATTTATTAACTAATTGTATCAATAAACGATATGAATAATATCGACACATTTAGTCCATAATAGGAACATCAACTATTTTTATTTTTCTAGTTAAGCATATCATAATTAATAGCAAATCTTTCGTATCAAAATATATGTCAAAGTATATTGCCTCCAAAAGGGCTTACTCTGAATCTTTCCGTTTCCTACAATTCCCTTCTCGTGCAAACGACATCAACGCGTTCGAGTAAAAGAGAAAGCACAACAAACCCTCGTTTTCCCCTTCGAGGAAGCGAGACGGACGCATTGTTTATATGTATACAAATACAGGGATTTTGTACAGGTAGGAATAAAAAAACGGAGTGACCGTCGTTTCGGATGGACGCTCTCCCTATTTTAAATAGGGATGTTCGTTAGAAGTTGGGGCAAATTTGAGTGCGTGTTTTGGGCGAGCCTTGGGGCAAAGTTCGTCTCGGCTAGTGGCCGCTAATGGAGTGGAAATGGAACGATTTCTTTGACTTTTAATGTAGATTCATTACACTTGACCCTTAAGACTGGCGTCCACTAGCCTCGGCACGGATCTGAATAATTCGCCTTCTACATTTACTTATTGCAACTGCGTCTATTAGCGACGTGTCGAATCGAATTCGCCGTTCGTAGTAAATTGTACGGTAGACTCGATTCGACGTAAGTGGACGTCAGCCTTAATGGGGTCGATTTTAAGACTTTTATACGTTGCTCAATATGGATGGATGTTTAGAAAAGAAGTTATGGCGTCATAAGGTAATTATCAAAAACATAATTGGTAGTCATTAATTGCTACAAATGTGACGGAAAGCTATATGAAAATAGAACCTTATTGACAACTGACAACCATTTTATTTAAAAAATGGTATAAGTAAGCAAAGACGATATAATACGGGACAGACCCCTGAAATGTTATGGGCCTTTTAGGCTTAAAACTAGATGGCGATGTTTCGCAGCCTGGAAGGGGCCAAAATCTTATTTTCCCCAAATATTTTTGCGTGTTTTTATTTTATATAAGAACAAATAGATTTGTTAGGCATCATGTTAGTATTTCATAGATGGAAGATTGTAAATTGTATATAAATAATGGGAAAGTGTGTGTGTCTGTTTGTTTTTCCGTCTTTCACGGATCGACGAATTGACGTGATTTTTTAAGTGGAGATAGTTGAAGGGATGCATGGAGAGTGACATACAGGCTACTTTTTGTCTCTTTCTAACGCGAGCGAAGCCGCGAGCAAAAGTAGTCCTATATAAATAATCCTTGGGCATAATTAATGGGGATATTTCCTTACTTGTAATATTAATGATTACTTTTGATAAGGGAAACGGGACAACAAAGATCAATGGTTTCTGTCGCGAATATTTTGGCCTCTTATCAGTTTTATAACTTATGAAGTAATATTAAATGAATAATGGATGCTTTTTAAGATATCGTATGAATGATCACGTCTGTTCGCGATACTCTTAGCGTATCGAATGTGTGTTAAAGATACATTACGTGCTTTAACTCTAAAAATATAATATGTACTAAAAGAAATGAGGGCACATAATACCTTACTAGGAGAGTTTAAATATTACGACCTTGTCATACTTTGTGTTGAATATAACGCCGTGTCTTGCGTGGGCGACGGTCGCGCGACAGTCGCGCGACCGTCGCCGTCGCGTCTCATCGCATCGTCTACTTCCATATCGATAAGGTTTGATTTCGTATACGTCGCATCGCCGTCGCGCGACCATCGCGCGACCGTCGCCCACGCAAGCCACGGCGTAAGGTTTCAGTGATGATACTTCGGCAAAACGCTCTTACCTTTACAATGTTGGTAAAAAAATTAAAAAAAAAATAGTAAACAGAATAGAATATTACACAATTTTAAAGACACGCCTAGATTTTATACAGCCGAAACTACCGCTCTAAGAAATTTTACTCTTGTATTTTCTTTTGATTCAAAATAAGACAAAGGAGGCCAAGACACGAGGTGAGATATGGAGAGAAGATTTAAGGAATCGTGTATTTTTATGCCTGGACCGTTAAAGGGTTAAAAAATAAACAAATAATTTATGATTTTGAACCTAAATCGTAAAAGACCTCACAGATTACGAGTATCAGTCTGCCGGGCGATATTGGCACAAAAAATGTCAGTCACGAATAACTGAGGTAATCTGTTTGCCCCTTAATCAAAAAATCTGTTCCTGTTATTCCCATTTTGCTTCTCTCTCTCTCTCTCTCTGTTTTAGTTCTGTGTGTTCATTTAATATTCTGTTTTAGTTTTAATTATGGGTGCCCTGAAAGTCAGTGTCGTGTCTCTTAGACACGCTGAGAGGCATCTTATTTGGTATAACAGTACCTAATGATTCACCTGCATCTATGTATCTTGTTATATGTTTTTAATGTTTTTATACCAAATAAATATTTTTTCTTTCTTTCTTCTTTCTTTAAAATTTTGCATCTAGATAATTCTCCACATACATGTATAAACTAAGTTAGTAGGTCTGCGTTAATAGGCAAAAACCTACCTCTATAGACACCTACATAATCAAGCTTCTAACGACTTGCGTGTCGCAAACGATGATCTTTACCAGGAATCAGCAGATTTGTGGAGGCACTAATTTTGTTTTAATAGTCGAAACTCGTTCATTATAAGTAAATGTAAAAAGTAAATTACCCGTTTCGGAGATCGAAAGCGGTCGCTTGCGGTTCTTTGGGCTAATACATATGTATATATAATACATATGTATGGCGAGCATGTGGCGTGGCGCGATTTTAAAAATAGAAGATAAAGTTGCATGTTTTATTCTTTTTTTGGTGCTATCCATTCATTCAGTAAAATCTGGTTTGTTCCAATAACTGCATAAAGCTATAAACCTAGGATTTTCAAATTAAAAAAAAAATACTAGTAAAAGTACGGAGGTAGGTGTACCTAATATAGTATGTTTATTAAAAAGAAAGGTGTCATAAAATCGCATATTACACTCATTTTACCTGCCTAATTAAATTTATTTATCTATTAAATAGGTACATTTAACATAAATAAATAAATTCTTTATTCAAATATAACATAACTAACAGTTACATTACGTAGGTAGTTTAGTTAGTTAGCATTAGTTGTAACTTGTAAGTTGTAAGTACATAATGCGAACAACTATCAATGTAGGTAGGTACAGTAACGTTACAGAATTACTTCACAAATTATACCGATATCTACTGTCGGAAGTGTGATAATTAGTAACAATATTTCTTTCTATTCTAATCAAGTCACTTATCATAACCTTATTTGAGTTTGATAACATTTAACCCTTTACTTATATTGTTTCAATCAATAAACATATTTGTTTTATAATCAAACCTAATTATTCGTGTCTCATTTGTTTCAAACATAAGTACAGATACCAGTGGGTGCGTAGCCGAATGGCACAAACGCTCACGAAACGAAACGCTCGTAGATATCTATCTCTATCGCTCTTGCGTATTGGCGCGACAGAGCCAGACTACCTTACGCGGCGTTTCGTTTTCGTTTCGCGTCGGACAAATGCCATTCAGGGTGTTACTTGCGCTTGCCGACCCTTTAGAACAGAACACTTATTTTTTGAAGAATTCCATTTAAATATTAACTACTAGCTTTTACCGGCGGCTTCGGTCGCGTTAGAAAGAGACAAAAAGTATCCTATGTCACTCTCTATCCCTTCAACTATCTCCACTTAAAAAAACACTACAATTCGTCGCTCCGTTTTGCCGTGAAGGACGGACAAAGAAACAGACACACATACTTTCCCATTTATAATATTAAAAAATAAATATGGATACTATGGATATTTAAGTAATTTCACAAAAAGAGGTTTTCACAAAATGTTGTTTATGTCTGCTCTTACGCAATCAATTAACTAAATACTATGTAATAATCGTAACCGTATCCGTAATTTGATTCGATAATGACATTATTCGCCGATTAACTTATGCCCGAAAACGTTTTACTTTCTTCCATTGAACTCACATAAATAATCGATTTAAAGTCGAATTGAAAGTCGATTTTATCTCTTTTTGTACGAAATATATTTATCTTCATTTTATAAGGTAAAGAGGGGCAATTTCGGCGGGTAATTTCAACCAATCGAAATACTTTCCATGTTTTAAGGAGAGTGCGATATGTGTCGACTAGACAGGCGTGCAATATCTGTCAGTTATTGCAAGTCTTTAGCGGCAAAGGGTTTACAACTAACTTCTTTGATAATTAAGCGTGTACTGTACGTGGTCCATTTTTTTTGTCCACCCCATATTTTTGGAACATGGGTATTTTTACGCGATTAATACTCAGAATCGCGAGGTCTTTCGATCCTGATAGGAGAAAAAAAATATCCCAAGATTTCCATACATTTTTTCGAACCTTCCATTCCGTTACCGCCATACAAAATGTATGAAAAATGGTAACGAAACAGGAAAAAACCTTGGGACATTTTTTTTCTCCTATTAAAAATGAAAGAGCTCGCGATTCTGAGTGGAAACCACATAAAAAATTCCAAATCCAAAAAAAAATTGGAGATTTTTGAAAAAAATGGCCCACGTATTTTTTTTTTCCAAGTATGAACCAATCTAAACTGTTTTCGTATGTAGTATGCCGGTACCAGTCAGCACACCTATCAGTGCATTTTTTTTTTTCAAGTAATGAAACAACCTAAAGATTTTTAAGTAGTCTCGCCAATAACTATAATTTCCATGCCTGAAATAAATCCTACCGCATCGGAGCCGGGCCCGAAATTGCCGGCTGGCCACGAAACCAGCTATTACTGGGCATTTAACTGGTCTGTTATTGCTCTTATTTAGCTGTGCAACAGGTTTACCAACTATGACAATTGCGTAAAATATATGGACAAGTTTAACCGACGGTGACTTTAAGACCGAAGTTGACCGAAGGTAAAGGTAGCTAGAGCGTGTATTGTATATAATCTTACGATGCTTCCTTTAAAAAAAAAAGACCATAACCCCAACTATACTACCAGCATCGCACTTACAACTGCTATACTTTTACGAGTATCCATGGGCAAATCGGTTATTGTCTGTCCGGTTGCTTGTTTGCCTCCTTTGTAAAAGACAGATGTACAGTCACGTGCAAATATCAAGTCATTATAACTCATCGAAGGCCGAAAAATATGTGACCCGCTCGGCTCGATAATCGTCTCATAAATATGGTACTACGCTCTTATTACACCGGACTAAGATGCTATAGGACATATTTTTGAGTAAGATGTGTACAACCATATTTTTACACTTGACTGTATAACCATTATTATTTCAGGAGTTTGTATCCCGTATTAAATAACTACCTTTCCTACTTTATAACGAAAATTGCACTTATTACTAGTTTCATAAAAAGTGAAGATGCTGGTCGATAACGTAACTTCAAAGTGATCTTTAAAATTGCACTGTTCGATTTATTCGAAAGCCTTTCACAATAGGGCTTGCCCTACAAGACGAGATTCTATTATCGATAACACTTAGTAAAGCAGCACAAAATATATGTTACGTACGTGAGAAAAGAACAGCTACATAATATTTCTTTCTCACTCGTACGACCTGTGTTTTATATGTAAGCAGTTGTGTCATACAGGTGCTGATCCTACATAAAAATACCAAGGCCAAAAGACAAAGTCCAATACTAATATAACAATAAGAATATGTTAGTATGATATTCTTGCACGATTTATTAATTTATTATTATTTATGTAGATATTTTGGTAAACTTCGCTGGAAAAATGTTATAAAATCCAAATCTTCGTAACAAGGAGAAATAATGCTACAAATTGATATTTATGTTATTTTATTAGGGCTCGCAATAGTTGCTTTATAACCTAACCACAAAATTAAAATTTTGAAAAAAACCCCGACTGCGACATAGTAGACCGATTTCCATGAAACATGGCTAAGAACACTCCTGACTAACTCAGCTTTCGGACAAATGTTTCATTATTATAACCAACCCCGGTCAGTTTGTCAGTATCGCCAATTCGCCAGTGATTCTCAGATTTTACTATCGTTTATGCACACACAGATTGACGACACATTTTACCAATAATATTCCCAGGTATAAATCATGCCGTTATAAAACTATCGGCATAATTTCATAACAGTTGCCCAAATTATTATCACCGCCGGCGCAGCTGAATGGCAGTCGTCGACGCCAGAGCGCCGACAGAAATGCAGTCTGGCTCTGTCGCGCCAATACGCAAGAGCGATAGAGATAGATATCTACGAAACAGATATTGTCGTGAGCGTTTGTGCATTTGGCTATGTAAAAGCGTCGGACGTAAAAGCGAAGCAGGCGCGGCTTCCGCAAGGGAAGTCTATATTTTGATTCAAATCTACTTCCGTCTGCGATGCGCGGGCGACGCCATTATTTGTAAACGTTCTGTTTATCGATTTTTTTTAATAACAATTTGTTACAACATTTTTCTATTACTAACTTAAGTGGTATATCAATCGAGCCAAGCCTCAAATTAAGGATGATAGATGGGAAAGTGTTCTAAATACATTCTTTTTACTAGTTCAATATTTGTAACTAATTTCTCGACAGTTATCTTGTTTTTTAGTGAAAACCTTTTTCAAAAATACCTGCTTATATTCGTTTATTCATAAAATTTCAAATCCAGCTTATCCAGGTCAATAAGTTTTTAGATTTTGGAGTAAGGCTTAATTTCCAACGTCCTTATTAGTAGTATCCTTTATTCCTAATAAACAAGTTACTGCTTTCTTCAAAGTTCACGGAAATACCCGGGTTTCCCAAACATGTTTGACCCATTCGCTTACTCAACGCCACATAGAAAGATCTTACGTCTAGTTTAGCTTAAGACAGATTACAGGGCGATTAGTACAATACATCGCACTCTGTACGCTCCCACGAAACCCACGAGGCGTCAAATCGTAGTTTTTACATTATATATTATACATTCAGTGCGGGACGCATCACTGCTCTCCCTCGCACAAAAACGTGTAAACTGACCCTTACGTGATTCATTTGCGTCGAAAAAAGCGCGAATTACATGGTAAAAAGTTATTAATGTCAGTATTAATAGTGTTCGCATGAAACGTTTATGTGATTTATTTAATCGGCACTTATATGCTTTTAGTTTTTGTTGCGAAATGATAACCCCTAGTTTCTTAGTATTGGTCAAGCTAAAGGTAAGCCCTGGTAGCCTAGCGGTAAGTACGTGTGACTTTCGTTCCGGAGGTCGCGGGTTCGAACCCCGGCTCGCACCAATGAGTTTTTCGGAATTTATGTACGAAATGTCATTTGATATTTGCCAGTCGCTTTTCGGTGAAGGAAAACATCGTGAGGAAACCGGACTAATTCCAATAAGGTCTAGCTTACCCTTCGGGTTGGAAGGTCAGATGGCAGTCGCTTTCGTAAAAACTAGTTCCTACGCCAAATCTTGGGATTAGTTGTCAAAGCGGACCCCAAGCTCCCATGAGCCGTGGCAAATGCCGGAATAACGCATGGAGGATGATGATGGTCAAGCTAAAGGTGTTAAATCATGTTTTCTCCGTAAGGTTACTCGAATTAACTGAATCTTTTAAAAATATCTACATTACTAAACAGAACATTTTGGAACTTTTGAAAACCCATGCACTCTATTCAATCAAAGTATGACCATAGAACATTTAATGTTGACGGTTTGAATATTTATACCATGTTACATTTCGAAGTTAGGGTCAAAAGATTCATTTATACCAATAGGTGAAATATCTTCGATGACCTACTAAGTATTGCTTATTTGTCGCCTTCACGAACGGACAATATTTAAGAATGACAGTAAATTCCACTTTTCAACACTTCACATAGCAAAAAATCGGTCCTTATTTATTTCCATAGTTGAAAAGGTCAAGCATCCATAAATAACATTAGACTAGGTTTTTTATAATGTTGTCAAGTGGCCACAGCGCCGATTTTACCGAGAATCAGCCCTTATGCCGATGCGCAGCAAAAAAGGAGTTTTGCTAAACTCAAGTGCTAACTTATCATCTCTATTGTTTGATTTTGCTAATAAATAAACAATGCACGTATTTACAGTAAACTTAAAGCTCTCCTGAAAGCACGATGGAAAAGCTACTCTATGCTATATACAAAAGCATGAATATACAATCACTATACCTTTAAGATGGTAGTATGGTGATCTCTAAAAATATGTAAACGATTTTCTCCCTTAATCCTCAGATATACGTTCAGCTATGTATACATATTATTAGAAGTAGCTGTACATACGTATACATATATGGTTACGAAGTTGTGGCCACCGTCCCGTTATTTGCGCTAGCGCCTCTTGTAATCCAAAAGGTTGTAAGTGTAAGTGAAAAGACTAACAATATAGGTCTTTTTCTTGTGGTGAAAGGTCTCGTTAACGCGTGGAGATGAATAAACTACTGGTTTTTCACTCTTATATCCATAGGTACTTCCATACTTAATATTATAAATGGGAAAGTGTGTCTGTTTGTTTGTCCGTCTTTCATGGCGAAACGGAACGACGAATTGACGTGATTTTTTAAATGGAGATAGTTGAAGGAATAGAGAGTGACATAGACTACTTTTTGTCTCTTTCGAACCCTCCACTTTCCTAAAAATGAAGAAGTTTGCATAAAGCACTCCGCAATTATCGAATTTAACGCGAGTGAAGTGGGCAAAAGCTACTACCAATATAAAGGTGTACCTACACTGAGAGAAAATACAACCAGTTTTTATGTTCGTTCAACAAGTTTTTTGGTTAAAATAGCGCCTACGTGCTCTTTGGTTCAAACAACAAGCTACTTGTCATTTGAATCGGCAATATGTATATTTGAATCAACAAGTCGATTTTATAAAAACAACCTGACACATATTGTTTTAAACATACGTTTGGCTGATTCAAACGGATAAACCGCAACAAGTCGAACTTGTTAAATTCACAATGCAAATTTCTCTCAGTGTAGAGTGTAGAAACTAGTAATAATAACATTGAGAGGGCAAGCTTGACTGGTAGATTGTTCAAGTAAATGATTCACTTTGGTAAAGGAAGAACTCTTGATGTAGATAGTCAGCTACTGCTTCTTATTGGCACTTCTGATAAGAAAGAAGTTTTTATGCTGCTTTCATAATGGGAAAAATGAATGTCATCCGGTGATTGGTGCTTTAGGGCTGTAATTGTCTGAAAATAGACAATTTTTATTTATTTATTTCATCTATTTTCGAGGGATATAATGATAACAGACGAAATTATTCACACTGACATAAGTACTGCTGACAGTACTTAAATATAAGGCTATAACTACAGCCAACTGTACTTGATTGCGTGCGTTGCGGTGTATTTTAAAAACATACACATATTTTTAATTGGTCGTACACATAAACTTCTAAACGTTTACTAAAGTATTTTTGCACTTAAACTAAATATGCTATGAATATTTTAACTTTGCGACTTTTTGCGTAATTCTTTTTATCTTTGCACCCATCAATGTTATTAAAAACTCAGCTCAAAGGCGTGTGCCGGCCATATTCCTAATTTTTATAACCATTTATTTTTAGCACTAATTAAAATGCCGACGTAAGTAATTAATTCAAAATTGCTACATATTTGAAGCACCTGCATCTAAACGTTCTTATCAATATTGACATCAATCTAAATCGTATTTATATTTGTTCTTCCATTTTGTTAGATACTTTGATCTGTTTGTCACGAGCTAAACTTAAAATAAAAATACAATCAAGATACTAAGTATCAATACAAACAAAATACCAAAAGTATTAATACACAACCCAGGGACCGGAACCGCTTACCATAACCGGGGTTTTTCATAGGCTTATTTTAGAAGTTGTTTTAAAAACCCCAACCATAATGGTAACCTTTTGTAAGGGTGACTGTTTGATAGGGTAAGCCTATCTGATACAGTTAACTTAATTAACCTCTAACCAAAACCAAACCCAGTCTTAAAGGTTACCCTATCATTTTAGTTATTAAACCGTTTAAGCAACTTTAATCTCTGCGCACATTGAAATTCAACTTATTATTGAATAACCATAGCGAGTACAAGCTCATACGTATCGTCTCGAAACAAGTTTATGTCGATTCAAATAACGTAGCTTTATGTCGATTCAAACAATATTGGACTTTAAAACCTTACACTAAAATTTAAAACATAACTGACCTGAATTATCATAGTGTGTTTTGGCATTGAATGCATTCGTAGCGCGCGCCGGGTCGTTCTATTGTTTATCTATCTTTATGTTTATACACAGGTGTGCGTTTCCGAACAATTCTAGTTTTAGCTTTTTAAAGATCAACCTTTTGTTTGGCCGTCGGACCATCTCAGCAAAGACGCTCATACTCGAGAGCAAATTTTAGTAAAGAACTAACTAAAAAAAATATTGTGAAAGAACAAAGCAAATAATTATATCGATATCTTACGATTAGATAATTGAAAACATCTTCTCAATTGGGCTTTGTTAAAAATGTCAAAATAGCTATTTATGCAACAAGTGCGGAAAGTAGGTGATTTCTGATGAGTGTCATATAAGCCGATACGAGTCGGAATTTCGGAAATCATCTTTGCGCACATGTTTCAAAGTTTTCAAACAATGCTTTACTTTGCATTGTGCGAGTAAATAAAATTTTGGCTACGGAACCCTAAAAACATAATAAGACAAAATACTTTAGTAATTATTAAAATTAAAAGTTATGTTAGTACAATTTTCGAATTTGAAAGACATTGGTTTTATGGGACTTATAATAGTAAAGTTCAAAATAAAATAAAAAAATTGAAAATTAAAAAGCACTAGTGCGGAAAAGTACCACTTTCCACATGATTTTTATGGGACTGATAGTGAAGTTAAAGTTAAGTTTAACTTCACTATCAGTCCCAGTCATCAGTTAAGTTAAAGTTAAAAGCAAAATAAAAAAAAATAAATGTAAAAAGCACCAGTGAATATTGTGGAAAAGTACCTACTTCTTTCCGCACAATTTTGCTTCATAGAAAACGCACTTTTCGAGCACATACATTCTAATAGCTATTTTTATGGGACTAATAGTGAAGTTCAAAATTTAAAAACATTTGAAAAGTAAAAAGCGCTTGTGCGGAAAAGTACTACTTTCCGCACAATGTTGCTACATAGAAATCGCACTTTCCGAGCACATACTCGTACATTATAATAGCTATTTTTACGGGACTGATAGCGAAGTTCATAATTAAAAAAAAAAAGTAAAAAACCCTAGTGCGAAAATGTACAACTTTCCGAACGATTTTTCTGGGACGGATGGTGGCGTTCAAAATTTAAATAAAATTGGAATGTAAAAAACACTAGTGTGGAAAAGTACTACTTTAAAAGTACCTACTACTTGCTGCACGATTTTGCTTCGTAAAAAACGTACTTTTCGAGCACATGCATTGTAAACGCACTTTTTGAGCACATGCATTGTTATAGTTATTTTTATGAGACTGATAGTGAAGTTCAAAATAAATAAAAATTAAAAGTAAAAAACCGGCCAAGAGCGTGTCGGGCCACGCTCAGTGTAGGGTTCCGTAGTTTTCCGTATTTTTCTCAAAAACTACTGAACCTATCAAGTTCAAAACAATTTTCCTAGAAAGTCTTTATAAAGTTCTACATTTGTGATTTTTTTCATATTTTTTAAACATATGGTTCAAAAGTTAGAGGGGGGGGGACGCATTTCTTTTTTCCTTTAGGAGCGATTATTTCCGAAAATATTAATATTATCAAAAAACGATCTTAGTAAACCCTTATTCATTTTTAAATACCTATCTAAAAATATATCATACGTTGGGGTTGGAATAAAAAAAAATTCAGCTCCCACTTTACATGTAGGGGGGGTACCCCAATAAAACATTTATTTTTTTCATTTTTTATTTTTGAACTTTGTTGGCGTGATTGATATACATATTGGTACCAAATTTCAGCTAAAGCTGTCTAGTGCTAACGGTTACTGAGATTATCCGCGGACGGACGGACGGACTGACGGACGGACGGACAGACAGACATGGCGAAACTATAAGGGTTCCTAGTTGACTACGGAACCCTAAAAGTAGGTACAAAACCTTGCTTGCTGTAAAAACCTACTTCATTTTATTCCCTTATAATATACTGATGAGTACGAGTAGGTCAATAATTGTACTATCAAATACAGAAACTAAATGACGTACATGTCAAATGGTAATAACTACGCAAATTCGAGAGCATGCGTCTGAGACAAGCTCTATCTATAGCAAACCAGTTTAAATGTAGAAAGACAACAAGGAACGGATAAAGCTTACCATAACTCAATGAAAACAGGTTTTAAAAACCCTATCGCGATAGGGTTTCGGAGTTAACTTAGTTAGTAGTTATGGTAACCTCATAGTAAGAGATTCAATAAGCTTACCGTTTTAAAAGGTTACCTTTAAAAAAGCTTACCATTTTATTTAGTAAGAAAATTGATTGGGTAAGCAAATTGATGAAGTTAAGCCTAAAAAGGGGTTTTCCGGTCCCTGACACAACCTTATTCCCATACATTAAGATGGCGTAGACATATATTTGGGACTTAGTGTGTTTATATTTAGATATTTACTTAATATCTTGGACTGTATAGGTAGGTACACCGCTTTTCTGGAGCACTTAGCGTGTTTGACGAAAAAGGCTTCAGTATTTCACAATGCGTGTGTGCGTAGGGATTTAGAGGACTGTTGAGCGATACTGTCGCTGTTTAAATACTTTACGAAATACTATACAGAGTATACTGTATACACAGAATCAGAATACGGCCACGCTTTTGAAAATATTTGATAGCTTAACCATTGTCATACTTAAAAATAAGTATTTTGTATGAATTTTTGGACTAAAAACGTTAGTTAGGTACTGCTTATACTCAATTATTTATCAGGTTTTGTAATACATGTTTATTTTGTTTCTTTTAGTTTATTAACATAATGACCTTGCATTGATATTTATAGGTACCAGATAGACCATGTAAATTACTGCTCTAGGGCTACATCTATGTGTTTGTTACGTTTACTTACCACATGCAAAGTCTAGCCTATCAAGCTCCCAAGTTCCAACATACATGCCTTGATCTGACTCTACGTACTATTATAGTAGGAAAAATATTTTGTTGGAGAAATATAACACGTCATAATTTGAGTTTTGTCGTGCTGCAAGCCCCATCCTGTATTTATGCTTATTCAATTAAAGTTCCAGCAACAATCAAGCCCTAACACAGCCGTTTAAAATACTTCTATTCTCGTCTGTACTTTGTCCAGCATCCTAGTTACGCGAGTGAAAAAGTGTTTTAGCAACTTCTCGGAAATGTTGATGGTTGGCGCGGGCGCGCAATCGCGCATCTGTCATTCCTTGCGCGTAATCAGACTTCATGTATTCTATTTAATTTTTTTTAAACCAGCGTAATATATTCTTGAGGTCTGTAGTAACTCAGCTTTGGCGGAGATCAGGTTTATCCTGGATTGACTGTGATGGCTGCGTATGCAATAGCAATAATAGCAACGTGCGTAGATTGCATAGGCAAGAAAGTACCGTACACTTAGGGCAGTTACCAAGACTTGTTGATCGTATGTTTATATCGTGCTTAATACAAGTAGCCACATAGCAAATTGACCCGTTTTAAGTGTCAACAAAATGAGAAATAATAATTTGTGTTCCTATTTTTGGCGGTTTTTGCTGCTGAGCAGCAGAAAATACCTTGTAAATTAACCTTCTCTGTTAACCCTTTCTAGGATTGACTTGGATATAAAATGGTATATTTTATAAACATCATCATTTTCAAACGTTGGTTAATGTATTTAGGAATGAAAGCTGTATGCCTGATTGCCTGAAACATACACAACGATGTTGATTTAAGCACATAATATACTAAAATAGACTTGCAAAATTTATTATTTTATTTAAGTCCTGACAGTTTGTAGTTAATTAACATGTTTTACAAGGTAATAATGCAATAGCAGCATGATATTACTGTTAGTAAAGAATTGATTACTTCACTAAGGTTAATTATTAATTAAATAGCATCAGCAATTCAGCATGTACCGTATTTTAATACCTACTAAATTTTAATTGACTATCAACATTATGTGGATTAATGGGCATACTTTAAACATTAGCATTATTTACAGCAGGCATTTTATTGCTAACAATTTTTTATCTTATTTCTTGAACTTCCAACTTCCATTAAAAAAAATTACGAAACACTCGCTCCCATAAATTTCAATTTCAATTCAACCTCCTGCTAAAACAAGAACTAAAAATAAAATAATGATGCGCTGTATGGGATTAATGCAGTTCGCGCATCTGCCCGCGCACCTGCCTTCAAACAATCGCGAATATCGTATAATTTACCTGCACAGGTGAACACGGGAATCATTCCAACTACCAACGAGTCATCAAAGTTCATACAACCAGTATAACTGACCCCTGATTACGTAAGACTATTGTAAATCTCGAGATCACACTAGTTTGGTGCTTCTGCGCACATTTGCTTGAACAGTATGTGGAATTACAGCGATAGAGGGCGCTGCAAGGGGAGTACTAACTAAAAACTGAAAAGACGTAGATGCTTTTTTGTTTTTAGAAGATACGCTTCTCTGGAATAATTGGTTCAACTCCTAATCTGGTGGAACAATATGCATAGTGAAAAGGTATTGACAGATGCTGTTTTATGATCTTGTATTTAACAGCATAATAAATGGATTCAATTAATCTTGTAATCAATTATAGGGCAGATGCTTGGGTATAATTATGCCTGAGATGTTGTTAATTTACTAACTTTTCCTAGGTATTCTTTATTTTTATGATCGAAGCAGCTATGAAAATAATGCTAAAAGATATTGATCCACTCCCCACTTCATGGGCAAATGACTCAGAAATGTACAATAACTTCTTAGTCATCATTTAATTTTGTATTTAAACTGACACCACATCGTCCAGTAAAATTCTCATTATGTAGACACATTGCATTTCTTCATTACTTACAAATCTGTTTGAAAATACAATTTATTACACTAATTTTTCGTCTAATAATGACATTTCTCAGTAGAAGTTAACGGTAGGCAATTAGAATGATACGTGATTAGCTATTAGCGTCTAATGTGTGTTCACTAATGGCCTATCATTAGGGCTTCCATAAATCGTGGGTAGTTTCGCTCCGCTAACCAAACCGTATCGACACTTCATCATACCTTAGATTTGCCGCTAGAGCTTGCTGCTGGTGGCTAAGCTCAAGCTGCTGGCTGTTATATTTGACAACTTAACACGATATAAGTCTCCTTTAAATCTACACCATGTTTCGCGAAAAGAGGGTTATACTTGTATAAATACGCCATACCTAAAATAAACTTACAAATACTGCTGCAACCAGCATGAAAATAGTCTCTGCTTATTCAATATGATAACTGTTAGAACCTAAATTTGAAGTGGGTATCTTTAAGCTGGTTACTATGACTATTAAGTATGACAATAAGTTCATCAGTTTCGTTGCGACAGGAAATGTGTTGGCGTTATGTGATCATTATTATTGTAACCGATAGCTTCGCCTTCATTTTGAGTGGTCTATAATAAAGAACTGGTTTTTTTTACATCTAGCTATAAAGTGTGTTCGTGGGCAATAAGAATATTAACAAATTGCTTCCGAAGTGGAGCGAATTTTAAATAATAGTATAATTGTTAAAAAGCTTTTAAAATAAGAACACTTTGCTGTGGAGGCCTATTTAGATAGGGACTTCTTATTATGGACATGATCCTTTGGCTGTTAAAAGAACAATTTCTGGACAAAAATCGAATCACCGACGTGGATCGGTCCTGAAAAGTCTTCAATGAAATAGTTTTTCAAATGCACTACGCATTTCCAAGAAAGTTGGATTTAATCCCTACAATTTATAAGTTACTCTACAAAAGCGCCTTACCAGGGGCGGCTCACTCCGCGATTCTATCGCCGCGCTACAAGTACATGCCGGCGGCCGCGAGTTCGCGGCCTAATCAGGGGTGGCGCGCGTTCTCCCGGAACGCACGTTTGCACTTTCTAATTTTACTTTACGTCGCGAGTTTTTTTTTAAGGTTCATATGGGATGTCCGCGTGTGGAATGGCTTAATGCTTAGTTAAATAGATATCATGAAGAAAATAAATACCACACATTTTTAAACAGATCTACTACTGATTAACTCCCCCAAAAAGATTCAATAAGGCTTGTGATGTTGGAACTCAAACAACAATATATGTATATGTCGCAGTAAGATAGATAAAGCCGTTATATAGTTATAAACCTAGGAATATAATTATACGTCGTAACATAGTTAAACGAAAGCGATTAATTGCTATCTTACTAGGAATATAACTATAATACTAAACTAGTTTAGTCATATAGTTATATGACTGGATTCAGTTTAGTGAAATGATTGTAGGCAGGAGTGCAGCGGTGCGGCGGAGGTATAGTTATAACCCTAGGGATATAAGGGAGCGATTCAGAACCATCTTACTAGGAATATAATTATAATACGGTATTTAAAATTGCAAACGGGACTTAATCGCGTATTACTATGTATTAAGTCCCGTTTGCAATTTTAAATATGTGTAAAAATCGTGAAAGCTTAAATCAGTGTTTTATAATACGTATAGCGGGACGATTTGGAATAACAACACCGTCACTGACGTTAGAACAAAGTTTATTTTGTATCGATCCGAACATAGTACACAAGGTTTGGTTACTAAACAAACGAATCCAAGCTATATTAGTTAAAACGTAACAGTTAGGGCATGCTCCCGGTATTTCCCGGTTCTTGATTTCCCGGGAAATCCCGGTAATTTAATCGCGGTAAGCAAATTTAAACCCAACATTCAAAATGACAAGGTTGTAATTAGGTACGAGTTCAATTTGTTATGACTTATGATAAACATTAAGATTAAACTGACAAACAACGTCAAACTCGTAACGGAAAAAGTATCGTCCAAGTAACCAAACCAGCCAGTATTAATACCCCTAAATACTGAAAAAGGTAAGCAACCTCTAGCAATGCGATATACACAATGTCGCATTACGAATACAATAGAATGGGCACGTAAAAAATAACTAATAATACAAATTAAACAAAAAATATTACCCCCATCAAGATATAGCTCAATCGATTCTACTCTCGATTCTGAACAAACTGATTTCAGGTTTAAAAATATTTTAAGCGGGTTACTCACGTATTAAGTCGATATAGCGTTCGACATGTTCCGGCTCAATTTCGAGAGCCTTTCTCAAGAGTAGCGACACCCCGCCTTTACATGCAGTATGCGTCGCGCTCTCGACATGTAAAGGCGGGGTGTCGCTACTCTTGAGAAAGGCTCTCGAAATTGAGCCGAAACATGTCGAACGCTATATCGACTTAATACGTGAGTAACCCGCTTAAAATATTTTTAAATATGTATGAGTCTCACGGGAGTTTTATAGTTAAAATTGATTTCAGGTTTTTAGTGTTAAGTGAAACACGGTGTATAACAATATTACTTAACTAGAGACGTATTATAATTATATCCCTAGACTACGTTTAATCCAGTGATATAATTATATAACTAAACTAGTAACGTATTATAATTATATTCCTAGTAAGATGGTAAGGAATCGCTTTCGTTTAGCTATGTTACGGCATATAATTATATCCCTAGGGTTATAACTATACCTCCGCCGCACCGCCGCACTCCTGCCTACAATCATTTCACTAAACTGGATCCAGTCATATAAGTATATGACTAAACTAGTTTAGTATTATAGTTATATTCCTAGTAAGATAGCAATTAATCGCTTTCGTTTAACTATGTTACGACGTATAATTATATTCCTAGGGTTATAACTATATAACGGCTTTATCTATCTTACTGCGACATATATATACCTAGAAAGTACCCAAGACTTGAATATAATAGTGTAAAGTGTGTAGTTTTACCTGAGTATTCGTTTTAGTCCATAGGCAACCCTATCGCCGGGCGCCGCGCACGTGCGGCTCGTTTCTTTGTAAGAATTTTGTAGGCATTTAAAAAGGCGGCATGTCGTGAACATCAAAGCAGTGGGTCTTCTGTACTTGTACTATTATATATTCTGTGGCCTTACCTTGCATTTCGGAGGGCGATCGCCGGAACACCTCAGCTCATACGTTTTTTGCGACATCACATGTCATCCTGCACCTGACGCTCGCACGCGCACCGAACTGCATCTAACGTCATCAGCACAAGAAAAGCAACCATATAACACCGTTCCTTCCAAAAATATCAAGATGACGTGACATTAAAGCAACTGTTGTGTCGCATGATTAATTTAAAACCCAATCAGGCACTTAATAAGAAACGCAATATGTTGTTTATCTTCAATCGACATATGCTAGCAGCGAATAGCAAAATATAAATAGCATAATATTAAGACTTAATAGCCAAGGCGTTGAACAGTAAGATAAAATTGTAAGGTGTTTTACTTTGGAACGGTGCAGCTGCTTTTGACACGTGTGCAGAACTACTAAATTACTAAATATTAATTCGATAGGAAAAAGCTGCAAACATTATTCCATGTTGGGAAAAATTTATACATAATATAACTTAATCAACACTACCGCTATTTTTGTACAAGACATGTTTATATACGGATATTCATGTTCGTTTAATTAGAAACTGAGGAAGATTTTCATAAACAATGGGAGAAATATATTCTCACGTCACTCAAACTTAACGTAACTTTGAATCGACAACGAGTCACGCGAATCGAGCGTGGTAAATTACGACCCGACCAAGCTACGTAACTTTGTTAGTTAGTCAAACAGGAGGAAATCGAGTTTTTAGGGACCAGGAAGGCAAGCAGTTATTTCCTGAAATTTACACGCGATTAAAACTAAAATCTAATTACAATTGTGAAGTTTACGTATTCCTACGGCGCATCATGCCGTGTTTATCGCGCAACCCATCAGATTAAATGACACTTTCTGTCATTTAAACTGTCTGAGACTTTGAGAAAGTGAACAATTCTTTATTCCGTTTGCATTTGCTCTGGTGTAGTCTACTTTTAAACTTACCATTGTCCTACTTTAAAATCCATCTGCCTGAAAATCAGCAACGCAAAGGATTGACGACCCGTGGACTGACTGAAAGCGAGCCCACGTTTTGCTCTAGTTTTATAGGTTCTTATTACGAATGAAGTGTAATGTCACAAATTGGTGCCGTGACCAGGATATTTTTTAGAGACTCGTAACTTGCCTCGATGATAAGATATTGTCACCAACAGCTTATCCAACGTATTTGTAGCTTTACAACTGTTTATACGTGGTGTTAATCCATTCGTTTGCCCGCAGGTGCTGTGGCATCTGGACATATTCCGGCGCAGCTTCCGCGAGCTCTCTGGCCACGCTTGCCTCGGCCCGTCCTGCATTTTTTGCGCACTTAAGGTAAGTCTCATTAAGCCACTAGTTTAATTTGATGCAGCTGCCTACGTGATGTCTGGCAAAATAACTGTTTATTGCTAGTTAAGTATTACTAGTAAAGTACCTGTTGAAAGACGCATTGTCGAGAAATTTATGGCCGATCAAAATAATAGCTTGTGTAAAATAGCAAATTTATTAGCACTGGACAAAACAAATTACAAAGAAATAGTAGTTATCTTTTTAGCACACTATCCTCGTAAGTTATTTTTATTTCTATTTTAAGAGTTGCTATCTCGACTATAAATTGACTTACGAGGCTATATCGCTGTGATCGATTAATTATTACTTTTACTCTGATATTGGCAGTACCTAGAACTTGGTTGCTTAATAATAAAAGCATGACCATTCTAATTCAGAGGACTTAATCTCAAAGCATTAAAGTCCATACAAGTAGATCAAAGTTGAAAAGCGCTCGGGCCTCTGCGCGGGCGCACCGTCAGACGTGACCTTTCGAACAATGCCTCCGTCGGAGCCTTATTCAGGTCGAGGGACCCTGAGCTTGAGCTCGAGACCGTCTTGTTGCACAAATCTATCGCGTCACGATGTACTTTGAAGATGAGCAGCATTGTATAAACGAATGGTATTATGCATAAGTGTAGTTAATTTCCACATATGGCGTCGTCATTTTGTAAACCTGTACCTAACGGTTTGAAAATCACCGAAGATTAATTGTGAAAACCGCATTCTGGAGTCTTCCAATATGACATTAAATGAACAGCATCCTTTTCAGAAATTACACAGGAAAATCATTCAGAAATTTCTTGAAAATGTGACCACCTTGGTAGGTTCGGAAATTGCTTCTAGTACATCTAAACATATAATTTAGGGAATTTAGGGATCAAGAACAATTTGCAAGGTGAAAGGGCAAACGGTGTTTGTTTCACACTTTATGGCGATGAAAAGTAACGTCTTGCAACTACAAAGACGTCTATTATCTATACTTTAAGTATGATATTTCCAAGCAAAATATGTGTAATTTAATAGATTTGAATAATACAAACATCACATATTTTTAAATAATTGAAGTAAACGACACTCCCTGTAAATCCCTTAATTGTTTTAACCTTAAAAATAAAAGAAACTAGTATTTTTAACGCAATCTTCAACGAAGCCATTGCTATGTGTTGAGCTCAAAATAGCTACTTTCTTACGCTACAGGAACAGGACCGACTGGTTCCTGCGGAATAGGCCCTGGTCGTGATTTAAGTCTAGCTCTACAGTCTACAACTATAAGTAGAGCGGCTTACTTTATAGCTCTTTGTCTTAGCGATCTGATGTTATGAAAAATTAGTTTCAGTCTGCTATCAAAGTAATAGTACTAGACGATAGTTACTGCCTACAAACAAGCGTATTTTTTTAATTGAATGAACCTCTGAACGTCTGAATGAGGTAATAATATATTGAAATGGTACCTAAATTATAAATACTATTTTTATTCAAAATACATTACTCATTATATGTGTTTTTACAAACTTGTAAAATGATAAATATATCATAGTGCAAGTAACTTGAATTTTTAAAACTGCAAACAAAACAAAAACTATTAAAAAATCTCTTGAACAATACCACTTGAATTATAAAGACAATGTCTATAAAAATGAAACCGAAGGCTATTCTTTTCAATATCTCAAACGAATACACAACAACGATTCGTTTCATTACATTCGAAACAAACTTTCTATTGCTCCAAGCATACCTACAGCAACGTATAGTATACTATCGCACGTGCACGAGCTTACGATTCCATTTTCAAATCAGGTTTTCGTAAGTTGGCGCGCTTTTCGGCCAATGGGGTGCGCGCGCGAGTTCGTGGAACTCTTGGCCTCGACGCTGATTGGCTGAGCGGGAGACGCTGCGCGTGCGCCGCGGGTTGCCCAACTTGAGTTTAACTTCATACGAGTTTGTAACGAAAGCTTTTACTGTTTAACTTTATCTTTAAAAATAGTGTATAAATACAAAGTAATTTAACAATAGAAAAAGATATACGAAACTTTTTACTTGTTTTCAAATTAAGTTCTCAGAAGCGAAATTTAATGATTGAGTTTCAACAAAAATATATAAAAACATTATTAAATAGTACCGTAAAAAACAATTAGCCGAAGTGGATTAATAAAACAAAAAGCGACTCTCTCTTCTTTGACGTTATGGCAAAAAAGTTAAAAAGCAATTTGATAACTCATTCTTGGGTGTTTGAAATTGAATTTGCTCTGGTTCGCAGGCAGCCGACCTTAACACCGGCTGACTTTAGGTACCGTCTACCACTGTTAACTGAACAATAGTCAATCTTATTGAAAAAGAATAAGGTCCATCGATGATCACAAAAAAGAGTTTTGCTGTTTGGTACTGCAATTACTCAACCGCTGTCACCGTTTAGTTACACTAGAAACGAGTTAAATAAAAACTACTTATAATGCTGTGTAAAATTTGTAAATGGCCAGCCACCACCAGTTCTAGCCAAGATTTTTTTTTTCTTGTTTACCCTCTGAATTTTTTTCAGTCTTAGGGAAATGAGGGAGTTATTTTATGAAATATTTATTGATTTGTTTTTTTTTTTCAGTACTACTATTATAAATTATAGATCGTGTGGTACCTATTTCAGTTTATAATTTGCAGTCGGGGTTAATAAGAATAATGAGCATTTAGAGAAGAATTTAATTATATTTTATTGATTTAATTTAAAATATATCTAATACTTAATACCACTAGATGGCGCCATGTGTACAAAATATACTTAACTATTGTGTAAGTATATAAACAGTAAACGTAAACAACATATAAATACTGTCGCTTAAAGTAACTGGTCTTTCTAGTTATTTTACACACAAATACCGTTAATTAACAAGTTACTTGTTTCTCAAACATTGCGTTGTGTAAGATTTTTGTTTATGTCAAGAATGGAGCCGGAATACCCAATGAAGTGTTTAATAACAATGGGCAAAGTAATGTTTTGCTCGTTACTTTAAAGTGGAGTCATTTATTTTAGTTCATCATGGTTAATTATGGTCAACAACAATTACAAGAAAAAATATGAAAATGGTAGTCGTTAATATTTATTTAAATGTTAGGTATATATTGGTAAAATTCTTTGCCTCTTTGTAGATGTTGCAAGTCTGGTAAGTGGTAACTGATAAACTCTTGAACTAACAACAAAAATCTAAACTTTTTAAAATAATATTTCGGGTACACTTTTTTTAATTGTACTTATACAGGGTGTAAACCTAATACGGGCGAACCTCTTAACGGTGGTGAGTATAGGACATAAAAAATGGAATTAAGTAGATAACTTTTACTTAAAATATTTGTATGGATAAAATATTTTTTTTATTCATACAAAATAATTCGGCCCGCAACGTAATGCAAACACACTCGCGTTATACGCTCGTTGACAGTTATCATTGATTGTCATCGCAACCACGTTTACAGTACATTGCTGCTGGGAAATTTTTCAAAAATTCATTATGGGGTGAAAATTAAAAGTAACTCAAAACACCTCTTAATTAATGATAACAATATTGAATTATATGCCTGGTTTCATTTATCGCCCTTATTAGGTTTACCCGCTGTATACTATTTAACAAACTTTCAATAATTATAATGATTATATCCTTACCTATATAAGACGTTGAGTGACATATCAAACTATCAATTAAATCCTACAAAGAAGACCTGATTCAATATAGCCATTATAACCGTCAAAATCAATATTTGGACCATCTCAGACGCATCAAGCCTTGTCCAAGTTCCGGACCAATGGAGTTACAGTCACTACAAAATTACAGACCATTTTAGAGAAAAGGGTCTATGTTATCGTGTAATTCGTTTTATTGAAACAAACAGACCAAATTACTTGATCGTAATTGATAGCGTGACTATTGAAAGTCATCGTTTATTATCAGTGTAACAAAGAGATATTATTTCGATACTTTTATTGACATGTCTTGTGTTGTGTGGTGTTGATTTTGATATATGACGAAGTGGTTTTCTCTTTGGAGCACTTGAGAGTAACGAGGGATCGATTCTCGAATGACAATTTGATCATGTTAGCATTTGATTGTAATTTAATTGCTTTGTGTGTATTTGCCGCTTCGGACATGTCAAATGTTGTTAGGGTTAAAGAAAAGGAATAAACAAACCGAAAATAGGTTCCTTGTGATTAAATTCATACCTAACATGACATACATCTTTGTCTTCGTTGATTGTTCTTTCATACCTCAACTGTTACTTTTTGAAAGCTTCGTAATTTATAAGTAAACTAGCTTTTGCCCGCACCTTCGCACTCGTTAGAAAGTGACAAAAAGTAGCCTATACCTCTATTACTCTCCATCCCTTAAAGAGTCAATTGGTAGCTCCGTTTTGCCGTGAAAGGGGGACAAACAAACAGACACACACACTTGCCCATTTATAATATTAGTATGGATACCTAGACAAAAATTTAAACATGTGCTTCAATTTATTTAATATGAATTTAACTGTTGAATTCAACCGACTAATACCGCGAGAGATTCAAAACGCAAATTTCCATTAAGTACAATGTAGATTAGTGTGTCAAAATAAAGAGAAAATTGAGTTCTGCACTACTACATAAACTGACTCAGATATTCAAGCACTAATCTTTGCATAAAGTAATTATGCTGAGACAATCGCACACATTTCGCACCGTCGCGCCATCCCTGCCAATTACTCTCTACTTTCTTCCACGGTGCATGGAGTATGGACTGAACTTTAATAACTTTTTATTTAAGTAAATTAAAACATAAAAGAACTGATTGATTGCACACTTTAATTTGAATGTAGGTGGAACTATTGAAGTAAGTGATAGTTTAATAGGTATTTTCTTCTGG
Organism: Leguminivora glycinivorella; assembly: GCF_023078275.1. NCBI lineage: Eukaryota > Metazoa > Arthropoda > Insecta > Lepidoptera > Tortricidae > Leguminivora > Leguminivora glycinivorella. The sequence continues at coordinate 5,484,657 of NC_062973.1, forward strand.
TAAACTAAAACAGAATAAGCTTACAAATGATATACACTTTTCAAGATAAGTAACCTAATGTAATTTTAATTTGTTACCCTGATAATAAGCATGCTACCTTGAATCCTTATCACTACTCGTTTGTTAGAGTAAGAAATGAACCGGATGCTCGTATCTTTTGAATAACTTATTAGTTGCTAAGGGTATAACAAAATATAATCTTCGTATAAGATATAATTGGTGGTCATTAATATTTTAGTTTAGACAAAATGTCTTAAACATTCATCGTCATCATATCAGCTCTTTATCGCCCACTGCTGAGCATAGGCTTCTCTTCTAGTACAGCCGAGTTCATAAATATGTGTACCTACATTTTTTCACCTTATTGCAACGAGTTTAGGTGAAGAAATGTACACATATTCATGAACTCGACTGTATGCCAGTTGTCCCGGTCCTGAGCTAGTCTATATTGACATTGCCAACAGGAAATAGAACTTCTGTATTGATGCCTTATTTTAAGATATTAGCTGAAAACAAAACGCCTAAACTATGGACTATACAGAGTGGGGCCTGTAACAAAGGCGAAGAATTGAACTCTAGGTTATTCTCCTTATACTGATCAACATTTGTTCGGCGACTTTTAAAAATAACTTGTATTTTGATTTTTATCACCCTTGAAAGTTTTTTCTAAGAGGTGCGAATTCTGTTAAGTCTAAAGTGTGACAGACAACGTCAATGACAACAATAATGGCGTACATTGAAGCTAATATTTATTTTGTATGAAAAATTAAAAATTTAAAGACTTCATAATTTTTAAAAGTCACTGAACAAATGTTGATCAGTATAAGGAGAATAGCCTACAGTTCAATTTTTCGCCTTTGTTACAGGCCCCACTCTGTATATGAATTAAACTGCTCGGATGATCCCTTTTTTAAATATTCGTCTACGTAAAGAACATCAATAAAATACACAATATTTAGTCACGACATGCGCTAGTAAAAACTTAAGGCTATCTACCAGTGATTGTAATTATTTGTATAGTGAATAGCACAATAATAGTCCATGATCTAGGCACGTTTGTCCGAGTCGTGTCTCTACGTGCCCCGAACTAGGCCAGCCTATTAGGACTGTCGATACGTTATTATTGCACCCGTTTGGTACTTTACACAACTATATTGAAATACTGTGTGCGTAGCCGAATGCACAAACGCTCACGAAACGCTCACGATATAAAGATAAAGATAAAGATAAAAGACATTTATTCATGACGATCACATAACATGTACGGACATGTACAGACATCAAACATAAAATGGCAAAGAACAAAATGACAAAGTGTTCATCACGAAATGGACCCAACTCAGCATGATGCTAGCCATGTAGCCAGCGCTGATCTTCCGTAGGGCCCATTTGGTGATGCCACGACAGATAACACATTAATTTAAAAACAAAAACAGACATATAAGTACAATTATTTTAACCCTACATCCACAGAAATTTATAATTAACAATACAAACTCAAGGATTACAATAATAACGAAAACAAACAGATAAACCATTATTTTCTGAACGCAGCAGTTGCGCCACTAGCGCCAGCGGTGGATTTATGTACTAAACTAACAGCCTGCACTATACATACAACATCTCTTTCGTAGCTATCTATCTCTATCGCTCGCGCTTTCTGCGGCGTTTCGTGTCGCAGAAATGCCATTCGGCTACGGACCTATTGTAGAACTAGAAGCGAAATGTATCAAATGTATGAATGAATAATGCTACAATCTTTATAAAATGACGTGGTACATTAATGAATTCATAAATCATAAACAATTTAGGTCGATTATGTTAAGTTTTACACTAGAAGCACATACATTGTAAGTACATATTGCAACTTCTTCAACTTAGTGCTTTCATAGCCGAAAAGATGATTCTAGTCCGATTTCCGCCTTCTGCATCTTGTGGCGAGAGAGATACTTGCCATCCATCCATGCCAGCTTTCATAGCGTCCTGCCAACGCTTCTTAGGCCTAAATAAATAGTATCTATCTTTTAGTATTCTATTTAATTTTTTAAAGTATATCCGTATTCATTTAAGTAGTAGTCATGAAATGATGACATTTACTCAGTTTCACACATTCGATCCCTATTCCCTATGTGTGTTAGGTCAACACAAGCATTAATAAAATTAAGTTTATTAATTGATATCGGGCTTATGTTTATATTATATGTAAGAGGAAGTATTTACATGCATCTGAGTAGTTAACAACATTCCTGACTGTCGTAATATTAAATAATTCATGTATAATGTGGATATAAATTACCCATGACAATTCACATAAAACTAAATCACATTTCCATTACAAATTATGATTGATAATTCAATGCATATAAATGTTTTCATTACCATACCTAAATAATCAATTATAAGAATACTCGTGCAATGTGCAATATAATTCTCACTTACAGAGAGGTCAAGATGGCTTTATTTAAATATTAATTTGATTGATTATGAGTACTTATATTAACCGAGCTGTCACAGAACTGTTCCCACCAAAAAACCATAACCGTTGTTAATATCAAAACTCATTGCACTTCTATTCAATCAAATGTACAAACGCGATGTACCAATATTTAAATGAACGTGGCATCATATTTTACTTCACTTGATATGCCTCGAAGCCTTCACCAGCCTCTCAAAAGCGTTCGTTCCACTCCATCTATTGCCACAGCTTATAATTAAAGTAGTTACCAAGCAAATGGTTTGGTTTCAACTGATTGAAGTAACTGACTAATTGGATCAGTAATTTATCCTGGAATGGTTTGGTTGAAATCCAATTAATTAATAGTGTCTAAAGCTGTGAAGTTCTAGAATTTATTTAAAAGTACAGTCGTAAATATTGTTTTACTGTCAGTCATTGCAATCAATTGAAGTAATAAGACAGGCGAGCGGCAATAAAAAATGGTTTATCCAGATATCAGTGATCAAATCGAATGAGAAGTAGTTATTCTGCTTTTGAAACAGATTCATAATACACCATCGTAATTCAAGACATGAATTTATCTGTCTTAAACTGTTGAATTGGCACTATCACGACTACTAATATGTAATTTTCAAAGTTATCGTAAGCAATTTAGATTTTAACTGATACTTTGTTATAAAACGTAATTTCAATAGGATCTGATTCCTTCAATTAACCCTTTACACCCGAACTGATACGATCGTGAGGTTATAAGCGAGTTGTTAACATATAATATATTATATTATATAATTATATAATTATTAATTATATAAGCTATTAGAGCTTTGATTTGTTAATTTAAGTTACCAAACCTCTACTTTTTCGGTTGAAAAGGTAGTACTCTAAAAATCTAATCGTCAGTTTTGTGATCCTTTAACTGACAGTCAAGTAAAGAAGTACAGAGAAAGAAAGTCAAATATATATATACATACAGGTACAAGATTTACCGATAGTCAGGTAAGTATTGCTGTGAACATTCTAATTATAACATTCATTCCGACTTTATTTTACGTCCCTGTCGAAATAGTCGAATAAATTTCGTCTCAAACTGTAGAAAACTCGTGGGAAAGTTGTAACATGGAGTTGAACGTGTTGGAAATGTGTTAGAAATATATCGGTTCTATATGTAACATAATGGACCTTAGATCTATCGCTTTAGGCATTTCACGTAGCAGTCGTGACCTATATCTAGTTATTATATCTATATCTAGACTAAATCTAGGCGCCAGTCCATACAAAGCGGTAATTTAATGCCTTTGTTTGGTCTGAGTTGCGTACAAGTTAGGCAATGTTATGTCTATTTCTTAATATGTGTCAATGTTATGAACGGCAATTAGTATTGATTGTTTTATTATATTGTGTAGTTTATTTTTATTGTTTATAACGACTATAAAGGCGCAATGTTTGACTTAGATATTGGTTTTAATTCGATTTGGCTATAACCAATAGAGTCTTTGTTTGTGCTTTAAAGTTTAATCAGAAACTAAAGCTTACATAACAATTTTAGAATTTAATACCCCAGAATAAGCCTGCTAGACTAATTGTGTATTATAATATTTCAAGATTTTGTTTCTGACTTAAGGTTCAGAAAACTTAGACACTATAAATATATATACGGCTGTATACAGTTTTTGGGGTTATACATTATACTGTGGTTATACTGTATTCTCCTCACATATCTAACATTCCAATATGTGATAGATCGAGAACAAATTCAACCAAATGCCCATTCCTTTCAACAAGTTTAACAACTTTAAAACAACGATATAAAGTCTCTTTTAAATGTTCACACCAAAATGCATCCAAGCTCGTGACTTGACTGAGTGAAGCTTACGTTTGATTTCCTAACGAATTAGCCCGTACACGTACACGTAACTGGATCGTAAGGCCGATCGGCCCGATACGGGGAAAGTATCGCGTTACTCGCAGGCGATGGACTGAACGATAATGCGCAGATTACTGATTAGTATTACAGTACGTAGCTAATACAAACGCTTACGATAATATCGTTGTCGCTATCTCTTTCGCTCTTCTGTATTGGCGTGACAGAGCCAGACTGCGTTTCGATCGGCATCTAGCGTCAACGATTGTAAAATTTTCGACTTGGCCGCTGGCGGGCTTGGTATAGGGCAATCACTATTAATTACGTGCTTTAAGCATATCTAGTAAAACGATATAACACCTTTGATATAATATCAGTCCCTTGTTCATGACCCTAAATGGATAAATATATTCATTTAAATTTACTCGTTTTGTGCGATAAAATGTTCTAAAAACTAGATACTACACCACATACTCGTAAAATTAAAATCACTGTCAAAAACACTTACAAACTTACTGTAGTTGGACTAAGCTAATTCTGCAAACTATTTGCAATGACGAAATGTAACTAGGGTATCATTATTAATGTCAAATTTCTACGAAAATGTGACGTTTGTAGTGAAACTACTTGACTTTGTTGTATTAGAAGCTGTACAGATACAAATGTAACTTACAAAATTGTTTGCGCTAAACAAAAACGAAAAACTCTTTTGCTACTCGATACATGCGTGCACTTTAAAAATACCTCGCTTCAGGCGTCACCGGAACATCCCAATTTAATGTTCCCAAGGTTCCCATGAATTTTATCCCTTTAAATTCACATAAAATTATCAAGTATAAAAACAACGATGCGTGTAACATCCTTTGGTATCGTTTCGATAATTCGTTTTGGCCGTTCGGGGTAGTCACGCGAGAGACACGTGCTGGTAATAATTGTAACATTACACCGATAGATCACCGTAGACTGAAGTCATGGTTAATAATATACATGAGAAATAAAGCCTTATTCCTTGCAAGTAAGATGAATGATGGTGTAGCGGTTATAATCGTGTCGACCGCAGCTGCAGGACCGGTTAGGCTTCTCGTTTACGTGCGTCGTCATGATAGAGCCTGCGTTGAGAGATGAAAATATTACCTCAATCTAATACTAAATATTTCGCGTTGCGTCGCTCTCTTAGTCTCAGGATGTGTGAAGTAGTAGTGGTCTATACTTTTATAATATCTTTCATGCGAATTTCTCCCGCATTCACCCTTTTTCCTGGCAAAAATAAAATTAAATCATGACCTTCTTTTGCACTAGAACCTGTTAGAGAAACCAAACATATTTATTCATACAAACGAGGTGGTTGTACGTAATGTCAAGCGTTTCGTTAGAGTACTTTTTCATGAAAAGGGACAGGTAAAATCATTCTGAGGATGCTTTATTTTTAGCTAACAAATCTACGCATTTAATGAATCGGTCGACTGAATAGTATTTCAAAAGCAGGAGGTTATGATCATATTCAAGTTCGTATACATTTGAATTTGCATAGCCAAAGTCGAAGGTTAGATGAACAATTGCGAATAACATTATCAGATATAAAGACATGTTAGGTTCACATTCATCATTCCATCATCAGTCCTTCAACTTCAACCTTTAGAAGTAAATAACCTATAGTTTTTAGGGGATCAAAACATTCAGATTTTATATAACGCCAATTTTCTTTAAACTTAACAAAGGTCTCTAAATAGTCCGTAGCTTATCTTTCTGTGTATTTGCATACTTATACGAATATTAAGTATATTTTTACGATATCATTTTTTTTAACAATTACAGCGTCATGCGTTCATTTTATAAATCGTCACTTAATACTTTGGTTACGTTTATTACGCGCTAATAATTACGTAAGTAACAATCCACAACACTCCAAAAATTAAGCCATAATTTAACATCAATCCAAAACATGATACACCTTGCTATAATGATCTCAATTAAATCACCCCTACAATGCTCCCCACAATTATTCTTAGATAAGAATGCAAACAGATGCAAACTGATCACTTCTCTTGATTTGTCCACCCTGCATGCAGCAAAAACAGTCGTGTACCTGTATTGCATCCTGTGCATTGTCTGATGCTTCAATGCAGGTACCTATTCTATTGTCAATACAAGTAGAATGGGTTTTTGGACGTGTTCTATGGTGAGGTTATATTCGTACTCTGCCAATTTTGAACACAATGTGATTTATGAACTCTGTTATGAACCGTTTCGTTACAATAGGTAAATTGGTAATTTATATGGTCATAAAAGCTATACATTAAATTATAGTTAAGTATGAAACCTGCTGTTTGTTACTTGAATGCATTGTGGTAAAAAACGAAGTAAATTTTGATGATGGCAAATACTTAAATAGGTACATATGTACAATTTTATCAATATCAAAAAAAAAAGGTAAGCAAGTTGCATTGGCAAGCGTTACAGTAACGTAAACGTAAGCACTAGGTGTTCCCAAAGTATCGTATCATATGCCTTTTAAGTGTTTGCATTTTCAGAATTACTTTGCTAATGCAACTTAATTTTCAGTACAGATGGTCGTTTTTTTACGCACTAGTTCGAGAAGTTGTTCATTATATGCCAGGTCGAAACTTCGGAGGCTCATCTGTGCTGAAAAACGTGCGAAAGGGAAATTCGTAACTCGTGTCGATTTAAAACACTCCCTTCGGTCGTGTTTTAATTTATCGCCACTCGTTTCAAACTTCCTTTTTTACGCACTGGTATTACTTTATAAGTGTTATGCATGCATGCATGCTATAAAGTAAAACTTACTATTTAATTGCAAATGTAAAGAAAATGCAAAATATATGACAACCTCCCTCCTACATTATAGGCAAGGCTATCGCCCACCACACCAATTAGCGGCGTGATAATCAGATCGACAGTTTAGTGCATCTACTATAATAGTGTCATTCATGAAGACATACCTTGATTCATAATGTCAATAGTAGATTTGTTAAACTCGCGCGCCATTTTAAATGGAACGGTCTATAATCAGTGAACCCATTCTATACGTAGATAGTGGGTCGTTCACTACCTACGTAAGGTAGTAGGTAGTCCGGTAGGTAGGTAGGTAGGCGTCGCGTCGAGAGCCACGTGCGCCGGCGCCGCCGCCCCCGCCGTCCGTTCATAAAACATCAACAAATCACTTACGTAACGTATCATTCAGTGTTAAGAGGAGGCTGACACTTATTTTAGTTTAAATTCATCTATTTAGATGTTTTAGAGGCAAATACAATGAGAAGATTCATATCAAAAAATCATAACCTTAAAAATTTACGTCGTTAAAAAAAAACGAGAACAGCATTAACCTGCAAGCCACAATTTATAGTACTTAATTACACTTTAGTTTAACTGATGGGTATAGTAATAACATGTAGGTAGTTAGTTAATAATTAAACTTGAAATCTCATAAAAGGCTTAAACTAAAAAATATTAGCTATTACAATATTATAAAAATTTACCTGAATACTATGTTCAAATATGTCAAGTTCAATAAAAATCAAAGACTCCACTCAGACATACCTGCTTTCCAGTATTACACCATACGGTATAATTTCCAAGTATCCATCATTAAAATAATTTATTCACCATAATCAACGCAGTAATCAATCAGATACGACTAATGACTTCGTGCGGCATGTCGAATTGACACACATCCGAACCCATATAAAGACTGAACACTAATCAAAAGTATAAAAACTGTTTGTTTTAGGAAACTACTAATGAACATGATAATATCGAGGGTTTAGTTTTGAAGAAGCGACCGCCCACGGTCTTCCTACGGCGAACTTTGACAGGAAAGTATCAGTAGTTGATTGTGCTATAAATCTGGCTTGATTAATGCTGGTACTAATAGTTTACGAATTATGAGTTAAGAGGAGGCGTAAACGGCAAGATAGGAAGAAATGGGCTTTTATTTATTTATTTAAACTTTATTTCGAGACACAAAATTGTACAAATGGCGGACATAATGCCTTAAGGCGTTCTCTACCAGTCAACCATTGGATCAAACGTACAGGATTGTAAATCTAGAGATGTGACACGCTACTCGCTTTTACCTTTTATTTCTAAAATTCTTTTATTTTCTGGAATTCGGTGAAAATATACTTTTGCTTAAGAGTTTCCTTGGCTACATAGTGCAAAAAGTATTGCTAATTACGTACGAACGCACATATCATATAAGTTTTAAACAAGTACTTACGTGTGCGGAAACATTGCAAATATTTGCTAAATTTTACGTCGATCTGTAAGCTCAAACTCACCTACACAAGATCTAATAAATTCAACCTTTTACTTCATATTTTAATTCCAAGTTCAATCAAATTTTATTATTCTCTCCTTGGTCCTCCTATGCAAAACTCCAATTATAATAACACATCATTTTGGACATGAATAAGACCGAATGTCAATGCCAAACCACACTCAGCAATCAGCGGGGACATCGTAGGCGCAGCACGTCAATCATACACATGTCATTGCCGTTTGACGCACGCGCGGGGCCAACAGCCGCTGCGGTTACTTTACCATGCCATGTCTTATAACAGTAGCTTGTATTTCCCTTCAAGTATCAATAACATTAAGTACGCTCATGAATGTAGGTGTAAGGTACTCGTGTATGATCATGAATTATAATATGTAGTTTCATAAAAGTGTTTTTGCATATAATGCGCTAGACCGCATATTAAGGTACCTAATAGAAATAGATTGTCAGTTCTCAATCTGTAATAAAAATGTAATCCTGATAAGAGACATGTTAGGTAGACTCAAACATTCAAGAAGAATTACTGGTAAAATATTATGTGTATAAGTAGCAGTAGCGGCTGGTCCATACAAGCCGATTCCCGCCGGTTTGCCTAAAATTGATTACTAGTAAAGTACCTAATGTTAAGGTAGGTTTCTTTTTGCTCAGTGTTGCCTAGCAGAAATTTTCACCAGCCGCCACTGATAAGTAGTGAGATAATTTAGGATACAATTCACACGAGAGGTATTTTTACTTAGCAATGTTTTTGTTATGGTTGTGCTCATACTTCCAGTAGTTCAAGATATTAAGATTAATAATTAATATTAAGATTGGATTTTTTTTAGTTAGCCATCGAGAGTTTACTTATTTTGACAATGCGCTAACAAAGATGCTGGTTTTACTGCATAGTATTCAAGCTTCCTGTATAAACTGCCAGCTTCCCATAAAATGAATAGAAAACGCAGTGTAACTAATCGCAGGTGCTTTTAAAAGCCAACTACACCGTGATACGTGATCGTAAATCTACGCTGATTCTTAGCTGACGCCTTTGTGAAGTCACGGGGCGTCTTTACAATCTCACTTTAAAACGGTATAAGTGACTTGAGAAACTGTTTAATAAAACCTTTTTTGTACAATAGATGCAACCTGAACAACCAACAAAAGCAGGTGAGTTTGGGAGATTCTCACGGCCATAAAATATGAGTTAAAGATGCTGGTCAGCCGAATAGGCTCGAAGAATGACGCGCAATTAACTTCCACGTTAAATATTGTAACGATTTAATGGTCACTCTGCTGAAAAACCGTTATTTACTTACGTATATGAGTTTTGTTAACCTTAAAATATCGCCGTCGTAAGTCAAAACGCAACGTCTTTTTGTGATTTTTATGAAAATTAAAGACTTGAGTAAGTTTTTCATTGGAGCATTAAAAGATGAAGAGAAAAAGTACGAATAGAGCACTGCTTCTTGTATTTAATAGCTAGCCATACACGTATGTCGGATCTGGGAACCGATTTCTGAATCTCGAACGCATGAATTCGCCGTTCGAAAGTCGTAGCATTACGTCGTTTTCCAGAGACTTTCGAACGGCGAATTCATGCGTTCGGGATTCAAAAATCGGTCCCCTGTCTGACAGAATGTGTCTGGCGGACACAATATCTATCCATGTGTGCGGCGAGGAATAGACACAGATTTGTCCGCGCACTGATACCCGGCGGACAAATCTTTGTCTATTCTAAATAACGTCGACGAATGGTCAAGAAGTAAAATTATTAAATATTTTAAATAAACTACTAACTTACGTATAAGCAACTGCATTTGTCCCAACCTGTTTCCTTTTCTAATTATTTTGGTCTCCAACTCTCCACGCCACATTATCTTCAGTTCACAGTAATCATGTGATTTACTGACACTCATTCTCACACATCAAACCTGCGTATGCGATGCGTGCAAACTGCATTACAACAAATTGGTTTTGACGCTGGGTGGAAACCAATTTTCTGTACCAAATTGACTGATGCATAGTAGAAAATCTATACACTGTAGGTAATACGATAGACGACAGTCTAACATTTGTAATATATATGATTTTTTTTTAATACGATAAAATATTTTCTTATAGTATAGAACACGAATATTTCTTTCAATACTTAAGTAGGTAGCACAGAGGTATTTTTGTTGCTGTTGTCTTATTATTTACATATCTGTGTAAATTATTTATATTGCCGTCTAGGGCGTCTAGTATGCCTAGCTTATTTTGACACTTCGTCGACTTTTGTAAAATGACGGCATATTTCGAGATCTAAAACTAAGTACATATATATACTGCTCTTTAGGCACACTTGCACCAACCACTTAACTCAGGGTTAGTGGGCTGTCATATTCTGTCAAATTTCATATAAAATGGTGGGTTTTTTTATATCAATTTAATATGTCTTGAAAGAAAGTGGCCATATATATATCTTTATCCCACGTGCGTGTACACCGATGACGGCGATGACACACTTGCCCCAATCGCGTCCACTTGTCCGTTTCACCCGATACCTGTTCCTCCCAATCTCCGAAACTTGTATGCACCCGATAATTAATCTCGCTTGACATTTCTGTATTAATTGAACTGGTTTTAATCCTATTACTTGTAGCTAGATGAAATTGTAACAACATCTAATAATAGTTTATACACTATATATAGACTTTCGAACGGACATTGACGTTAACGAAAAAAATAATAAGGAATGTAATCGTAATTTTTGTCTTATTTATTTATTTCGGGATACAAACAGCATGTAATTATACAAAATATAAACAATATGAATAAAACTTGAGCCAAAACAGTTTCCACTAGTAACTTATACAGAAATGCTCAAAGGGAAATTAATGAAATACAAAAATTAAGATTTTGCATTAACCAAAGTAATTGCAGAAAAAACTTTACAAAGTAGAACTTTGATATCTTGTCTGTGATTTTTACAAAATGCTTAGGGGTATACTTAATGGCAAAAATATTCATGTAATTCAACTTGGCGCAAAATTTTAATGCAGTCAAATATTGCAAAGAATCTAAACTGCAATTTGAACAATATTGCAAAACAGCAGTGAATTGTAATTACCTCAAACAGCTCTGAAATAATGGTGGCAATCTACATTCCAGCGGCTGCAGACTGACCATTCTCCGCCGAAGGTTGAGATGCCCCTTACTTATTGTTTCCCAGACTTAAATACAATCAATACTGTTGCTATTGTTTTAATGTGAAAAAACTGTTACGATTTTGTATATCGTGATCCATTATGTTAAATAAATAGACATACATTTTAACACGTATTCACATGCTTGGTGGTAATGGTAATACATACATAGTTCAAAATGTTAAGTACCTTTGAGCTTTGTGTTCGCGGAGCGCAAAGCCAAAGTTCAGGAAAACTGGGTACCATACCACAGGAGGGTTGCTGGGGCAAAGAAAGTCTAGTAAAGGCAAAACAACAAGATGGCAGAACAACAGAACTGCGATACATTTCGAGTGACGGGAGTATTCATTGGTTAAATTAAGTATCAAATGGTGGAAAAAAAGCGTGTGCCTAGAAAGTAGGACAATCTTTAGCCTAGCTAGTAAATATATAAGAAAACTGTGAATTAAATTAGTAATTAATTCTAACAGGTGCCTATCTACGATGTAAACAAGTCTTACTACCTAATATGCTAACACCTGCCAAAGATGTTCTAGACTCGATAAAAACAATATTCATCACCCTTGGCAAGTAGTCATTTTTACCCAGTAATTATACACCGTGTCCAATAAGTTTGAATACAGCACAAATAGCCAATAAAACAAAATGAACAAATAGTTACTACATTATTATTATATTTTATGAATGGCACTCTTATTTACTACATTCACAACAAATGTTTTGGAATAACTCCAGCATTTACTTGTTTACCAGCCTCAAACGCTTCTCAAACGGATCACACGCGGCACGCACCGTTTTCTTCATATTTCATCCCAAATACTCTCGATAACCTTTTTGAAATGATCTAGGTTTATGATTTTATAAAAATTTTGTCTTCAAAGCATGTATGACCATACAAAATAGTCTAATACGCCTAAACCTGGAGGCCTGGGTGGCCACTCATGTTTCGGATAAAAAACTGCCAAATTAGTCTGAAACTACACTAGAATACCATTTTGCCGAATGTGCTGGAGGTGCGTCTTGTTGGGACACATGATACTCATTCCTAAGCATCCTTTTTAACTTTAAGGCATTTTTTTCTCCAAAACCTTGGTTTTAAAGAAAAAACCGGCCAAGTGCGAGTCGGACTCGCGCACCGAGGGTTCCGTACAAACCTGCATTTGATATGAATTTCAACTTGATAGCTCTACGCGTTCATGAGGAAAAAAGTAATAAGTTTATATTTATTAAAAAATATATATTTTGTAATGTAACTAAAAATTTAAGGTTTTCGGAATTTTTCCTTTATGTGTGCTATAAAACGTTGCTTCATGCCAAATTTCAAGATTCTAGGTCGACTGGAAGTACCCTTTAGGTTTTGATTCCCTTGCGAGTACTTGCGAGTTTCAAAATATGCAGCTTAAATTGCTGTTTCTTTTGATTGCGTTGACATAGAAGTTTGATTTTGTTACAGCTTAAAGGTATTTAGCCCAAGAGCTATCCGGTCTCGCTACTACTGGGAAAATAACTTAATTCTATAACAGTACTTTTTATGTCACCAAAAATTAAGTTTGGTAATTTGGTATAGTTTTTTTAGTTAAGCCACCAAAATTTGTGACAAAAAACGTATAATATAATAAAAAAAAGATTATTTTAATTCACTAAAAATCAGGCGAAAATGGTATCAGGACTTTTGTTTTAAATTCGACTACTTTAATTTATGACCTTTATAACACATTAAGAAACCACCTATTTTTGTGAATGATACTTCGTAGTAACAAGAAGCGGAGTAATTAAATTAGTTATGACACAAGCAATAATAGGACAAGTGAAGTTATGGTTGTTTTGTACATACATTATGTGTTGAAACACTATTTCTACTGAAACCACCCTAAAAACAAAACGGAAGTTCAATATTTTACTAGCTCGGAAGAACATTCACGGCAAAAATTATATCAGCAAAAAAATTGGAACAGACTTTTCGTTAAGATCATAATAAAGAAGTATAAAAAATAAGCCACCTTTAAATACACGCCAAGAAGCGCTAAAACCTGTACTGAAAGAAGTATTTTCATATTTTTCATTAACCTACAAACTCTACTATTGACGATGTCATTTTCTGCATTATTTTAAAAGTTAGTTATTCATTCGTATTTTCATTACATCGCGGTATAATAATATATTTCGCCACCTTTACTATCGCTTAAATAGCTCAGTTATAGTAGCGTAAGACGACGGGCGCGCTCCTGACCTGACGTCGTGGGTTCGGTCCTCGGCAGTGGAAATCTTTTTTTCTTGTTTTTATTTTTTTTTTCTTTTATACCCTTTTCAACCCTCTCTTTTTAAATATAGATTTTTTTAGTATTAGATTTACAGCCCATTTCGTTGAAATTTTGTTAGACACATGTAATGCAATAAGTTTAAAAATTGTCTTTCAGTATTAGTATTGATTGAAGGTAACCTAAGGTTCAACATCGTTCCTACTAACCGCAGTACTCTGTCTTAGCTAACCATCGCTAGACGATATGCCCTTGTAATAAGGATTACAAATGTACAGTGACAGTTGTCCGGTATGACTCATAGATTTTTATATATTATTCAGCTATATTGAGTTGTTAGGCCAAAAAGTGTGTCCACATGAGAGGGTAAAGTTGGGGCTGGTCTCCCTCTCGCACTTATTGCCACTGTCAAAATTATTTAAATGACGTCATCACTGTCATTATTTGGGGATACCAGTCAATATTCAAAGTTACTACCAAGTGTCGTCCTGTATGGAAGTGAGTGCTGGGCCACCAAGACGAATGATGAGAGAAGACTGCATGTGAATGAAATGAAAATGTTGCGATGGATGTGTGGTGTGACAAGACTGGATAGGATTCGGAATGAGTATATAAGAGGAAGCCTGAAAGTAGCGCCAGTGACGGAGAAATTGAGAGCAAGTAGATTAGCATGGTATGGGCATGTAATGCGGAGGGATGAAAGCAATGTTATAAAACGAGTGGTAAATATGAAAGTGGATGGATACAATGGTAGTGGAAGACCTAAGAAAAGATGGATGGAATGTGTGAACAACGATATGAGAGTGAAAGGTATTAGTATGGAAATGACGGCTGATAGAGAGAAATGGAGGAAGATGATCTGCTGCGCCGACCCCAAATAATGGGAAAAGGGCAAGGAAATGATGATTCAAAGTTACTACCAAATCTACTAATACCGAATTAAAGGTTTTTTTTAATTGCGCAAATCTTTGGTTTTATGGCTTCATAATAATGACTTACCAATTCGTTACAAGGTATTAATATCCTTGCCTCGATATAATACAAAAATCATTTATGAAGTTTATAAACTTAGTTATCATACAGGTAAAAATACTACTACTATAGTAATCTCTTTAACACTGGTCACACGTGCGAGAGGGACACCAGCCTCAACTTTGACCCTCTCATGTGGACACACTTTTACTAGTCTAATAAGAACGCCTTTCTGCACTGGTGATAAAGTTCAATTTAGTATGGCAAAAAAAGTGTGAGCTCAGTCCCTATTGAAGAAAGTCCATGGTATGACTCAATGAAAAATTGCCTAAATAGTAATCGGAAAACAAGCAAAAAGGGTAGAATATATTCCTATAAGTTATTTCTTGTGATTACATTACAAAATGAATGTATTATACATTATAATACTCGTTGTAATTGTATAGATTTAAATATAGTACATTACATCAGAGGCCGGGAAAACGAGGATTTCCGGCCAAGTGGGTATATACGGCCGAGCGAGCGTGCGAGCGAGGCCGGATAGGGATACGAGGCCGGGAATCCGTTTTCACGCCGAGGCATGTATAGTGCTTTTCTCAAACATACAATGAAATAAAAAAAATTATCTGAAGGACAATATTTTATTTATTAAGTGACAAAATACAAATACACTCAAACGTCAAGTGTGACAAGTATCCAGGTCACACAAAAATTAAAAAAAAGTGACATACTTTGCAGGCCTAGGCCTAAAAAATAATATGAAATCCCTTTACAGTCCTCTCGAGTTGTTGCGCCCAAAAAGCGATACTTCCCAGCCCATTTTAAGGAACGTAAAGACAATATTTCATTGCATGTTTGAGAAAAATAATTTTATTAGTTCAAATTAATGACCGTCAAGGAACAAAAACTATTGAGTCGCTATTAGACCGTTTTCACATTATCCGATCCGATAACGGATGTCGGAAGGATATCAATAGAAGAATCCAAGATTCCGCCTGTAATGTATGGGATATCGGTCCGACATCCGATATCGGATCGGATAATGTGAAAACGCACTTAGGTCTACATTTTACACTTTTTAAAACCAAGATTAATTAGAGTCAGTTGTATGGTCGGTATGTAGTGTAAATAAAAAGTCGAAAAGTCTATTTGCTAAAATACTATTTGTAAAAATACTATATTGTAAAAGTACTAAAGTAAAAAAAAAATACTATTTGTTATGTATTTTATATTTCAATAGGCAGGCTTTTGTACCCATATTACAGTACTTTCAATATGTGCTATCCTATAATTAAATTCGAACACTCGCGTAGACACTTCTAATATTATTTGAATGGCATTACCAACATTAAATCTCCTTTTGAAAATAAATTTTAAACAATATTCCACTATCAGATCAGAGCCGTTGGTATTTAATTTAAAACAAATGCCTATAATAAATAAATCCGATCCGATTAACCTTTGGGTTGTCTGCTGTCGAATTTAATTATTTTCATAGAAAATATTTTAATTTGTATCCTTCCAGCTCGAGATTCTTGGAAGCCCTGTAAATTTTTCTTTGTGACAACAAGATATGACATTTATTTCAGGAAATTTACACATACATACATTACATACATTTATTGTAATAAACGGAGTACAAGTGACCAAGATAAAGATGATACAGTAGGGTATTCTTAAAGTTACTTAATGAAGAAGTAAAATTGCGGCCTTTTTTAGATATTTCTATTTATGGAATAAATTGGAAATATCTAATATTTACCTACATACTTATTATATATTGGTAGCGGCTCCATTCGTTCAATATTCGTTCGCAATTCATTTTGACATATAAGTCATTTGAGCATATTATGACAAAAGGTATTTTGATAAAGAGTTTTTAGTGTGTCGCAGTTCCATTTGCAATTTTGATACCTAGGTCTTTCTACACTAAGTTGGTTATGGCATGAACGATTTTTTGCCTAAGCAGATAAGAAGTTTAGAAAAAAAATTTGTTATGAATTGTGCGTCTTTGTATTTAAAAAATGTCATTGCAGTAGCTTGTACTCATCAACTTATAATATAAATAAAAAATGAATTAAAAAAGCTGTAATATATACGTTAGCGACACTGAGATTTGAACCCGTGACCTGTGGCTTGTAAGTCTAACGATAATCGCCGGGGCTATACCTGGCCGTGACATATGGGTCGAAATTAGATTTTGCATAGCTTTCGCGTGTTTGTAACAAGCGTTGCTTCAACGATTCTGAAGAATGGAAGAATACATTTCACAAGATGACGGAGATCTGTCAAATGGTAGAAGAGAAAAACGTGAGATAGATGTATGTACTGACAAGTATATACTCTTTTCGACGACTGTCAAATCGCATGCCTAAAATAAATATGTAATTTTTTTAATTACTTTGGACTTTATTATCGGTGGGAAACGTCTGTTTTTAATCTACCTAAAATATTACTTATGTAGAAATACGCATGTAATGAGGAGGAACACTCAAAAGATATGACAGATGGCGCCACCCTATTAGTCCGTGAGACGTGAGAGTGAGAATCTCATAATTATGTTTTTTCTCTCTCTCTCACATATGAATGACAGTAACATGCCTAGACTCTTGCATAGGCGCCGCCTGGCGGGGTAAAATGTCAGTGTGCCTCCTCATTTACGTTAATGTGTAATAGAAGAACAGAATAAGAAGCATGCGACACGGCTCATCACCTACTCTCGGCCCAGCTCCACTGGCGTGGTAGTTTGCCATATGGATTCCTAAATGTAAGACACTAAGGTCCAAACCAAACCACGCAAAAAATGTAAATATATTATTATATTAAATTAAAGTATTAAATAAATGTCAAACTTATTGGGTGGATTATCATGCTGTTAATATTGTTAAATAGGGACAATAAAAGTCAACCTCGTACTATTATCTGTTTCGAATTTGCCCGGTCAAATATTTAGATTTTTTTATTTCCATATAAATATGTTGGTGGTTTTTATATGTTAAATATCTAAAAAATTATGTGCTATTCATTTCTGCTTAAAAATATCTGTTATTATATCAGCTCTAGAGCACGTTAGACAAAATTCAAAAATTCTATATCAATAAAAATAGTTTTATTTCCCGTCATATGTTTAGGTGGCTTCGGGTTGTAAACCTTAAAACTGATTTTTTTCTACATGTTTCCACCATTAAATTACTGTGAGGTATTTTGCTGAAAGAAAACGCTTATTTTCTGGGCGTAGTTTTTTTAATATCTTCCATTCCAAACTATTGGTGGATTCGTAAATATAGGTTTTTTAAATTGCGATTAAGCGCTGTATATGAAATAAAACTACTGTTATAGAATTATTTTCAAAAATTTCGTACCGGTCTTAGGCTAATTATAGACCTGAGTATTTGGTATGAATTTCAATTTAATACCTCTACGCGTTTATGAGGAAATGGGTAGTAAGGTTAAAATTATTAAAAAAAAAAATATTATGTGATGTAACTAAAAATTTATGGTTTTCGTAATTTTTCCTTTATCTATGCTATAAGACGTTGCTTCGTACCAAATTTCAAGATTCTGAGTTCACGGGAAGCACCCTGTAGGTTTTGATTCCCTTGCAAGTGTCGAAAATTTGCGGCATAAACGGCTGTATCTTTTGATTGCGTTGGCTTAGAAGTTTGATTTTTTTACAGCTTCAAGGGACAGTAGACCTGAGTAATTGATATAAATTTCAGCTTCATACCTCCACGCGTTCCTGAGAAAAAGGGTCTTGACAGACGGACGGACGGACGGACAGACGGACAACAAAGTGATCCTATAAGGGTTCCGTTTTTTCCTTTTGAGGTACGGAACCCTAAAAAACGTTGATTTTAACGCTTTTATCTGTAAGTACTGAAGGTAGTTTACCTCGCTTACATACTGCATCCCACACCTGGGCCGATGGTGAGCTCTGGAACCTAGGCACATTTTTCTAGTTGCCCGGAACGTTATCTATCCTCGGTACCCATAATAGTTTATTTGGACACGTGGCGTCTGTTTTATCACATACAGATTCTCCTTATAAAAAATAACTCGTCACCTGCGTGCCGAGCAAGTATTTTGTTGGCACTTTACCTCTTTGTTTTTCTTAGACACTTCGGAAATTTCATGTACTTTGTGCTTGTATTTTATTAAGAGGAATATACTCTTTAGTTTAAATAAGAATTTGATGGCCTGTGATCCCTATATCTTTAGAACTGAGGTAAAATGTGAGTATTCGGACTTATTGGACACGGTGTACATATTCGCTAATGAAATGAAGATCAACTGGTGTTGTGTTACTTGATATACGCGTATAATAATTATCAAATGCTTGAATTAAGTACATGGGGTGTCCTTCATTCTAAATGCCATGCTATAAGTTGCAGTTTACTGCTTGCCTAAGACTATAGTAGTTAACATAAATACCGACATAAACAGTACACACTGAAGCAGTATCCTTTTTAATAACGTGACCTAGTGAGTTGACCTTCAGCAGGTACTAAAATATACTAAACTAGCTTTTGCCCGCGGCTTCGCTCGCGTTAGAAAGAGACAAAAAATAGCCTATGTCACTCTCCATCCTTTCAACTATCTCCACTTAAAAAAACACGTCAATTCGGCGCTCCGTTTTGCCGTGAAAGACGGACAAACAAACAGACACACACACTTTCCCATTTATAATATTAGTAAGGATATTGTTTAATATTGAAGAACCCGTTGGCGATTCAGTCCAGTTTTAATTTTAAAAAATACCTATGTAACTGAAATTTCATTAATAATCATAATATCGCATGTAATTGACAACACACATTTTCTAAAATGTGTTTTGAAACTGACCGTCAGTTTACCTACATATATTTCCTGACAGATGTCGCGAAATCGTAAACGAAACAAAGGCAAAAACCAATACCACTAATTATAGTCTTAATTTAGCATATATACCGGATTAAGCGACAGAAGATTCCGAAGCAATTCCTCTTGGAATTCAAGAACTATAAAGGTTAATTTAGACGGGGCACAAACATGCATGCGATTTTAGTTACATTGCGGGCTGTTGAGCTAACCAAACACCCCAATGTAAACCCACGTGCGAGTTCTTGCACCGTGTAAATGGGCCGTAAACCAAGCGTGAGTTCTTCCTCAGAAACTGGTCCCATAGCCGACATCTCTATAAGGAAATTGCTCCTAAACTTGCATAGTTATAATCGGTTGAACTCGAGCAAAAAGCAGCATTGTGATCGGATTCACACGGTGCACGGTGCAACACTGGGACTTACTTTCAACTACCTATTAATTATACGGTGTTTTAACTGAGATGAGATTGTACAAGTATGTATACAAGTAATTGCTTGGTTCTATTTTCGTGTGAACTGTTTTTGTTTTTGCCAAATTCGAGAGAGGCTTTCTATTTGCAAAAAAGTAGATCCATATGCTGCTTGTTTTGGTAAGGTAGAACTTACAGATAGGAAGAATAATTTTATTTACTTATACAATTAGGTATATATGTAGTAGCAAAAGTAATGGACTTAGGTTAGGACTGAACTAGACTTCATACTATGTAATTATAAAAAACTTTTAACTTAGTGCCACGTTTCTAAATATGATAAATAAAGTTGGTTGGTAAGGTTTAAGGTTGACTGGTAGAGAATCCGTGTGGTGACGGGTTAAGAATTTCACCACCCCCTTTCTTCCCGTGGGTGTCGTAGAAGGCGACTGTGGGATATGGGTTAAATTGTGGCGTAGGCGAGAGACTGGCAACCTGTCACTGCAATGTCACAATTTCGTTTTCTGTCAACCCCTTATTTGCCAAGAGTGGCACTGATACTTCAGTAGTTTCATGTGCTCTGCCTACCCCTTCGTGGGATACAGGCGTGATTGTATGTATGTATGTATGTATGGTAGAGAATGCCTCATGGCATTAAGTTCGCCTGTTGTACATTAAGTTTGTCTTTTGTGCAATAAAGTTTATATAAATAAATAAATATCATGCAGTTGATGACAATGATGACTGATGACGCTTCGCTTATACCTAGTCGTCGTCTTATCTCATTTAGAGTTAAGTGGCTTCTTAATGAAGTCCTTTACATTCTTATCATGGCTACTACTTTGTCTTCCGCTTCCTTACTTTGTTTCGTGACAAATTATTTATGAGAAGGTCTACTTATCTAATCACTTACTTGAACACAAGCTTCTACCATAAGTTTATGACGTTTTATTTTACGTTACTCGGTAGCATAGAAAACACGGACAATGACATTCACTCTATGGAGTACAGCGCCCCCAAATGGTTACTCACTAGTATCAAAAATTATGTGGAAGAGGAAGACATGCTGCGCCGACCCCAAGTGACTGGGAAAAGGGCAGGATAATGATAAATTACAAATATTTAGAGGCCCTGAGTTTTTAATAGAAAAGCAACATTTGATTTAGATGCCAGTTACACGTTATAAGTTATAATACTTAATAATATAGTGTCTGACGCGATTGCTAAAGCCCGTCATATATTGACAGTACAGTATACGATAGTAAACTCTTGACATTTTGTGGTGTCCGCGGCACAGATTCGTATCTACAAGCTATTACCAACATAACTGACCATCGCCATACCTTACAATATTGTAATAAAGTTCACAATACATCAAATAAACAAGCTAACGAGCCGCTTGTTTGTGTAGCCTCGCAACGAAGATGTACAAGCGTTAAATCCACGTTAAATCGGAGTTGCAAAATAATTCAACAATGCTGTCACGCTCATAAACTTGTATAAGTTTTCAACTTATTCCAACGGTGTAAGTGATAAAATACGTCTTCTAGTTAGTTTTTTTCAACTTCGTAATGGCGTAATATTTAATGATGTAGCATAAACGTACAAGAAATTGTATTCGTTTAGCGGTAAGTACTTGGATAATTGATGTCATTTATAATTAAGCATTCAAAATATTATTTTTAAAATGTAATAGAGTTGGATACTGTCAAAGTTAGCATTCAATGGTTCTCTAGTTACGATATTTCTGATATAACTTAAAGGTGTATCTAGAACATACCAATCCATTCTTAAATGAAAACATGAATTTGACTAAGGGTTGACCTAACTATGTCCTCCGTAAAATACTTACCTACTTCGATCGGACCACCTTGTAATGACAATGCTAATAGTTTAAATACGAATAGCCATTTATTTATTAAATAAACATTTTACTAATTAATTATTCAATGGTGACATTCGATATTAATATCAATAAATTGCTTAGCTAACACAAGTCAGCATTGTAAGGATACTTTCATGTAATGTACTCTGCCAAACAAGTCTGTCAGTAAATAAGAACAAAGAAAACTATATGCATCCATTTCTTTATGGTGCTAGAGAAAAGAATACCTATAGTTTTCTTTGTTCTTATTTACTGACAGACTTGTTTGACAGAGTATAGGCATGTAATGTAACTCATCATTAGGTGTTAAAAGCCGGGCGCTCAAATTAAAACAGTGAATATGACGTGACATGTATACAATCACTGTTTTAATTTGAGCGCCATCGCCAGAACAGGTTGCGCTATTATAGTTATATCGAAAACACGAATATATAGCGCGCTTTCTGTCGCACCTACAAGTCGTAGCTAAGTGTGACAGAGAGAACACTACGTATTCTCATACAAGTATTTGATCGTACTTAAATAAAAGTGAGAATAGATATGAATGTGCAGCTGTAAGTTCAGGGTCTTAGCGCTCGAAGCTTGCTGACCTTTTTGGGCCCTTTCTAGTTCCGGAGCAAGGATAATACTTACACATACAATTACCTACTATACTTCGGATCATACGGTTCCATTAAGCAAATATTTTTGTGTAATATACCGTGTTTGGGATTTGAAAAATACTAAAGAAGCTTTTTTATTAAGCTGCTCCTATTCTAGGATTAAGTTTTTACTCATCTACATCATGCCAGGTAGATTTAGCTGATGCGAGTTTTTTAGATACTTATCTACTGGTTTTTACATGTATGAAAAGTACCTACCCAGAATCTGAAATAGAGCTACTCACTTAATTTTGCCAGAAACTGATTTACAATTTTACATGATTTGAGATCTCGCACGAAACGTCAACAATGCGTAACGTATCAACTGATATCGCGGTTTAACTATATTCTACAACACAAGTCATCTTGAGCTTACCACGGAGCTCAGTCAATCTATGTAAGAATTTCCTAATAATATTTATTAAAATAAAGTAGGTATCCAAAATCGCATACGATTTCCATCGCCGTCTAAAAGTGTCTTAACGTAAAACGGCGCAGACAGCAAAATACTAATTTTATTGTAATTAAACACCTATGCTTATGCTCAGCGCTTCCTATAACTAGTTCACTGCATTCTGACTTTAAACAGTACGTAAATAAGGTATATAAACACGGGACATGATAAGAAGTGTCGGGTTGCGAAGTTACATTTAGTGTTATCGTTATGCAAAGGATGTTGTGTCGCAGAACCGGTATCAAGACGGGTTTAGACTTCATTACAGTACAGTTAGCTGAAAAAATACTTTAAATTTATAATTATATTCTATAAAATACATATCTTATTATAGATGTTTTTGTTTATCAAAGTGTTGACTAACGTAGGTAACACTAGACGATACAAATTTCGAAACTGTTATTTTACCATTCTACTTAATCATTATAAGCGTAATACGAGTAGGAGTATTATAATATCAGTTTAGGCTCGGAGTTTAATGCATGAAAATAATCTATACGACTATGTTCCGTGACTTTTCGAATATCGTATTTAGTAAGGTAATTTTGAGTGCAAGAGTAAGGCTAGCGGTTTAGTTACTAATGCAATTTCAATGGTCGCTTCAAATACATATTTTGAGCGATATGGTGGCGAAAATAATATATATGTGTTGCTGAAAATACACACACCACATTCCTCACTAAGAAGTCTATAATACGATTTGAGAAGGTTCACCTATCATCAGATAAATATAATAGAAAACCTGCTTACTTACAACGAATATAATGCACCAAAGCGCATAACTTTACTAGAACTACTAGCAGCACCTTGTAATGTATACAATTTAAGTCTCGCAGCCGGCTGATGCTTTACAAACATAGATACACCTGTGGGTTACAATACGGCAAAAACAAAATGAACCTATGTTTGGTTCATGACACCTGTGCAAATAGCCACCATTGACTTAATCATGACTGCTTTGATAATTACTATATTTTCAGTCAAATAGAACCACTGAGCGTCGCTGCGCTGCGCTTGTAAGTTTTGACATGTGCTCGATGAAAATAAAACTATGAAAATAATAATTTCTACCTTAATTTATTTCGGATCTAGTTACTACCTTTACAAGAACAACAATGATATATTAGAATAAGTGGCTGACTTTGTAAAACGGGACTAAATCGATACGTATGCTTAGATAGAATGGTCTTTAGTTCTTTTTCAGTACAGATAGTGTTTTTTTACGCACTAGTGCGAGAAGTGATTCATTATATGCCAGGTCGAAACTTCGGAGGCTCATCTGTACTGAAAAACGTCGTACGATACACGTGCGAAAAGGAACTTCGTAACTCGTGTCGATTTAAAACACACCCTTCGGTCGTGTTTCAATTTATCACCACTCGTTTCGGACCTCCCTTTTTTCGCACTTGTATCGTAATGTACTATATTAGCACACCTCAGTAAGACCATTCTTCTTTAATATCAAACTGAATTAGTAGTCTGTTTTATTGAGAGCGTTAACCAACTAATTTTATAACTTCACCACAATTTGCTTCGTGCAATAATATCATTTTGTCTAACTTATGAAACTTGCGGTACGATCGTGACCCAAGATTTCAGTACTCTATGTGATTTATCTACACGAATAATTATTTGAAGCAAATTATTCAGAGCTGGACGCTTAAAACTACAATTTAACGGTTCAATAATTAGGTCTAATTTGCCTAGGTCCTGGAAATATAGACTGGTCGCGATTAGCTCACCACACAGCCGGCCTAGCCAACTTGACAATCGTTGACGGTATGTGGCCACCAAAACGCAGTCTGACTCTGCCGCGCCACTACAGAAGAATGATAAGCGTAAGAGATTATGACATTAGCTACCCGTACCCAGGTCGGATTACTCACGGTACTCAAGTTTGATCAGCGACAGGACGGTATTAGAGTCTATCTGAATTAATTTTAGAAATCAGCGGTATCAAATTTCAATGTCATTTTGAGTGATCATTGTTAACGTTGGCGTTGTCATTTAATTAGAAATTGCTTGTACAATGTCAGGTAATTAGTTCAATGATATGTCATTGTTCTTTTAAATTTCTAATAAAAATGGCCCAATTCATGGATCATTAAGTGCGTCTAAAATTATGTCTAGGTACGATATAAATCGGATACAATATAATTATCCGATTCTAATATTATTTGTGTCAGAAGTGACGTTTTCGTGATGAACGAGATTTTTGACACTGACAGCTAGAGCTAATCCTTTCATGTAGCTTTTAGTTCGAATCGAGCAAAAAGTCTACATTTTTAACTTAATCACTGTCATGTTGGTATTACATATTTCCGGTAATTTTGAAGGTATTGTTGATCCAGTCCAGGTGACATAATTTTTGGTTCCTATGGTAGTTTACAAACAAAATACTACTAAATACATACATATATCGCTTTCTATATCACACTTCTATTGATGTTCTGATTGGTACTTACTACAATTGAATATAAAGATTTCCACAAGGCTTTCCGCTACCTCAATTAAGCATAATGGCCTAAGCTTCCGTCACCTCTGAATAGATAATTCATTAAGCATCATCGCAAACCCTGCGAAGCTCGGTAACCGGACTCCCGCGCAAGCCTCTCAGCTATCTCCCTCTCTCGTATCAAAACCGGCGCCGGCGTCTTGGATTAGCAGTGCTTGCATGATAAGGGTTTTCTGACGCCCGGTGTAATGTGAGCTCTATCGGACCGATATCAACACGCACCTAAACGAAACGAAACTGAAACGAATAAAACACAATAGCGATTTGTTAGAAAGACTAAACGATATCTATGTGGAATATGCGCAAAAGATTTTAGACACTTAACATGTTTCGATTCGAGTGTTCATAACAGCTATATATCTTAGTCATCTATACTCGTACAATATCCAAAGCGCCTACCGCAAAATACGTTCGAAGTTTTGCCCCCCAATCAAATTCCCGTATGAATTTACAAATGTGACAAGAGTTAAAACTAAAATTCATAATAACGTTGGTTACCCGAATAGCAGCTGATTTCCATATCATATCTAAACCTTAACGTCACTCCTAATGTCGTAAGATTATCTCTAGGTTTTAATCAGGATGCTGCATATGTATGCTCGAATGAAGTGCACGCTTATACTGGTTTTATAGAAGCTGAGGCTTCGCATGCGATTGAAATGAGACATCAAAGCCTCCATGCTTCGTCCTCGTCGCTCCGCCTGTCACTGCGCAGACTGCGATATGCGCGCGCGCAGTATATTGTAACTATCGCGCGGTGTAGACGCGCGCATGCGTGAATAAAGAAAAACAAAATGTTGTGATTGTGCAGGTTTTCATAACCTAAAGTTGTCCACACATGTGTTTTCGTAAGTGAAGTGTATGCTCAAAGTGTATTGAAGTGCTAATATTGGAATTTGCAGTGCTGAGACTTGTTAGCCTTGTGTGCTACCGCGGCGAACAAATTCGCTGTCTACTTACGATTAATATTTAAATGTTGCGATAGAATACGGACCATACGCTTCAGGGTCAAACAGTTACCGATAGGTGCTTGTTTTAGTTAGGCAATGTCACTACGTACCTATTTAACTCCATAAATTGAAACTTAAAAATCTGTAATTATGGTTTATACAAAGCGTAAGCGACCATAACATCTAAAAATATTGTTTAACTTAAAGAGCTTTCTTATCTAATCTTATAGATAAAACTCCTCACAATCACATACTTAAAGTTAAAACATAACTCTCCAACCCATTAAGAGTGTACACACGTTTTTCTGGCAGTTGGTGTAATGCGTCACTAATTACATGCCATTCGGCCCCATTGTTCACCCGGTGCACTTGCGGCCGTGCTAACTCTTACCAAATAGGATATGTGTGACTTGCCTTTACAGAAGGGTTCTTAACACATTCAATGCGAGCAACAGATATTTGTGTTGCGCTCCTGGCCGAGAATGTGTTGATCTTCCAGAGGAGGGCGATTTTTGAATCTCGCATTCGGGATATTGTCACAAAAATACCGGTTGAAAACGGTAACTTGCTTATTATTTTCAGTGACAATTTTCTGAATTCGAACGTGTGAGACTCAAAAATCGGCCCGTAGTGCAATGAAGTCTAAAATCAAGTATTGTCTTCAGTTTTGCTTCTTAAACATAGAAACAAAGAATCATGAAACCGAATCTCATTCAAACCATATGTACATACTTATTGTATACGCAGAGAAATTTGAAATCAGAAGTCTTTTGTAGGGAGTGATTTGTAGGGAGTCCCTCTGATAACAATGTCTGCATTGCATATGAAATATAAGAACTTTACACATGAAAAGCCACATACGTACGTGAACACAAACGTTTGCCCTTTTGTTACCTTATTCGCAAAAACCCACTCTTGTATTTATACTCTCATTGTCCTTGTGACCAATTGCAAATTACACCCACGCGAAACACGTTTTAGGTACGACAATTTTGATCCGTCCTGTCTAAAGGAAATCTTAAAAACGTATAAAATGTATTCCCAAAAGGGAAAGCCAGAGCACATGAAAAGTGCTCAAATTTCTACCACTCATAGCAATTAAGGGGTTGAAAGAAAACGAAATTGCGATATTGCATTGCAGTGACATATTGCTAGTCCGTACATCTCAATTGAACCCATAGCCCATAGGTTTTACGACACCCACGGGAGGAAGAAAAGGAAAAAAAATTTGGGGGGGGATTCTTAACCCGTCATTACACAGGCCACAATAGTAATATCATTTTGATTCAAGTTCTAAATCACTTTGCATTTTGCTTCGCGGTGTCGTGAGTGCAGGCGACCTATTTGGAAAGGGGCAATTGGCAAACAGTGTAGTAGGAGCCGATTTGGCTCACTTTCACTCGCGTTCCCTTTAATATTACGTCGATTTACTTCTATTGATTTTCAATTTACTTTGAAATAGACACGAACTATATTTATAATTATGTGGTCATTTTATCCGGCCCTCATCGGCATCTTTCTGTCTGGTTGTTATTATGTGTATTTTGTCTTACCTGTGTTCACGAATAAATGTTTATTCTATTATAGTCATTAGAGGCGCAGGATTCTTAAAAGAATTTTCCACTGAAATAGTACTAATAAATAAAAGACTAGATGTCAAAACTGTAATGCTAACTCGGAACAGATAAAGCTACTTCAAAAAATTAAAACGAACTACATACATAAGTCTTCATGGAAAGGTATTCCACAAAGGATTACGAGTATGTAGTCCTTCAAATATAAGCTCTAACATTGTACCTAATTTAAAGACTTTAAAATGTTTTACAAAGTTTCCAAAGGTCAACCTTCTTTCGTTCATTGCGCTAAACTAATAATGATGTACAATGTAATTATTATATTGTTTAAGTAATATTGTATACCCGAAAAGGGTTACCGTTGAGACATATGTTTGTGTAAAAATTGTAATCCATTGTACACGGTAAACAAGCAAAACAACCAGTATGACTTCTTCATAAACTGTTATTTATACACACACCACAACACACATGTTCCTTATCAGTAATTGTTATTGAATCACTTTTCTATATTTCACACTGCTATTCAATAGTTGATTGCTCAATTCGTAATTGCTTCCACATAATTGTATTGTACGAACGAATAAAGTTTTAACAATCTAGTTAGATTGTTCAGTACAGCATCAAAAGTAGCTGGTCAAAAATTTTTCAGCAGTGTCTACCATTAATATATGATATATGATAATAGATGTGTATCTATTATTAGAGAGTAGAGTTTATAGAAAATTAGAGTAAGATACTTCTGACCTCGAATTGCCCCCGATTTATCAATGTTTAGACAATCAGGATGTCAGGAACTTTTGGAGTATTGTTTCATCTGCTACTACTGATACTGAATTATACCGGTATAGAGGTACAATACTTACTTCCATTGGCAAAGGGTCTTGGCCTCCTTCACAATCTTCCTCCCGTTGTCACGATGTTTGGCTACCTTCAGCATCATCATTTCATAGGCCTCCCTTCGTGTACGCCACTTATCCCGGCCCTGGGCTAATCTCAAGAAGTGCCCCGCAGTTTTTCGAATGTCATCCTTCCTCAGGTCTTCTTATACCTGTATTAAAATATAAACTGTTAAAAGTTACAATAGTCAAAGTACCTGTTAGATAAGGAATCGTTTTGCTAGCTCACGTAATAGTTGGTATATCTATTAGTCTATGTCTTGCAGAGGCTTGCGAAGGTATTGCTTAATTTGTGCTATGTTAGCAATGAAGTAAGGAATGGTGAATAAATCCAACGCTGTTAGCATAGCCATAACTGGAATGGTTTAATTAGTTATAAACTGCAAGTAATTCATCCTAGGAAAATTAACTGGCTCTTTCTGAGATATATATTGAGTTACCTATTGCAAAACTGTTAGGTGCTCACTGTTCTCTAAGGAAAAAGTTGTGATAGTTCAAAATACTGTCAATTTAATTTTAATTACTCGTACTATATGTGTACTATAACTATAACGTACTAAAAGACCAAAGCTTTATCTTTCAGTGGTTCTTCTCAATATCCGGTCAATAATTGTACTTGCATTGCGGTATAGTTTAATTAATTACCTATAAACTACTTGTAATTAATTCTAGGAAACAGTAACTGTATCTTTCAGCGATTTAATCAATGACTCTAATTCATTTCCGGTCGCAAAGTGGTTTATAGGAATCGTTTAGAAAAATCTTGCTTACTTATGTTAAAAATCATGTCAATATCCGTCCTTGTTGTAGCTTTATTTCTGAGGATCGGGAGGAAGTAGCTTGGCAGCCTCCTCCTATCATTTGTCTCCATCGACTTTGCTTGTTGCCAAAGGTGGCCTTTTTGATTAGTCGGACCATCTAGTTGGTCGGAACACGCGTTGCACACAGCTATTAAGCAACAAAATTGATTTAAAACAATATCTTAAGGCCCGATTAGATCTCCTATCTTCACACGTACTTACGCTTGTGGAAACGTTAAATTCCATAGTATTAAGAGTGCTGGTGCAACTGGCATTGTTCCCAAGCCGAGGTTGTTTCGTTTCGTACACATGCTCTATTGATTTGCGCACACAATTCACACTTGAGATCGTAACATCGGTTGCAGGAAGCCATTGTTTCTGTGAATCCGCGGATGTTTTGATCGGACGATTATCTGGTGCTTAACGTACGTGGAATAATAGGTTACAAAGGGTCGGTTGCACCAGATCATCTGTCATCGTTAAGTGTTCACAAAATTTTATCATTGCGAAAATATTGCTAGTCAACAAATAGGACTGTCGCGTTACTTTTATTAATATTTTCATCCTCTCACCGCAAAAATAAATACCCCATCAAAAGACAACAAAACTTCACAAGTGTAACTTTTCTCTATTTCATCCTCATCATCATTTCATCCTCAAGAGATGCAAAAGATGTTGACGGAATTTTACTGTATCATAGTTCACTGAGAGTAGACTAAGTGATGTAGATCAGTTCATCAACTGTGGTACAAACTGATCTGAATCGAACTAATCTGGCATTAAGTTACGAAAACTCAAGTAGACCTGCGTATGATAATTTAATCTGGTCATGGTGTATCAAGCCATTTTTGTAAACGAACTCGCTATCTTTCAAATCGACGTGCTGCCCTAGATGGGTTGGTACGTGGACATTTTGTAAGAGCTTCTAAGAAAGAAATGGCCTTTTGCGGACAAGGACTGTTGGGCAACCGCTGAGTAAGATCCATCCGACGTCTGATTCACTTTGACGATATTAACTCACGAAAGTGGTTGGGTAATAAGCGTAATACTTGATAACGTTTGTAAATTCAACGAATAGTTGTAAAATACTTTGAATGTGTCGATGCTGATTCATAAGGAGCGTGAGAAATCTGATCTGACACGTTTTAAGTTAAGTGAGGTTAAGTGCTTGACTTGAAGAAATAGTTGTTGTATAATTTACAACTACTTATAACTTAAAGGGTTACCTTCACTCATTGTATGAACTTTAAGCCCTTTATTTGTAAAACAATTCCTTACGAATCTCTGGTAAATTTTGTCTCATTTTAAGAAGCAATACGGCATGTGTACGAAATAAATATATTCCGATTAAAAGTATTAAAACCTTTTTCTACTTTCTTAAAGTTAAGTAAGTAGTTCACGCGTATGCATTTAGGTCACTTGGTCGATACATAAATACATAATTATGTTATACTTAAAAGTGCTTATTAAATGCATCTGGTTTCCTTAGAAGCACGTTTAATATTGCTCCAGAGCTCCAGTTGCTAGTTGTCACTGCGAACTGTGATTACTGCGCCGTTACGCTGGTCGGAAACTAGACCGCGGCCTGTCACACGAGAACCTCTCACGCCATTCATACAAATTATTGATTCACATTTGTATGAACGGTGATGTGCGCGTGCGATGAAAACAGGCTCAATGAAGTCTGTGAGAATACCAGAGCTTGACAGTGTCCCACTAAATGCCACTTTCAATCTTAAGTCATGGTCAATAACCACAATATTAAAATTTTAGAACAACCCCCGACCGCGACATAGTAGACAGATTTTCATGAAACATGGCTAAGAACACTCCCGACTAACTAGCTTTCAGACAAAAAAAAATCAATCTAAATCGGTTCATCGGTTCGGGAGCTACGATGCCACAGACAGACACACACACACACAGACAGACAGACAGACACGTCAAACTTATAACACGTTTTTGCGTCGGGGGTTAATAAATGAGACAAAAAAGTTATCTGTGATGATTTAACCTTTCTAAACCAAATTCGACGACCGGTCTGGCGCAGTCGGTAGTGACCCTGCCTGCTACGCCGCGGTCCCGGGTTCGAATCCCGGTAAGGGCATTTATTTGTGTGATGAGCACAGATATTTGTTCCTGAGTCATGGATGTTTTCTATGTATATAAGTATCTATATATTATATATATCGTTGTCTGAGTACCCACAACACAAGCCTTCTTGAGCTTACCGTGGGCCTCAGTCAATCTGCGTAAGAATGTCCTATAATATTTATTTAAAAAAAAAAAAAAAAAAAAAAACTCCTCACCTCTCAGGTGATACTATAGTCCTACCTAAAGTTTCTGCATGGAAACATATAAAAGAACTGTATGAAATGAGATGTAGTGCGAAAAGAATTGCCTTCGTATTGTTACGTAAACATACGAACGTGTCATGCTATTTCAGTCAGTCTCAGTACAAGATGTACTGACATTGACTGAACTATCATGACAAATACGAACGTTTCCGGAAAAATACGAAGGAAACCCTTTTCGCACTACATCTGAATACAATATGGATCGTACACAATTTTTTTTTTTTAATTTGGAGATATAATCAATTAAAATGCTGCAATTACAGCTATATTTTTAATGAAAAAAACCGGCCAAGTGCGAGTCGGGCTCGCGCACAAAGGGTTCCGTAGCAGCAAATAAAAATTACAGTTAAATCAACCTATCTCAAAAACTATAAGAGATACTTTGATCAAACCAAAAATCGTTGAAAGAGTTAATTAGCATGCATCACCTCTATTTTTTTTAGAATTTTATACCCCGTAGTTATAAAAATAGAGGGGGGGGGACATACTTTTTACGACTTTGAGAGCTGATATCTCAAAAACCGTTCACTTTAAGAAAAATGTTTTTTAGAAAACTTTATATAATTTTAAAAGACCTTTCCATTGATTCCCCACACGGGTATGTACATCGAAAAAAAAATTTTCATCCCTCAGTTACATGTATGGGGGGCCCCACCCCCAATTCTTTTTTTTACTATTTAGTGTCATAATTTTGTAGCGGTTCATACAACACATATTCCCATCAAATTTCATCACTGTAGTACTTATAGTTTCCGAGTAAATCGGCTGTGACAGACGGACAGACGGACAGACGGACAGACGGACAGACGGACAGACGGACAGACGGACATGACGAAACTATAAGGGTTCCGTTTTTGCCATTTTGGCTACGGAACCCTAAAAAGCGGTGGTGAAGATATCGATGTCTCTTTTAGATTTTAATTTACATATACATTATACAAAACTATTCTAAAAACATAAATCAAAGTTACAACAACTGAAATTTTGAAATGCTTATCATTTGTTTTAGGTGATATTTTGTAATTCTTGTTTTGGAGAATCACTCGTGATTTTGGTTGAAGACTGTCGAAATTATTTTAGGTAGGTTAAGGCCACGATATAAGATAAAATAAAATACACACAAACATTCGTTATGTTGCTGACTATAGAATTGTTATTGAAGCCAGTAAGGAAGTGATTATCTCATTCAATGTAAATAACACATTGCCATAAATAATTTTAACCAGTAGTACGAGTAGTAACTACTCTCGCGATGATCCAAAATGAGTGTTGACGTCCAACATAAGATCCCTTTTTCTAAGTCTAAGAGCTACTTTACTCGGTCTTTGCTAAATAATTTGAATAAAGTCCCAATAAAAATAAATTTTCGATTAGCCAGCGGAAGCAGAAGAATGTTCACATTATGTGTGGGCTGCTTCAACCATTTTCCTTATAAGGTTGTGGGCTTTTTACCACGCGTGTTTCCAAGAATAGCCCGAGAGGCTGGCCTAAAGGATCTCGATCGGGCTACTAAAATCATTGATGACAATGATGACTAAACCGCTAGTTAGTGACGCCATTTTTATTACGGCGGACGTAACTTATTAGTCGCAGATTATTTGTTATTAGTTAACTACATATAAGGTGGATGTACTAGTGCTCGACGCGGTACTAGTACTCGTCACCCATGGTTTAAATAGCGATTAATAAGATAAGATTACCGTTACATTCATCGCAATTAGATTTATTAGATGAGAAATGTTTGTAGCCTTCACATTTCATACGCCATATTATAAAATATAGAAACTTTTTTCAATTAATGAATAATATATGTGATGACATTGTCATGAGCAATCAATCTCTCAATTTTGTTAGCGATTTGGTAAAGCTTTGCTCGTATTTGCTGACTTATTTGAAATACTTTCACGGTAAGTTGTGAACATATTCTATAATTGTGTTGGTGCTAGAATGTGCGGGAAGATATTTAAGTAATTAAATGTCGATTTCGTTCATTGTTACTGTGATAAACAAGCGTGTCATTTATTAGGACTGAAAACCGTCGCAAGTCTAAAACTCGACACGGCTGGCATTTATTGGGACTGTTACGTTATTTTCCAAGTCCCAATGTTTGTCGAGCCGTTTTTTCAGGATATCACGATTAAAGTAGCCAAAACGAATCGTTTACAGTTTCATATTATCAGCATATTTTTCTGTAAGTCACATTAACTTTACTGAAAAAAACAAATTACATGCACATAGACAGTTTTTTGTATATCTTTTACGGTTTTATTGATATGTTTTCTCGTTAAATGTAGTGAAATCTGTATAATTTCTTTGGGTAGTGCTTGACATGTCATTTTTCACAAAACTTTGGGTATATTTTCAGAAATGCCGCCTGATAAAGGTCAGTGGAAGAGATATTCTCAAGAAGACTTAGAAAAGGCCATAGAAGATGTGTTAAGGGGTTCGTCCATCGCCTCGGCAGCAAAGAAATTACATAAATGTAAATTACATATTTTATTACATAAATGAACACGTAAAAAGTAAATGTTATCAACAGAATACGTTTTTTTTTTATTAAATTATTTAATTTTGTAGTAAATTTTAACCCAAAACACTTGTTTTTTACTGTTTTTCCTGAATCATACTTAGATGTCATCTATTAGGACTGCCAGCAAAAGCACCTGTCAGTTATTCGGACAAGCGTATTGACTTATGTTTTATTTAATTTTGAGATTTTTTTATATTATCACTGTATGAAACTAATTGCATTTAACAAAGTTAAAGGTCACATCTCCCAAAAAAGATGGATATGTTTTGTATAGATGGGTAAATTATCGTAATATCACGAAACACATAAATATTTTCCCTTAACCTGTCGAGCAGTGGTACATCCACCTTACCTTTTAGGTTAAAGTTTGATTCTTTGTGACTTAACAACTTGAGTTTATAAATGAATAAGCAATTTAGTGTTGTAACACTTATAGAATATGACATCACGTTGCCTCTATATTACTTCGTGGAAGTTATTGAGAAGAAAAATAATTAAAACATTTTGGTGGTTTGAAGCTAATAGCAACAATAATTATTTACTTTATTTTTAGAGGCCATATAGATACGGCGACCTCAGCAAATTATGAATCATTTTGCCTGTTATGGGCTCTTATGTGGCTAGCCAGACCGAACTTGGTCTTAAAGACTCTTTTGCAGGCGTGACAATAGAGTTGACTAGACGTATTGTAATAGTGGCCTAAAGCATTATCTAACTAAAAATTCAAGTAATTATGACAAAAGTCAAAAAGTATCACACGTCCGAAAAGAAAACTGGTCATCGTACGATTTGACACACTTATGACTCAACGTGAAAGTCAATTCATAAAATAAATACGATCACACGACTGATGCATGCCTTTTTGAACGGACTCGATTTGCTTTTTGTATAATGTCCTCCTCTACGGGTCGCAATTTTCAATCGATTCAATTGAATTTTGTGTCCCGATTATATGATTAGATTATTATTAGTCGATTCACTTTTTGGAATTTTTCTTAATGCGAAAATTTCTATAAAGTAGGTATGTATGGCACTTAAGACCATCGTGATTTGACTGTGATAATGACGACTTGAAGAATTATTTTGTAGCGTCTTATAGTGCCATTAGTTTATTATACTTAGGTATTTAAACTAAATCCAGAAATAGCGGACATAATGCTAAAAGGCGTTCTCTACCACTATGTTGGCCTTAAGGTTGACTGTCATTAATTCCGTTAAGATTGTTTTTGTGCGACAAAGTTCAAATAAATAAATATTTGTTGTTTTAGTATTGTTTTTGTACAGTTAAAGGACTGAGTTGTCAAAAATGTTTACACATTCATCCCTCCGGACATTCTTTGGATGTGTGGAGAGTGAGTCATACAGAGAGGGCTAATAAAATCACAATGCATCTTGAGAGTTTTGTTATTTTTGTAGTAACAAATTCTTTAGTACTTTGTGCACGTAGTTCATTTACTTTGTTGTATTTTATGACACATTTTACTAAGGGCCAGTTGTACCAAGACGTCTGTTATCGAATTTAGCGTTAGCATATTTTTTTATATGGGAATTTCCATAGACTTCTGCTGCGTGACATTGATATTGTCTGTTAACTGTGCTTGATGCAACTGACCCTTATAGTATGTGCGGAAAGAAATGGGTAGTGGAATATAAGAACTTATACCTACAGTCTAGTCTACTGTTTTTCGCAAGGACTATAACGATTCATACAAAAGTCAGCAGAAATATGTTTGCAAGTTTGTTATCTGTTTATGTCATTGGAGAACTGTATAATAAACACCTATTGAAATGACACCTGATACATTTTATAGCTATAATGCAAGGTAGGAAATAATGAAAAGCACTAACATCAACAGTGAATGGGCACATAAAATTGTAACTTTGTAGATGTAGAGTCATAACATATAATATTATTATGAATATTATGATTTTATATCTGCAATAGTATTTTATGCAACTGGTGGTTAAAAGAGGTCAAAAAAGGTGAGTGGCGTGGGTAACAATTTGAGGCGAAGCCGAAAATTGTTAATAAAGACGCCACGAGCATTTTTTGACTCAGTTAAACACCGTTGCATACAATACTTTTTCTACGACCAAGCACTTATTTTGAAAGAAAATTATAAATCAACAAATACCTACTTTCAGTCATCTTAGTTATCTAGTGGACCGCCTACCATTTTGAATATTCAGTTTGAGTGCAAACATGAAAATAAAACTGTCTATGGTATGGTTCTTTGAAGCCTGGCCACTAAGACGAATCGAGCCGAGTTGAATCGAGTTCTCATACATTTGAATGCGATTCGACGCGTCGCCAATGAACGCAGCAGAAAACGAAGGAATCTCGACTCTGCGAATTGATTTGTTAAGTTGGTAGCAATGTATTTACTGAACTGTAACAGCTATATCGTGCTACTTCTACTAAATGTTTTCAGGGTATAGACTAGATAGACTTGTCCTGACATCTTTTATGTAGGGTTTTTAAGTTCTATGCACGACCTTGTAACTCACGAATAACAGTACGGGAGTAGAAAAAGCATATAAAACATCTGATTTCGTCATAAAAGAACAAAGCTATATTTTTAGACATCCCGTGAATCATTTTACCATAGTCTAAGGATTTCTAAAGGGACTTGTGGCAATTGTAAAAAAAATGTAGAACCTTTTACTATAAGTATACATACTTAGGAAATTATAGTCTGTCTATCTGTCTGTCTGTCTGTCTGTCTGTCTGTCTGTCTGTTTGTCTGTCTGTCTGTGGCATCGTAGCTCCCGAACGGATGAACCGATTTAGATTTAGTTTTTTTTTGTCTGAAAGCTGAGTTAGCCGGGAGTGTTCTTAGCCATGTTTCATGAAAATCGGTCTAAGGTGACGGACCCAATCATGGACAGTTTAAGAAAAAAATTCGCCTGTTTTTGATATTTCACTGATAAATGTAAAAATTCTACCGCCAAGCGTGTTAAATCTTGAATGTCCTATCCTTCTTCTACATTTCAAGCGTATTGCAGAATAGATACTCCTATTGGTTTCTTCATAGTTAACAAATTAAAACTAGGTGTTTTTTCTCCAATTATGGACGGCAGTTCTCCAGTAATGGATCCCCCATTATGGACAGTGAAATAAGTTTAAAATTTTACTTTTAAAGCCAACTGA
Organism: Leguminivora glycinivorella; assembly: GCF_023078275.1. Classification (NCBI taxonomy): domain Eukaryota; kingdom Metazoa; phylum Arthropoda; class Insecta; order Lepidoptera; family Tortricidae; genus Leguminivora; species Leguminivora glycinivorella. The sequence continues at coordinate 5,522,689 of NC_062973.1, forward strand.
TACGCAATGAGTCAATTTTATACACCATAAATACAATTAGTTTGGGTTATTTTAACATAGGATTGTTTCTTGTAAATTTTGGTTTTGTAAATTGTTCCTTGTCCATCATAGGAGGTAGGCAGTTTTTCGGGTCCAGTAATGGACACTCGCAAAATAACGTCATTTCTTTATATTTTTGGAGCAACAAACTAGTATGTTTTATACCTTATCTCATGCTTAATGCAGTAAGTAAAACGCATTCAAGATTACACCGTGCGTTATTTTTTTATTATTTTATACATGAACTCATCTCTCTTAGCATCATTACTAAGAATTCGTCTTGATATTTTTTTCAGTAAACTGGTGAATTTTATCTTGTCTCCAAATCCTTCAGAAATAACCGAATTAATTGAAACTTCAAAATTAAACAGTTCTACAACTCTAGTTTATGGTACATAGCGGTCAGTTTTTAGAAACTTATTTTAGATACTTTTTTTTAAGGATTTGTGTTTTTTTGTCCATAATGGCATCACCGTCCATTATGGGGTATTTTACCTTACTATGTCGCAGTCGGGGGTTTTTTCAAAATTTTAATTTTGTGGTTAGGTTATATAATATTCAGATACATACCGCACATGATTCACATTAGTACCTAATGTACCTATAGACCTTTTTAGTTACTAGATGGATTAGCAAGAGGAATACCATATTTTAGCCATTTTAACAATACATAATTTTATAATTTCTAAAAAACACTAATTTGACAATTCTATAACGTGTAAGACAATCAAATATCAACACGCACACGTGCACCGCAGGTTGTGCACGTGGCGTGCAAACAAGTACAAGTAAAACAACCCAACTTAACGCCCAACTTATCGCCTTACAAATATAAACAAAGCTCCGAATAGCCGTAAAAAACAGAGATAGCGTTATAAAGTAACACTAGTGCGAGCGAGACAGAATACACGTGAGTAAGTTAACAATAGGCTTCGAAAAAAAGTTTACCTGGAAGGTAGCTTGAGTCGGGGAGCCCGCCAGTCTGTTTTAAAGCCTTGTGATGTGCGTTTCAGAAAATAGAATTTTATTTTATAAAGGATTGCTTACAGTGTGTGATTATGTGTACTAAAATACATAGTTATGTGTACTATAGGTAATGAAAGTGACTGTTAAGTATTAGGTAACTGACCTCAGTAGATACGTGGTGTTGACCTTTTTTACCACCTGTTACTAAACAAAATGTGTTTCGCGCCAAATGTTCGTCCCGTCCCTTAAAACGGTTTAATTTTCTTAAACTTTGAAGGAGTGTATATGAGGACTTAACTGAAGAGCGTATACTTCTATAGTATAAATCTTAGCAACGCGTATCTTGAGTGTTAAAACGTAAATCCCAAGTGTCTAAGTGTTTAAAGGAAAAAAATCACTCATACGCATATAGCAATAAAACTAGCATAGTTAAACGTCCTCATTTGAATATAAACGTATCGAACGTGGTCCGTGTTCTTATCGCCAACATAATAAAAATATTAAACATAGCATTGTTCGCGATGAACTCAGAATGACAATGAGAAGATGATAAAGTTCAGATACAAACGCAAAGAGGAGGGGAAGGCGAAGATCGACGTGCTAAAGGATCGGGAACTGCTGCCGCCTAAAGACATGGTGGTCGTGGGTTCGATGCCGGTGAGGCACAGTACCTTGCCCAGGACTAAGAGGAGGGATTCGCCGGAGCGAGCGCCGCTGAGTCAGACGACTATTGCGCTTTTTAGAGTAAGTTTAATTACTTAAGTTAGATGCTAAGGGAAGGGAATGATTCACCTTTAATAGTTATTTGTTATACAAGGGGGCAAAGTTGTATTTTAACGCCGAGTGTGGAATTGAAAAACGAGCAAGTGAAAGGATTCTATAGTTGAACCACGAGCGAAGCGAGTGGTTCGAGAATAGAATCCTGAACTTGCGAGTTTTTCAACACACGAGAAGTAAAATACATTTGCACCCGAGTGTAACACAAAACTTTTCGCCTCACTATAGCGAGGAAACTACAACGCAAAAAAATGCGTTTATCACTGCTTCCAGTAGTTCCACAGGTGGTAAATCATCTTTTTTAGTAGATTCACCTACTTTTATCAATTTTAAAGCAGTTAATTTGATTATATTCAAGGTCAAATTACTTTACCCACTAGTGGATAAAATGCGTTTTTACCCGCTGGTATTAAAGGACAAAACACGTGTTTCCGAGCTAGTGAGGGGAAAAGAATTTTAGTCATGTCTTTCTCATAACAAAAAAGCATCCAGCTAGAATATGGCAGCTACTTTTTGCAAAGCTCATTCATTTAGTCATTTAGTCATTTATTTAATATTGCATTGTCATGTACATAATAAGATGTTAGTTTACATTTGATTCCAGTTCATGACACCCTGTAAGGGCACACAATATATAACTTAATTTAGGTTATACATTACATAAGTCAATATCAATGATTGATTTAGGAATTTTAACAGTATGTTGTTTTAGAAAATCGCTGTATTAATTAATTGGTCAAGTTATATTGATATAGATATTAATTTAATTTAATAAATATACTAAAATTCAATACATATACATACTACTCGTAGTAGACTTTTTAATTGTTTTAGCTGAGTACAGACTATCGATTACTTAATTACCTACAAGTATAATACGGATAGGTATGCACCATACCTTATATAACAGTAAATATAATCAAAATTAAAACCAATACTGTCGTTACTCGTTATAATATAGAAAAAACTGTTAACTAACAGACCAGCGCTTAGCTGAGCGCTCGTTTCTTATGCAAAAGACATCAACGAACGCCGCCCGTCGTTCGTCCGTTATTCAAAGTAACATGCTTCTTGCCTACTTGACAATCTCTAGGGATACGTAGGGAATTATATATTAATTTATTATTCAAATGTAACTTCTAATTGACTATTGAACGATCGTTGAGACAAGATTAAACAATTTGAATTTAGCTACAATTTTGAATTAATTTCAAAAATAATTGTGTGTTCGTTGTACTTCACTTTACTTTATCCTGATTCAATTGAAAGTATTCAAATTTTTAGGAGATAATGCTCTCCTATTGTATGCAGAAACTGACATACTTGTACTATTTTTTGTCGTCTGTCAGCTATCCCGTTTGCCCGTTTGTAGTAAATAATCATTCACATTATATTGTACCCAATATAACTATTATGCATTACAATGTAAAAAATCAAGTGTTCCCAGTACTACATATGTAATACATGCAGTACTTGTAATGTACGGCGAGTAGCCGACCTCCCTTACGGCCATTGTGTCCTCTAAAGGCAATTTGTCGAGAATACTAACGAAAGACGTGACTTAGTATGCGCCGGGGCAAAGCCTTCTACCAATTTATCTACCACACCACACAGGACAAAATAAACCTTACATTTAAAGTGATAAGAAGGTAAAGGGTGGTAAGGTTATGCTGGTAAGTTGGTGGTATATTCTATAGTGTATTGTTTCTAAAGGAAATTTGTGACGATGAATGTGTGTTATTTATATTCATGATTGTGCTAAGCTTTTGTGGTATTGATGAGCTTCTGTGCTTTGAGTCGCGTTGGATATTAATTGCGAAGTATATATAACGTTCGCTAAAGACCTGAATAAGCATTTTGTTATTGTCTATAAGAGATAGAATTACGTGCTTGATGCGTCTTGTTTTTAAAACCTTGTTGCATTTTACAACTACTTAGTTAATGTTTAAGTACTTGATTTTGCGAAAGTGCTAAATGGTGTACCTACATTTCGGTTAAATTTATTGTCCAATCTGTATCAAGCCGAATCTCACTAGGTTTCCCAAAATCTTTAAAAACCCCTCGCTTTTGACCAGCCTGTTTAAGTAAACAAAACAAGTACGCCCTAGCTCTCGAGTTTATTATAAACCTGTCAACATAATCACCTTTTCCTTAGATAATTATCTGCTATAGGCACTGGTCCCACCGCGAGATAGTAAGCTATGAGCTATTGGCTATTGGCACGAACAAAAGATGAGCACCCCCGTGCAAATAAAAGAGACACTTTGATTTTGATAGCTCACCACTGGGCGAGTAACTATAAACATCGCCGTGTCTCTTTTATTTCCACGGAAGTACTTATCTTGTATTCGTTTTTATAGCCGATAGCTCATAGCTTACTAGCTCGTGGTGGGACCAGTGCCATATCAAGTTAGAAAAATTATTTCTCAAGCTCTCAAGTGTACTTTTAGCCAGTCTTGACTCAACGTGATAATCTCTTACTCTGAACAGACAACTGCCATATCAAGCCTATGTCTAGACTATCCCGTGAAACCGCAAGGCAGGTCGCACGCATGTGATCTTCCCACACAACAATGCAGAATTGCCCCACAAATGTTATGTTTGATGCATCACTTCCGGGTTCATACTTACAACTCTTCATATCGAGATCTTAAGGGTACAGGTATTACACTGATTCAAACATTCACGATTTATAGTGAGAGGAAAAGTTTTGTGTTACACTCGGGTGCAAATGTATTTTGCAAATGTACTCGTAAGTTCAGGATTCTATTCTCAAACCACTCGCTTCGCTCGTGGTTCAACTATAGAATCCTTTCACTTGCTCGTTTTTAAATTCCACACTCGGCGTTAAAATACAACTTTGCACCCTTGTATAACAAATAACTATTGTTTATTATCGTTATGTAAAGTCATTAAACAATCTAAACCAATTAGAATTATTTTCATTGCTCGAAACTAACTTTTATCTAACACAAATCCAATATGCTGCAATCAAATTCGTACCACAGATAACTAAATCAAAAAGCATCATTTAAATTTTACTTTTATCTTCTTTGCAATAAAATTGAAAACAGTACAGTTGAAAAAAGGCATTTATTTCAAACAACGTATTCGATTGATATCTTGATTAGAATCGTATGAAGCTTCGGCGCTTTTATTTCAATTTCAACTTTAACATCATGGATTAAAGCCTTTTCTTAAAATTTAACAAATTTTATACGAGCTTTGGAAATAAATTTTCAGATATGTTTTAAAACAATAGTGAGAGAGCTTGCGATTCGCGTGATAGTCTTTAATTGATGGCAAACAAGTGTGTCTGCTTTAGTAGAGTATACGGTCAAACTGACCTCATTGAAATAAATATATTTGATCTCTTACTTGCCCGTAGTTATTTTACTTGGATGACTAAGAAATAATTCAATTCATAAACAAAAAAATGCAACAAGGACTTCACTACCTAAGTACCTTTGTGTTTCGTTATTGATGTGTTAAAATGCGAAAATTATATCAAACAGTAAAAACATCCCTCGACAAGAGAACGTGTAAATGGCCACAAAAAGATAATTGCTAGCTAATAGGGTCAATTATACGGCTATTATATAGGGCACTATTGTAGAATTAACAAGTATCCCACGTATTTTCAGGTGCTTCCGCATATTAAACGTAACTGAAACCATAAGGCCTAACCTAATTACGTTATTTATCCTTTATTTTGACTTTTAACTACCGTTAAAAGTCAAAGTATAAACCTTTTTTTAACCAATTACGTTAATTTACTCTTTATTTTTACTCTCAACTTGTTTTTGCACCGGTGTTCCTGTTTTCTTCCTGTTCCTAATCGTTGGCACAAGTAACTGACTCTTCGCAAACATTATCTCATGAAGATAAAGTTTATTTCATATCAGTTGTACAGCGGAAGACACGGCGCAAGCTGCGAGCTCATCCGGCGGAAGATCGTAGCCATCTTGTAAGCCTTATGCACCTTATGCGGCTTATGTTCGTGTTATGATATAAGATCTGTCTTTCCGATCCCTGTAAGGGTGTATCTTTGTAGTTTCATATGTATTATCGAGACAAGGTAGTCGAAGGGAGTCGAAGGTTTTGTAGTCGTGTTTGTAACAATCTAGTTGAAAGAAAATCTGGCTGAGTTAAATATTTGTCTCTTCTTGTCAATTTGCTATCTAGCAGTGACGGAGCGTCAAAACAACTCGATTCCCAACGGGTTCCCTAAAATTCTCTAGTATCTGTAGAAGTCCATACAAAGCAGATTCCAAAAACCCCTCCGGCTTTACCAACGAAAATTTTCACGCCCCGCCACTGCTATCTAGTAGAGATCCTTTATCCAAGTTTATTTGAATTTCCTTACGTAATAAGATACCTCACAACATAACATATATATCCCTGTTGCGTCTACAGCTCCTCAACTTTAGCTCTAGATCTTGTGGTCTCAATATCTTTTGTGAGAAGCAAAATATTGATTCTCTTACTTTATCTATTTTAAGTTGTGCTAATATCTCACCGCAGAGAAAAAGACAAGCGGCCAAAAAATCTACTTAAGCTAAGTACATAAAGTTAACTGTCATTCGAGTAGCCAGCCAGTACAACAAGCGTTGAACACGTGCGACTATTGTCCAAAAGCGCCAGAGCGTACGAAATGTTTGTACTGTACCTAGTCAAGTACCTTTAAGGCCCACTTGCACCAACCACTTGACTCAGGGTTAGTGGGCTGTCATCTGTCAAATTTCATATAAAATGGTGGGTTGACCCTCCATTTTCGTTGGTGCAAGTGGCCCTTAGTAGGTAAATTAAAACCGGCTATCAACTACCTATCTATAAGTAGGCAAGTATGATAAAACCGGCTTAAATAATATTAACCATCATGATTTCTTCATGCAATTTTCTGTGAAGGTGGGAGTCTGGGACGAGGTGTCAGACATGTCAGTCTTCTATAGACTGGATTGCGTTATTAATATGGGCATAGTCGTAGAAAATGATGCGTCGAAAGCCTTTAGTCCCTACCCGGATCAATTTAATCTGTGTGAGTCATCGTGTACTAATAAGGTACTTAACTACTCTGGCTGGACTCTCCAATTGCTATTTATTCCACTGTCTCTTAAGCAGTTTATTGTGATAATAAGTAGTTTGGTACTTATAATAAGCTCCTTTCATTTTACCTAAATGAAAATATTCAATGATCATGTGGTTAATCAAAGTCTTATCTCTCGATTAATTTGACCTTTGAAAAGTTGATAGAGACTGATTCGAAAGCGCCTAACCTAAAATAAAACCGCTAAAAGTGTTAAAACAAGGCAAGTTTGTACATCAAAACATCATCTCGGGGTCACGGCGTATTTGTGACCTATACCTTCACCCATTGGGGCCCAGAACAACATATGATGCTCAGAAGGTTACGGCACATAAGTCCTTTTATCAACTTATGGTAAAGTTGTAGTTGCCTTCTCGTATTCGTGACGTACCGGTTTTCGACCAGCCTTATCTCACAAACCAAACGAGACACAACCCTTTACTTAGATTCTTAAAGCTCCTTTTTGATTACGCGCCGATCCGGTCAAGACTTTCTTTATGGAGGGCCAGTTACAGACCTCGACGTTTTTTACGCACGTAAGCGTTTAGCAGAGTCAATATTAACACATTTCCGGTACCAGTATGGGTATAAAAGGATTTTACTGTTTGACGTCCCGATTTGCATATTTTTTTGCGAATTGACTGCTTCGGAACCTGTTCTGCAGCTCAAAAAACCTGATAGACCGCTAATTAGAAGAGACAAGGAAAAACCTTGTGTTACAATCGTCCTACGGGCTTTAGGAACAAGGATTTTAGATTAGATCTGTATATCGAATTGAAAACTCAGAAATAAATAACCTTCATGTGTAATCTACACGTGATGCGTCTTTCATTCTTTGCCTTTGAGCTATAAGCATAATCTTGAGGTTTAAAAAAGCGAAAACTACAAGGAGCAAAGCATTTGTTCAAGGATTCTAAAGCTTTTACATTTTTTTTCAGACGTAGCGTAGGTATCATGAACAACTTTGGACAATATTCCAAGCAAAACGACTATACGCCTGCAATTCTTATTCTACATATTCCATCAGTTCCAAATCTTTAACACAACTCTCTTCTTGTTACAGGAACTCTTCGCTCAACTGCAATGGTCTGCCGAGCGCACGCCAGCGGCCGACAGCCTCCGCCGCGCACTCGGCGGCGGCGGCGCCCGCTTCCAGCTCGGCTGCATGGCTGACGCCAGCGAATGCTTCGAGCACCTTCTCCTGAGGGTCCACGCTCACGTAGCAGCGGGAGACAGGAGGGATGATGATGCATGCAGAGCGCCGCACTGTGTTCCGCATCGGAAATTTGCGATGATGCTGGTGGAACAGTCGGTGTGCGGAGCGTGCCAGGCTACGTCGGAACCACTGCCATTTACTCAGGTGACTATCAAGTTCTAAATATCATAGTAGGTGTATATTACAATCCAATGATTCAAGAACTGGAGATAGAAATGATGATAGATAAGCTATAATTCCAATATTTGGAAAGGATAACAAAAATTTTGTTCTTTATGACCCAACCAAATGCGCTCCTTCAAATCATATCCCCAATACAACCATAAAATCAACTAAAATTCGAATTCATTTCTTCACAGATGGTTCACTACGTGTCAGCGACAGCGCTGACTGCGCAGGCGGCGCTCGGAGAACACGGCGATAGCTTCGGCTTGCTGCTGCGAAAGGCCGGCGGCATGGGCGACATCAGAGATTGCCCGGTAAGTTTAGAAACTATGTTACCAGCTATTCTTTGTGCAGAAACTTTACATAAAGCAGCCTTTCTTGGCTGTGTTACTAGAACACTTCGAGCTGTCTCATGCGGTTACCTTTCATACAAACTTACTCTAGAAGAATTACAGTAGTACGTATATTAGATTATTATCTGCAACATTTCAGATTGTGTTTCAAGAGTACTAATTACGTTATTATTTTATTTCCAGAATGCCTGTGGAGCAAAGATTCAAATCTGCCGAACTCTGATGAATCGACCCGAAGTAGTCTCCATCGGAATGGTCTGGGACTCTGAACGGCCTAACGCCGACCACGTCGCAGCTGTATACGCCGCGTTAGGCACGGAGCTCCGCCCCACCGACGCCTTCCACGCATGCGTCGACCGCGCCTGGGCAGCCCGGGCCACGCATCGCCTCGTAGGCCTCGTCACCTATTATGGGAAGCATTACTCCACCTTCTTCTTCCATAGCAAATTGCGACTATGGATATACTTCGACGACGCTGACGTCAAAGAAGTCGGACCGGAATGGTCGCACGTGGTCGATAAATGCCGGAGAGGTCGATTCCAACCCCTACTTCTCCTGTATGCTGCTGTAGATGGAACGCCGTGTGACACCCGCCATGCTCCTAAAGATGTAGTGCCATTCCCCGCCCCTGAACCTCGCCGTGCAGTGACCCCGGCCCCTGAAAGAAACAGCGCCGGCTTTGCGCGACGAGCCGTGACACCAGGCCCAGACAACGAATCCGACTATGTTAGTCGAAAAGCTGTGGAAAATATGCTCGAAGTCCAAGCGAACCGAAGAGCTCAGTTAGCTAGAAGTCTGAGTACTGGATCGGCTTCTGATACACAAGACCGCCCGCGAGCGCGACGAGACTCGGGCAACTGGAGCGGCGACCGCAACAGCGCTTCGTCTGCCTCCTCGTCTACTGTTGAGAGTCCCTACATGTATACTAGAGGCCGTGGCCCTGGCAGCGTGCCGAGCAGCCCTACTCGCAAAGGAGAACTATCTAGTGGCGGCTCCTGTGACGCTGGCTACGATTCCTACTCATTGTCATCAACTGACAGCTTACCCCTCCAACAAGGCCTGCGACACAACCTGCAGTTGGCTCAGATTCCTGAACTGACGACGCGAGGAGACTGCGAGGCTCTATGCTTAGAAGCTGACAGGCTGCTCGAGAAATCTCGACATGCCGAAGACTCGGCTGATTACGAAACCGCTCTCGTTTTGTGCGATGCGGCGGCATCTAAAGCCAGAGCTGCAATGGATGCTCCGTACAACAACCCTCATACTATGACATTTGCTCGAATGAAGCACAACACTTGTGTTATGCGCGCCCGAAGTCTTCAACGACGAATGGCTGGAATGACCAGAGTTACGGAAGTTCCACAAGCCGCTCCTATTCGAAACACCAAGGGAGGGCTAGAAAGCACTACTACGCCGATCGAAATTTACGCTACCTTGCCTAAGAAAAAAGGATCATCAAAGAAGTCGCCCAAATGCATAGACGACGACTTGGATAACAATCCTCGAGAACGCCCACCGAGACATAAGTCAAGGGACGAAGAAAAAGTTAGGGAAAAGCGGTCAAGAAGCGAAGATCGAGGACGTGCGAGAAAGGAAATAACAGTGGCAATTGAAAAGAAAGAAGAGCCAGTAGAAGATAAGAAAGCGAATAAGAAACAACATAAGATTCGCAGAAAATTATTGATGGGTGGTTTGATTCGAAGGAAAAACCGGTCAATGCCTGATCTAACTGAGGGCGCCGATGGCAACAATGAACCAACTAATAAAGAAAAACGAGTCTCGTCCGTTGATGATGGAGATGTAGGACGCAAGAAGACTGACGATAAATCGAATTTGAGTGGATACTTATCTGAAGGGCATTTAGAATATTCGGCAGCAAGCGGCACGAACCCCAACCTCGAGAGGAGTAAGTTGATGAGAAAGAGTTTCCACGGCAGTGCTGGCAAGATGCTAACTGCGGCCAAAGTGCCTCCGCCGCCCCCGCTGCGAACCACTTCTCAGCTTAGCGGGCCTAAGTTCGAGTCCGAAGTGATAGAGCACAACTTACAGTCGAGGCCACCACCACCAGTGCCAATGGCGGGCCGTGGAGATTATCCTTACCCTCACGACGACCCGGAAGACGGTGGTTTCTCGGAACAGTACGGGGACGAGCCGCAATCGCTGCCATTCTTGCCATCAAACTATGACGGAAATCCTCATTATAATCGGCTTGAAGACTCTCCGTCTCAAAACTTCCATACTGTCATTACGAAGGCAATGATCCACCAAGAACAAAGTCCTATCAAGAGAGAGACCATGCAACCAATTCAACCATCTCGCAGTCATATGCAAAATCTTAGCCACGCGTTTGACAATGGCGTTGATGTTGTCGACTGCGCCTTTCCCATGCGCAGATCTCCCCAAATGATGGACCTGCCGCCTTACCCCAGTCCGATGAACTCGGTTAATCACTCTCGGCAACCGAGCGAGGAATTCCCACCTCCTCCTCCACCTATAGATTTGACACCACTGCAAGATGAGTTGAGCTGCATTCAAAACTCCAGCCACAATGTAATTACGGCACAAACCGACGAAGAGCGAGAAGTTCCCAAAGGTTCTTTGTTGGCCCAGTTGCAGGAAAAGAGAAGTCAAATCCTAAGAAACGAAGAATGTCTATCGCAAATGAACCAGATGGAGACAAACAACAACAGCAGTGCTGATATTTGGCTTAAAGAGTTACAGGCTAAACAGGCTGCATTGAAATTGAAAAGGTCTGGATCACTCGAGGGACAGCTGTCAAGCCCAAGTGAAGCTGTTTCATCTAACAGCAACAATGTGCGAAACATTGCATCTAGATTTGAGACTAATGCACAAAATTCTTCAGATGGAGAAAGATCTCATATAGGATTTGTAGGTATGAGTGCCAATAGAGATGTAATTAACTGTTCGAACCAGTCCAACGTCGGCATGTATAACCGACGTGCTTCATCTTCATCCATCGATCCAAAACAGATGGAAGACGAATATTGTGAGCAGAAGACCAACAACAACAATATCTACAACGACCGGACTAAACCGAAGAAGAAGTCGGTGTCCTTCTGCGATCAGGTCATTTTAGTAGCTACTGCTGAAGACCAAGAGGATGACAGCTACATTCCTAACCCAATCCTGGAACGTGTGTTGAAATCTGCCATGAACAAGCCCGAATTGACCACGATGCCACTACAGTCAGAAAAGCCTTCATTACAGAGAACAGAATCATTCGACAGTCAGTCGTCTCGATCAACTATATCCTCTCTTTCCCAGAACTCTTTTGTACCAAATGATAACTCGCATGCCGACTACGTCAGGGTACAAAATGGCTATCCTCAATATCAGGTTGCACAAACCAGACCTCAACAACAGTTAAATACTCAGAAGAGCACAGGAGTGTACCGCACAAACTCACCGGTGCAACCTCCTCAGAATCAAAGCCCTGGCAACAACCAGATATACCAAGCACTGCCCAACAACCCTCAGAACACGTCCAACCCTATACCATACACCCAGCCGCCTGCAGTCTACGCGAACAGCAACTCAAGCCCACCGAACTTTAGTCAAAACCCCGCGAACAGACTCACGCCGACCCACAACCCCGCTTATGCCACCAAGCAACTGCCACGAACCGTTCCTAACACCTTCCCACCGACGCAAATGCACCAAAATCAACCACCGAACAACGCGTACTACCACCGATTACCGCAGCACTCGACCACACCGCTGCCTACCAATAACTACAACGCTAACCGCCAGTTCCCTCAAAACTCACCTTACCAAAGCGTGCCCACCAACTCGCCAGCTTACCAGAGCTACCACAGCCCACCGACTAGCTACGCGAACTCTGACTATTCTAGTCGATATCCGCAAAACATTACAAATACAAACCATTATACGCAGTCGCCTTACCAGCGCGTCCCACCGCCTCATGGAGAAACACCTGCAGACTATAACCCTGCATATCAAAAGAACTACTACCCTGACGGCAACCAGAACAGAGGCGCTGATGTAAGGCACTACGCCAACACGCAGCAGCAGAGGATGTACCCAATGAACGACAACACTCCCGTTAATGGGGAACAGCAATTCCAATACCCTCAAAGCGGGTACAATCCCTACCAGCATCTTCCGCCACCGAAGCAGATCCAGAAGAAATCTGTATCCTTTGAACCAGGCACGAAAGGTGGTACGGAATCTCCTATCCCTCCCCAGATGAATGGATATGGAGAGAACCAAGGGCTTACAGGACAGAAGGCTCTGTGTAACCTATGTCGTAAAAAATCTATAAACTCTCCGGCCATGTACTGCCCTGACTGCGACTTTTACATGTCGAGGTTCAAGCCCCGCTCATAGCATTATACTTAACCCTGTAGATAAATTTAATCAACTCATCTAATTTAAATAAGTCATCAGACAATGTAAATTATCAACGAATATTTTAAAATAAGATTGACTGATCTCACTCGAGAATATAAAATCCGTAATTTTAACTTAGATTAACTGAGCTACTTAATTTTGATTACAATGTTAATTATAGAAATTTTAAACTATATAAAAATGTATTTTTGTTACGATGAAATTAAAATTCATGAAAATAAACAATTTCATAGCTTAAAAGTGCACTTTAATTTCCCAACCTACCCTCGTAGTATTTCACGAAATACTAATAAGTACTCACTGAGGTAATTTATAGGATAATAAAACGATGTAATCAGAAATTGATTAATATTTCGATATCCTCGTACAATACAATAATTTATAAGTTTTTTATTTTATTTAGGGTCTTATTTATCGAGATCGAGAATTTTATGTCCGGCGAATTATGCTTCCAATTTTATCACTTATCTGTGTGGATAAAGTATCCGTCACGCTTTGGCAAGTATGTCAGTGTGAGAGTGACAGGATGTCTTATCCACGTGGATAAGTGATAAAATTGGAAGCACAATACGCCGGCAGTAGGTACCAAGTAGGTACAATACAGCAGAGAGAATAGAGTCTTCGAAGTTATATAGGTCTTTGAATACAGTCACCAGCTATACGTTAGGCCGTTTTCACATTATCCGATCCGATATCGGATGTCGGAAAGATTTCAATGGAAAAAATCCAAGATGGCACCAGTAATGTATGGGATATCGGTCCGACATCCGATATCGGATCGGATAATGTGAAGACGCACTTCCATAACGAAGGAAAAATATCAGACTCGACCTTGTGTGTAGACCAAGGATCATTTTATACAGGATTTTTAGCGCCACCTATTAAATACTATCATAACTACACTGATGATGCCTACAATTTTTTTTTTTCAAAATGTGTAGGTATTGACGTGATATCATGATATTTAAATAAAGAAGCATGTCACTTCCAGGCTGCGAACAGCGCCATCTAGTTTCAAGCCTAAAAGCTTTTTGGTATTATGGGCTTTGTCTGTCCCGTATTATAATATGGTCCTTGGTCTATAAGAGTCGTCATAGTAGACTATCATAGGAAGTATATCATAGCGCCATCTGTTGTACATTACTTAAACAGGCATGAAAATTGATTACAGCGCCATCGAACGGTTTTTGTTAACATTTCTAGAGATAGCTTTGCGCATCCGACCGCGTTGGACAAAAGTACTACCATTATGTTTCAATCGAGTTCCACAGTTTTCCCATAGATGGCATTGTAGAGCCAATTGCTAAAATGTTACCGCGGGTAAAAAAACATTGCTATTAGTAGAATTTTAAATTATACTTTTCTTTGTCGCATTTGTACTCAAATATAATTAATATATTTATTCATTTATCATAATTATGGCTAGTTTACAATATGTTTTATCTTATATGCCAATTATTATAACTTAAATTATAGACTGTTAAGCAAATTTCGTTATTTCAAAAGACGAAACTAAAAAAAAACCTAAACTTGTTTGAGCATTTTTTTTTTCATTTATTATTCTAATAAATTTACGTTAAGTTAGCAAAGAATATAATACTTACATCGTTAGTGCGTTTTCACATTATCCGATCCGATATCGGATGTAGGACCGATATCTCATACATTTAAGCCGTCATCTTTAATTTTTACTATTGAAATCCTTCCGACATCCGATATCGGATCGGATAGTAGGGTTGCCAACCGTACTATATAATATAGTATTGTACTATATTTTGGCCGAGCGTACTGTATTCTATTATGACAAAAATATAGTACGTAAAAGTACTATATTTTTGGGGTCCTTGCCAGTGGCGAATTTACACTAGAGTCGAACCTCCAGGGGCGGCGTTTTTATAATGAAAAAAATTTCGCGCTCGCTACGCTCGCGCTGTCATTTCTATTTGGCCTCCATTGTACATTTCATTACTTCGTTCTAACATGAAATTATTACAGTTACAAATATATAAAGCCACCGTTGCTTGCAAACATTTGTATTTTTTCCACGATATATTAAATAACGGCATTTCTTAAGGGGATTCTCTACTCCGATGAGCTTCGATTTGAATCCATTGGTATTATGAATATTATAATAGTAATCGTAAACTAGAACTTTCCTTTGCTAATCCGCGAATCGATAACGTGCAAGTCAATCAGTGCTAACCTGTTATAATTACTTGCGTATTTTTTACATGCAATTAATTTTCCCACCCTCCCACCGCAAAAATAAAAATAAATACGCAAATAAATATAACAACCCACCACCAAAAATACAAAACTCGACACGTGTTTCGCCTCTCTACGAGGCATCCTCAGGAGGATCCTGTAATTATAACAGGTTAGCACTGATTGACTTGCACGTTATCGATTCGCGGATTAGCAAAGGAAAGTTCTAGTTTACGATTAACATGGATTTCCGCAAAGTAACGCCTGATTCCATCGATTATTATAATAGTATCTAAAGCCTATCATATTAACAGCATCGTCTTTAAGCAAACTAGTATCCCATAATTACTTCACAGCTCATTGATTCTGTGATATTTAGCATCAAAGTTGAACTATTCTAGGACCAAAACTGGTTATTAGTTTCAAATTAAAATCGCTCTTGCATAAAAATGCAAGAAAAAAAAAGTCTAGATTTCATATATGTAAGACCCTTCACTAAAACAAAAGTTCCAAAAATGTTTTTAAGACAATGTCAAAGTTTATAAAAAAATAAGTACATGTACATTTATTTTATATGGGTCTTACAAATAGGGTGTTTTACCTTTTCGCAGAACTATTTTTGGCCGAGTTTCATTTGCCTTGCCAACCAACATTTCGCCGAAGTTTCATTTTAACAACTAACGCTTAGCAACTTTTTGTATGGCAACTTTTCAATTGGTAGAATTATTGTAAAGCAGGTTATTAAAATCCATATAGACTTTTGGCATACTTGTCATTTTTCAAATGTTTCACTTACTCGAACAACTCTTGGGCAAATTAATAACGTTTCGCAACGAAACATTAGGCAAGTTACAAATAATTTCTAACATCATCCACAACTAGTTGTATATTCCGCCAAGTAAAACATTCGACAACATGCAAATTTACTTTTTAAAAAAAGGCCAAATGTTAAGTTGGTAAACGTGAGCTTGGCAAATAAAACAATATGATAAGTTGGGAAATGAACATTCGGCGGAATAAAATTCCGCGAAACTTGACTTGGGAAGTGATGTTCAGCCGTACAACTTTCGACGATAAAATAAGAGAATAAAACAACACAAAACTTGCCGAAAATCGATGAAAACCGAGTGGAGCCCCTCAAAGTGGGCAGAAAAAACGATTTTCACGACTCGGTTATCGATTATTTGTACTGTACTATATTTTATTTCGGTGTACTATATTTTATAGATGGAATTTTCTAAAATACTATATTTCCCTAAAAAAAAGTTGGCAACCCTATCGGATAGTGTGAAAACGCACTTAGTCGCCATAAATTGATATTAGGAACTAATAATTACGAGAAAGTAAACAATAAAATTACACACGCAGTAAAGCAACAAACACGAAAAAACTGTAACTGGACAATGGTAAAGGAAGAAAAGGAATGGTCGGATTTTTAATTAAATCAATAAAAACAGAAAACCTACGTTGAACACTTCAGGAACCTATTGGTACCTAGGTATAAGACTAAATTCATTAACCTGTAAAAATAAAAAAACAATTCCTGTAAATGTGTGGTGTAAATTGTGTAAATGTCAAGTCGCACGAAAATAGAAAAAGGTGCTCGGACAAGTTGTAATCAGAGGGACATAGACTGTAGCTGTAGACGATTGAGCAAATCTTTTCACAAAAATTCAATTTTTTTACGCACGCAAACCTTCGCTCCTACATTTTCAATAAGTAATTAATTTTGCTACCAGTCAGTACAAAAGCAGCAAATTAAAAAAAAAATGTTGCCTCAAAAGAATACCACTCCGTACCGTAGGAAAAAAGAAACGCGTCTTTTAACTGGCAAAGTTGTTTGACAGATCACTACATACCAGGGCCGGTTGCACATTAAATTTGCATAACACATCTATTTGGTAGAAAAAAATCCTTTACTGTGGCATCCCAGTAAAATATAACTTATCTGTGTAACACTTTCTACCAAACCGGTTTTGATGACACCGTGTTTCTATTGTGTTCCTTTTCTGTCGATACGGTCCGCTTTACAACGGCAAGAGCTCTGTCAAACACAGTGTACGGTATTCCGTAGCTGGAAAAGCTCGCTGTGTTCCTTCAACTCTGTTGGCAGCTTGGCAGATGTTTAATGGCGACCGCTAGTGACGGGTCGCCTGTATGACCTGTCATCCACGAACTATTTACCGTAGAACCTTAGGATATTTGTTTACGTAAATATGACGGGCATATTACCATCGTACCAACGCTTTGTTAACGGAGTTCCAGTGCCGTCCATATCTCGGCGTTCGTTCCGCCTTCGGGAGAAATATTTGATTGTTTCTGTACTTTTGACATTCGGAATCGTGTGGCTAGGAGCGCTGTTCTATTTGCCGGAGTTCAAAAGTTCCACGAGTGTGAACGATAGTGTGTATAATGTGTACAAACGTATTCAGAAAGCGGGGCCGGAGCTGCTGATGCCGCCTCCTCTGGCGCAGAATGAGTTGGGAGACTTTCCTGCGGGTGCTCATCACGGGGAGTCGCTGGACGGGGAGGATCCTCACGTAGCCGAGGACAGGAACCGTCTGCGAGCCAAGATAGAGGAGGACATGGGCATGAAAGTGCTGGAGAGGCCACAATTTGAGGCAGTGCCGTCGGCCTCCTCATCTAAAGGCACAAGTAAGAGGCCTGTGGATGCTCTCGAGGAGCCCGCGGCAGGAAATAATGCTGCAAGCAAAAGTGTGTCCCCGTCGGAGCCTAAATTGGAGGGCTCTGAGAACCAGTATGCAGTAGTGGCACTGAGCTCAAACGCTGATCCGGACGTCAAGCATAAACTAGGAGTTGTCAAAGAGGTAAGTAATTTTCATTGTAAAAATGTACTAATTTGCAATAAAACATATTCTCATTTGTTGTTTACAATTACAATATATTATTCAAGCGGAATGCAAATATTGAATTAGCAAGATAAATGGCTTATGTAAATGAGACAACTGTTATGTTGAAAATTTTATTCAATAGTTTATCATACCACTAGTGTACCATTTATTTTAGTTTGTTTAATTAAGACTACTTGAACAGTTATTTTAATTAATACCAGCTTATCAGATAGGTAACGATTAAAAATTAACTTTTGAGGGGCTAGCTTTATCAAACCATGTAATATATTAAAATAACAATTTCTATTATTTTTTTACAATATTGCATGAGTAACAATTGTAAGATGATGAAATAAATGGAGTATATTAGTAATATTTTCAAAGTAGTTAATTTAACAAATACCATTTACAAAATCCTATTCAATAAGGGTTGGTGGCACAGAACCACCCGTTACCGAAGTTAGTGTTTGATAACATTTACATCTTTGAATGCCTTTTTAATAAAAATAAAAAGAAATCAAAACTGGGGTTCATGAGCTACCTGTGTTTAATTCTATATGTGGTTTTAATAACACTACCTACCAGTGGCGGCTGGTGAAAATTTCTGCTAGGCAACACCAAGCAAAAAGAAACCTACCTTAACATTAGGTACTTTACTAGTAATCAATTTTAAGGAAGCCGGTGGGAATCGGCTTGTATGGACCAGCCACTGCTGCTACCTACATTATTATGGTAAAGATGGTATTGTCATAAGCAGAATAATCTTCACACAGTTTGTTTACACAGTTGTTTATCAGAACAAGCTTACAAAATCTTCAATGCAAACCTCGACACATCTGAAACTAAGTTTTCAAAATGTTCTACAAAACATGTAAAAAAATTATGTCTTATAATCAGAGATCGGACGGATTTGCGACATTCTTAGTGACTTACGTCATTTTAATGACTTTTAGTATGAGATGACGCACAAAAATCCGATCTCTGCTTATAATATCTCCAATTCTCAATCTTAGGAGAATCTTGAACTTGCTACTCAGGTCAGGCAGGCCAAATGCACAAGGGTCTTTAATTTTCAAAGTTGTCCACCCCACTATTTTTGTAACATGGTTATTTTTTAGGCGATTCATACTCAGAATCGCGAGGTCTTTCGATCCTGATAAGAGAGAAAAAATGTCCCAAGATTTCCATACATTTTTCAAACCTTCATTTTGTTACCGCCATACAGAATTTATAAAAAAATGGTAACGGAATGGGAAAAAACCTTGGGACACTTTTTTTCTCCTATTAGAAATGAAATAGCTTGCGATTCTGAGTGGAAACCACATAAAAAAATTCCAAATCCAAAAAAAGTGGGGTGGACAGTCGCCTTTGATATTATTATCATAGCTAGCTGTCTTCATTACTCTTCCATATTGGCACGAGAGAGTCAGTTCGATCAATGTTTAGTGCTACTATTGTCATTTCTGCTAGTCCCAAGTGTTGCTTCTGCAAATGTGCAGTATGTTCAAGTTACTCTCGAAAAACACTGGAATACTTGGATTTGCTATACCACTTGATGTAACAAGGTTCGGGGGACCAGACCCTTGTAAAAAAGGCCTCATTTTTATTATCATCTGAAGCTGGGATCTCAGGTTTTTTTTACAGAATTTTCTTTGCTAGATTTATTTACTGTTTGTGACTTAAAACCTATAACAGGATAAGCTGCATTAAACTTCACAAATTGAATATTGCCTATGTTAATAATTAATTTAAATACCGGACATTCTCGTCACATGTGAAAGTCAACACTTCGGTAACACCAAGCCAACACTGACATTGGTAAATTCACCCTGTGCATATTGGCAGGGAGTAAAAGCCAAAGTAGGAAAAAAAAAAATTTTTTTTTTAATAGCCTATATGGTGTCCCACTGCTGGGCAAAGGCCTCCGCTTCCTTTCTCCAGTCCTCACGGTTAAAAAAAAATATCTTAAAATATTGCTAAGTGTTAACAAGGCCTATTATTTACCATTACCCACATTAACTTACAGTCTATTCTGAGCTATAAATAGCCAGTCACGGTTTTTACTTGGCTATTGTTTGAAACGGTGGTAGACTTTGTGTTCTATTGTGTTGGAAATTGCTAACTAGCTGTGGATAAAATTATCTCACTGGGCAAGCTTTTGGTGTATACTATTGGGTTGGTATGAAAGTAATGAGCGAATAATAACCAATATTGTAATTTTAATTTAATTTATTATTTTAATCATTTATCAAAAATATAACGGCCTTCGTTATCTACTACTTGTCTCCATCGTTCTAGTAAAGAATGAATAGCATCGGCGAAGAAGTTCTTAGGTTTAGATTCAAAAAACTCAGCTATGTACTGTCGTAGATGGGCTTGATCATCGAACTTTTTTTCATTCAAGGCATTGCTTAGCGATCTGAACAATGCGTAATCCGTAGGTGCCAAGTCTGGAGAGTACGGTGGATGAGGTATCACTTTCCAATCTAGCTCCAATAGCTTTAGCCGAGTCACTTTTGCAATGTGTGGGCGAGCATTGTCGTGTAAGAAAAAACTTTAGCATGCTGTGGACGATTCTGACAGATTTTTTGGTTTAAATTTTCAAGCTGATTACAGTATACTGATGCGGTAACAGTCATTCCACTTGGTAGGAGTTCCCAGTGAATAATACCATGAATATCCCACCAAACGGACAGCATAACTTTTTTCGGGTGAGGCTCTGTTTTTGGTGCCTCTATTCCTTTTTCGTTTGGAGCTAGCCACTGACGTTTGCGTGTGTGATTTATATATAAGACCCATTTTTCATCTCCAGTGATAAGATGGTCCAACCAGTTGAATGTGCGGCGAAAAGACAGAAGTTTTATGCAGATATCG
The DNA here is from genome assembly GCF_023078275.1 of Leguminivora glycinivorella. Taxonomy (NCBI): domain Eukaryota; kingdom Metazoa; phylum Arthropoda; class Insecta; order Lepidoptera; family Tortricidae; genus Leguminivora; species Leguminivora glycinivorella. Next base: position 5,543,614 of record NC_062973.1, read on the forward strand.
GCACGGCGGTTTAGTTGATCTCTATCAAGTTCACAGATTCTTCTTCCTCTGAGATCAAGTTCGTGCGGTATCCAAACACTGTATTTGTAGTTTTTTCCCAACTCGTGTAAATGTGTTTCTATGGTGACATGAGAGCAGCCTAACTCGGTAGCAAGAGTACGACTCGTTAGCCTCGGATCTCCTTCAATTAAGGTTTTTAATTTGGCTACATCAATCTTCACCGGTCGACCAGACTTAGGTTGATCTGATAATGAAAAGTCGCCACTACGAAACCGCTGGAACCATCGTTTCGCCGTGGCCTCAGACACAACTTCAGGAGCAACACGCTGACATATATTACGCACTGCTTCGGCGACTGAATGGCCAGACTGAAATTCATATAGTAAGCAATGCCTTACATGCACTTTTAATTCGTCCATTTTCTTCCTTATATTAGCTCGGCGACAGCTAGTGAATGACTGACGAGAAACTGTGCGACTCGCCCTTTATATACTTTCGACCATAGAAGATTCTAGAACTCTTTCAAAAATTTTATGTGGAATTCAATCGATCGCTCATTACTTTCTTACCAAGCCAATAGTAAAATGACATATTTAAGGTTTATATGACAGATTTGAGGAAATGTGCATTAGGGAGTGGCTGATTTTATAACTAAATATATAAAAAAAAAATCTGATAATAGACAGGTTTACTTCATTTATTACTACCAATACACCTGAAATTGTAGGTACTTACAGAATTAGTTAGTACTTGACCCAAATAGAATTTCGTGTCCTTTTTCTCCCAATAACTCCAATAGGGGGTTTCTCCCAATAACCCGAGGGTCAACCCGCCATTTTATATAGAATTTACAGATGGCAGCCCGCTAACCCTGAGTTAAGTGGTTGGTGCAAGTGGGCCTATAAACTCTATAAAGGCGTTTTTAGGGTTCCGTAGCCAAAATGGCAAAAACGGAACCCTTATAGTTTCGTCATGTCCGTCTGTCCGTCTGTCCGTCTGTCCGTCTGTCACAGCCGATTTACTCGGAAACTATAAGTACTACAGTGATGAAATTTGATGGGAATATGTGTTGTATGAACCGCTACAAAATTATGACACTAAATAGTAAAAAAAAAAAGAATTGGGGGTGGGGCCCCCATACATGTAACTGAGGGATGAAAATTTTTTTTTCGATGTACATACCCGTGTGGGGTATCAATGGAAAGGTCTTTTAAAATGATATAAAGTTTTCTAAAAAACATTTTTCTTAAAGTGAACGGTTTTTGAGATATCAGCTCTCAAAGTCGTAAAAAGTATGTCCCCCCCCCTCTATTTTTATAACTACGGGGTATAAAATTCTAAAAAAAATAGAGGTGATGCATGCTAATTAACTCTTTCAACGATTTTTGGTTTGATCAAAGTATCTCTTATAGTTTTTGAGATAGGTTGATTTAACTGTAATTTTGGCAGGTGTATAAATTGACATAATAAGTTTATTATATTTGCTGCTACGGAACCCTTTGTGCGCGAGCCCGACTCGCACTTGGCCGGTTTTTTTTTTTTAATTTTAGTCTGCATTCATCATGCACCATATATCATTTGGGACAAGTCAAAATAACCTTTAAGGAAAAAGTCAGCTGAATTAGCTTCATGTGTGTTGTTTTTTGTTTTATCTAAAACTTGTTTGACGCTATGACCATCCATCCTATTTATGTTGCATAATTATATTCATTATACAATACCTCAGTATATTTAAGTCAACACTACTTACCTCCAGTTAGTATGCATTTTGGTATAACAGTGTTTTTACTTCATTATGAAGGTCAACATGATTATAACAGCCAAATGTCAAGTGTATGTCTTATCAAATTTAAAATGAATGTCTGAGACATTCCTATAGGTATAGGTACGCAAAAACAAACTAAACCGGGAAATTAATTGAGTGTGAATCGAAAGATTACTAGACAAAAAGAAAAAGAGTGCAACGTCATAGCAAATAAAACATTTCGTTAGGTTTTTTCAGCTAGGTTACACTGGCGTGCAAAAACACGCATCCATCTTCATTGGCGATTGGTCTCGTCAAATCGCATCGCATACTATACAATGAAGCGGTTCCGCATGCCGCTCCGGTGTGTAAGCAAGACATCATATAGCGGTGTCCCTCTCGCACACTACATAGACCGCCTAACGGCCCCATTTGACGTTTTATGGGGACTACGGGACTTGTCAGGAACGGTCTTGGTAAACAGGTGGGACACATGTGAGACTGTCGTAAACTCTTTATGGGCGGAGGTATAACACGAGATGGGTACACTTGCGTGCAAAAATGTTGTGGTCCTCTCCGTTTACGGTACCGTGTCAGTCCAAGCACCACAAGTTCTTATATTGACCCTTTGACCTATGTTGTAGAAGCCAAATAGAGAGGTAAAGTCTAAGACTAGTTTGACAGCTTAGCCTAGACCGACAGCGTTGTCCTGTGTTCTGTAACAATATTTTTACAGTTACTAAATTGTTAAACGTCAAATTTTGGCAGCCCAGATTACCTCATGATACCTACTTGAAGCCGTGCCATCGCCATTGAAGGACGAAATTGTTTATACTTTACACGTCTTAAGTGCGTCTTAATAAATCAATGCTCAGACTCAGTGTAAATAGGTGCAATTCGTTCAAAGTCAAAGCTCTATTTTTCTCGCGGTTTGCCACTAATTCCTCGGCCGATAACCCCAAGACATGTGTAACAAACGTTTACAGTGTTTACTTACACACGCAAAATTACTATTTAATTTTACACGGCAGTGTAAAGAAGTAGGTACAAGTCGAGGTTTTTCCCGCGGTCTGTCACTAATTCGTAGGTCGTTGACCTCGCACGGGCGACATAATAAGAACACATTCTCGTCTCGCGCAAAACAAATTGCATATACATACGGTTTATTATGTCAGCCTGCTAGAAAATATGCTTTTACTATATGATTTTGGTTAAATATTTAATTTTGGCCGCCAGTGTACAACGATACACCACCAATAGCACAGTATAATAAAGAGTTCTATCGTACAGTATGGCCACTCCTGCTTCCTGCTGAAAGTGCCGCCCACCCCCTCTCGGTTACCTCACAGTTACCGCCGGTCAAAAACGCGAAGTCGACCTGTCATATTTCACTCATACAAGCATAGTACGCGTTCACCTACACGAGCTTAAACTGTGTGCTAGGAATGCGCCTCTTTCATATGTTTGATCGCCAGTGTCCGAGGTGCGCCAATAGGGAATGAATTAAGGCCTAATAATAATATCTACCACCCTCGAGTACTGTTACAATATCGTATACTTGATCCGATAGGTACATGAACTAGATGGTCAGACGACATCAAAAAGACGGCAGGGTCGACTTGGCATTGGCACAGAACCGCCGCATATAGAACGGAATGGATATCAATGAAAGAGGCATATGTTCAGCAGTGGCTATGCGAATATGCTGAGAAGAAGAAGATCGCATTATTAAAAAAAAAAAACTTTTAAAGTATTTAAAATTATTTATGAGATGCATATATTTTGAGAATAAGAGTATTCTTTTTTGTTATTATTATTACGGTTACTAGTACTCGTATCTCGGCCGACGACATTATGCGTAACAAGTATGCACGCATGCATATCACGCAAATCGCTCTGACCCATATGTGCGGAACAAAACTTCTTGATCTTGACGCAAATCGTACAGCTGACTTCAGGAATTCCTAACTGGGGTCATAAATCTGTGGTTCAATTTTATGAAACATTTTTGATGTTATTAAAAACGTATAAGTCGGATAGAGAGGAATGGAGAAAGATGATCTGCTGCGCCGACCCTAAATAATGGGAAAAGGGCAAGGGAATGATGATGCTGATTAAAAACGTATACCCTCTAGAGACTAGGTTAACAATTAGCTAGTTATAGTAAGATTTTTACTCGATAATATTTATTCCGCTTTGAATTTCAGTAAATACTAAATAGAGTGCGGTTAAGAACAGAACCGCCTCGTTTATTGCTGAAACTTTGAAACCTCAACGTTACGAGAAACTTTCGACACTTCCAAAACTCAAACACTTAGCAGTTTCGATTAAGAAGTGCTTTGTTTATAGGCACTCAAGTACCGTTGACGTAGATCTAAAACTCTTGTAAATATTTAGGTAAGCCCACCTATAAGACGATTCTGAGCAACATCGATCTTTTGTTTTTAAAGTTCATTCAACTCGCTGTGCCGTTGGCTTAATGCTGTACGATTCTTTTATCGAATTTACGACTCTAGACGCCTTTTGTGTTTCAATCCCTGAAGACTTAAGTGCTTATTCTATTTATTTCCAGCATCTAAATTGATTCTTAGAATCAATTTCCGAAGCAAATGTCAATCGGATTGAACGACCTTAATTGTGAGGCTATAAAACGACGAGAAAGCATTTAACCTATTTAACAGTGACCCTGGGTTCAAATCACGGATAGAGCGAATGTTTATGTCATCGAAGGATTATTTTTTAATTTAAATAAATGAATATCTAAAATCCATACTAATATTTAATTGTAAATGGGAAAGTATGTGTGTCTGTTTGTTTGTCCGTCTTTCAACGGCAAAACGGAGCGACAGCGACGAATTGATGATGGAGAGTGGCTACTTTTTTTCTCTTTCTAACCCCCCACTTCCCTAAAGTGAGTGATGGAAGTTTGTATGTAGTATTCCACAATTTTCGAATTTAAGTGAGCGAAGCCCCGGGCAACAGCTAGTATGATATAATTTTGAGTTTTGACGTATGGCCATTATTTCTATCACTTCGATCAAATAGTTTAAAGGTTTAGGACACCTGACGTTTTAAATGAGTCTACCTCTAATACATTCGTTTCGGAAAAAATATTTTCAAAATTTTGCAAATATCTAATCTGACTCAATATTGCAAACCCACTTTACAATACCGGCGTACATGTACAGCGAATGTGTGTCAATTCGAATGTAACTTTATGCAAACGTGTAACCGATACAGATGTCAACGGCGCTGGGAATTGGATTCCGATGTCTGCTGTCTTGCCTGTCTTGCACCGATGTTCTACTTTCGAAGATTGAAAACGTTACAGTCTCGGAATGCAATAGAAGGGGGTGGGGGGGTACCATGAAGTACTAAAGCCGTTCCGTTTAGGTTGAAACTTTCTGTCGATGTAAACTGTAACGGCTAGTACTTCATGGTAACCCCCTATAGCACCCTTAGCACATGATTGGCGCGAGAGTACGAGTACGAGGGACTCTATTGGTTCCCATAAAATTTTCAGTCATAATGTATCGTTTGTCCACATTTTCGTTAGTCATAATTTGATTTTTCTCTGAAACGCGTAACTTTTCAGGATTGCCAAAAAACAAACATAACCAATCCATAGATTACCTTAATAAAAACCCTGAAAAGTTAACCGTTTCTGAATTATGACTAATGATAATCTGGCAATCATTACATTATGACTTGTGATCATTATGTCAAAGGGATCCGGTTTAGCACACATTGCTAATATTGCTATGCATTAATAATAGACACTAAAAACAATATGTAGAATCGTTAACAAATAGTTAAACAAATTTTATTCACTGAAATGACCCCGGAAACCGACGTTAAAGTTAGGTAATACCCGTTTAAATATACACTTGAAAGTACCGTGTTATTAGAAGAAAATTGTAAACATAAATTTTAATGGTCACCACAGTTTTATGGTTCAGTTTAGTATTAAGTAAAGCTCTTTAGAAACGAGTAATAAAATTTTATTAAGCTATCAACATTATGCTAATTTAACAGACAGAAAGTGAAATTATAATAATAATGTGTCTATTAATAGTAAGATAATAAAAAATGTTGTGCTTAGCTAAATCCGACATATATAAAATTGTATGTAACTGTTCACTTTGTAGGCGTTAGTGCCCATGCAGTCGATAGGAGTCCGCTCGCGGCATCGGTGTGCGAAAGAAATATCGCTATATGCGTGATTAGTGCTGTCTTGCTCCGACATCAGAGCAGCACGCAGATCCATGTCAGGATAATCAGTAAGATTATTGCGCTGCATAGTACAATTATTACTCCAATGTCTCCCTACCAGAAATAATGGGGATAAGTTTTTTAGAGCACAGCACTGCTCTCTCAAAAAATCTACCAATTATTCTCTCTCAATTGCTCCAATTATATATAATTATGTTTTTCTTTTTTTTCTTGTTTTGTTTATTTTTGTAGAACAAAGTGTTTTGTTACTACTACTAATTGATTTCATTCGCTTCAATTATTAATCCATGTAATGATTCGAGGTCATTCACCCCAATTTTGACACCTAAATGTCCTAAATCCGGTCAGTAGCAATTACAGACACATTAAGAACAGCTACCGTTTAAGATCACTTTTTTATACGTCGAGCGATTTAAAGAATTATACTTAAGCAGTATCTTCCAACGTGTAGTTGGATGTGTCTCATATTTGGTACTAATTTACAAGTGCTGTTTTGGAAAACTCAGAAAAACCTGCACATGGAAAACTCTGAATCGAAAGAGTTTCGACTAGGCTAAACCAGGAACAAATGTTTTGAAATATTCGTCTTACACGTTTGTTTGCCACCGTATAAAAAAAAACCGGTCAAGTGCGAGTCGGACTCGCTCACCGAGGGTTCCGTACAAACTTTCAATTGTTGAATCATCAAAATGTTATTCATAGAACTCTACAGATTTGACTAAATCCCTCAAGACTCAATTTCCCACATAACAAGTAATATTTTAATATACAATTTTATTGTTAGACAACGTCCAAATAAAATCAAGACTATTCGACTTCAATAGTTTACGACTTACGACATGTCGCAAGGACGCTCCTGAACCGACCTCATTATATTAGGAAAACCGCGATGTAGGAAATGAGCGTTCAACGTACAGGGACATCTATCGGCAAATTCAGTAAACTAATGCGCGCGAGCTAGTATGGAAGATGATGTATATGGAATAATTGTTTATTGCGTGAACCGATTTTAACCATTTTGCCTCTTTTGTATTCTTGCGTATTTTGTTAAAAAATAGGGGTACAATAAACACCCGCAAGGGTGTAGAAATTGAAAATGTAAATCTGAAAGGTTTTTATAAATAAATAAAAAGTTTTCAAGATACGTGTACGATTTTATTTTTCCTGTAATATTCATTATAATAGCCATGTTTGGTGAAAATTTAATAAATTTATGTTGATAAACTTCGGAGATAAGGGGGGGGGGACGGTATTTTTTTTACATTTTCCTTCAAAAAACATTTTTTTTCCACAACCAAAAAATTATAAAAAATAGTTTTGATATGTACAATTTGAGCTCTTTCTAACGATACCCCACTTGACCTAGTTACTTGAAATTTTCAGTTTGCCCCCTTTCATTTTGGCCATTTTCTATCATTTATATTAATTAATTAAAAAAAAAACTTTCAACTTGTAGAGGTTCACAATGTTTATAACTATTCCAAATTTCATATCGATAGCATAAGTAGTTCTCGAGATATTTAACAATGTGACAGACGGACAGAGTCGCACCATAAGGGTTCCTGTTGTACCTTTTTGGTACGGAACCCTAAAAAGAAGTAAGAAATAAGCTGGGTCGTCACCGGTTAACAAACAGCACCCAATCAGTCACGTATTATTCCTCGTGTACCTATGTGTAATGTAAACAGTCCACAAAGCCTGTCCACAAATATAGCCGATTCCATTTTCGTGCTTTTGCTTTGTTCTACGGAAATACACTAGTTTTTGTTGTAAGCAGGTATACTAGGTATATGGTGTAGGTAGTGACTGAAATTTCTAGCCACCTACATATATAGAAAAAAATCATGTTAGTAGTAAAGTTCGCAATAAATCTGTTAAAAATATTTTTATAGGTTTCAGCAAAGAGGATCGAGTATTATAGAGAGTTACTGTCAGAGTAAAATGTGTAATCACAGTACATAGACTGCCGTCTCTGTACACAAGCTTAGAACTTTTTAACCTCAGTTTTGACAATTTGGCCCATATTCTTAGCTTGATATGTATTAAAATGTCAAATACTCTTATTAGCGCCATCTAGCCGAGCGTTCCCCAAAGGTGTAACGCCGCCACCTAGGCCACCGTACCTTTTTCTCTATGGTTTTGAGGTACATTTTTTTCTTAAGATTTTATCCGTCTATACGGAGTTACATATGTCTTTGGCTTTCAGTAATCTTTTCAGCTAAGGGTTCAGCAGTCATATTTATTCAGTTGGTTAAAGTAGAGTTTGACCAACTTATTCATTTTATTTTTATTTATGAATATGGTCTACAACAACAGGGAACATTAGAGCTCCGCCGAACTTAAAGAAAGAACTTCAATTAATATAATCACTTCCATCGCGGTTGTAATTTTAAACTCAGGGCCGTTTCAATTCCATACTTGGGTGCGCTTTTGTCGTTACACTTTTAGAATCGACAAAAGCACACCTGGCATTCAAAAGAAAAGCAAAAACTGGTGTATAAAAGAACTGTCCGTCTTACTATGGTGTTGGTGTAACCATTTCCTAAGTTGGATTAAATTTAGTTATTTACATAAAAATCCATTGAATTTTTTGTCAAATATTGTCATAATGAAAATGAAAATGAAAATCTTTATTGATAACAATTGTTATATGTCCATATTTTGTTGCCTAATATTTATGTCTCTATGTATATGTCATGCATTTATCATAATTTCTAAATTAATCAATCTAGTACAATTTTATTGTATTACTTACATATTTATTACTTACATATTACATATTTACATATCCAAATCGTTAAATACAACATTAAATTGCAAGTTGAATGTCAAAAAACTCATCATAATTGTAGAACATCTTCTCAAGAAGCCACTTTTTAATTTTCGATTTGAATGTTTCTGTGGAAACTGCATTTCTAATGTGATCGGGTAATCGATTGTAAACGGTGGGGTCCAAAGCAGTAAATAGACTTCGCCGACTTCTCGAATCATATAATAGTCCCAGGCGTAAATACAAGCTGCTGTCCCAGGCCATAGTACCTACTACCTACCTACATATTTAGCTCACTGTCCGGTATATCGATTGTAAAATGGATCGATTATAATATGTATTTACCTATTTATAACTTGGTTTTACTTTTACTTGTTAACCTTAAGCTTACTTCCCCTCTATTGTTTCGAGACCCCCTAATCCAATTCATCAAAATCAGTGTTCTTAAAATACAATCAATCAAACCAATATAAAACCAAAAGGATAAGATATCAAGTACCCATTAGGCAAGGTTAGTAACCATACCGCTAAGACCCACTTCGGGTTATCGAGACACGCTTCACTATTACTAAGTACCGGTAACGGTACCTCTCTTGGTACCGTAACGTCGTATGTACAGGTAGGTGCTCGACGTTTAAGACGTTCTGTCTGTGAGGTTGGCGTTGACCCGATATACATTTACCGCAAAAAGTTGGACGAGACGAGCAGTGTTAAGACTGGTAGCTGAAGTTCGGTTCGCTGTCATTTATGTAAATAGCTTCAAGTGTAATCAGTGTTTAGATTTTACTGTGTCTCAATAGGTTTTAATACTACTCTCGATGATGTTCCATAATCGAAATCGAAAGTGTAGAAATCCTTGACACTCTAAACATACATAAATGGAACTCTTCAGAACGCATCGTTGGAATTGATCTATACTGCTTATTGCACTATGTAGTTTCCCTAACAAATACAATGTCTGGATTCTACTGTTCTTTTTTTATTCAAGAGGGTTTTTCGAACTAAGTACCTAACCCAGTTGACTCTTATACTCATAATTTCAGTAATCAAAGGCAAATGGGTTTTCTTTTCATGGTTGCAAATAAAAATAATACGCTACTAAACTTAATAGTTTTTTAAAGATTATCTACAGTCTTAACTACTTAGTTGTCTTGGGTTCAGAACTAAAGACAAGTTAACAGCTATTGACACTTTCCGAAGCTAATACTTTCTTCTTAAACTTTGTTTCGGGTACACATTCATTATGGTCTTAACGACAGGGGATCCCTAATGTACAACCTATAACTACCTATATTCGTTCTGTTGACCGTAAGACAGTATTGCTAAGTTGGAAACTTCAATGCTAGATTTGGCAGCTTTCAGACTTACTTTCCTGATGATAAAATGTGTCTTGTGCCCACTGTTCATGTTTTTATTTAATTTGGTATTTATGTGCGGGTCCACTTTCCATTATTCGATTGGGCTATAGTTAGGTGGCAAATTAACAAAAATTATCAATTGAGCTGATGATGCAGACAAAGGCGGCCATGCCATAGGAAACTATTTGATAAAACAATGCAACCTGATTGTGTTTTGATTAGCTAGAATTGTCTTAATGAGTTCCTTCCGTAATAAAAGTATATTCCTACATAATTATAGCGATCTAAGCCTGTGTCAAAAATGAAATCTGTGCATACATATTCCTATGAACTTGGAAACTTTTGCGTCCCGTCTGTCACGTTAATCCGCCAAGTTGGCAACACCGTTAAAGGGAATGGCCCAGATTTCACTTTTCCCCGTGTGATGACTTGCGTAATCGTCGAAAAGATTAGGGCCGTTGTTTTGTGGAACGGTTAGCGTCATTCATACACTTTGCGTGAACTATGGTCTGTTGAAACTAAGAGGTTTTCTATTCTTGGTGTTACGAAGATTCCTCGGTTATACAATTATACATAGCCTTATGCTAGTTCGTTAAAAACAGTTCCAAAGATCTACGCTTATTTATACGTCGCGGAACTCGTGGAATGTAACCACAAAATTAAAATTTTGAAAAAAAACCCGACGTAGCCGACCGATTTTCATGAAACATGGCTAAGAACACTCCGGACTAACTCAGCTTTCAAACTAAATCTAAATCGGTTCAGCCGTTCCGGAGCTACGATGCCACAGACAGACATGCACGTGAAACTTATAATATCCCATCCTTTTTGCGTCGGGGCTTAAAAAGTACAAAAGCATAAGCAATTATTCAGAACTGACAATTATCGAGATATCCTTCAAAGGTCTCTCGATATCCGTGCTACACAACGATGTATCTGTGATCCCTTTCCAAATCTGAACATGAACGCGTGCCCTAAATTTCTATAGTATGTCTTGCAATAAAACAAATTTCATTGAATTAAATACACACATGTTAAACATAATTTCACTGTGTCTAATTTCTTAGTGCTACCGTATCACGATTGCATAAACTTGATCAACCGGATCGACTAATTTAAGAAAAACAAACAAGATACTTAGCCGCCGTAGCCATCCACCATGAAAAACGCTGTGAGCTTGCAGTAAGTACTAAGAGGGCATAATAATGCAGTATATTCCAATTACATTGTAATATACTGCATGTCCCCCGTCGCATGGCACTTTCAAGAAAGAACCCTCGAGTCATCGGCCCTACTTACTATGAGCACTTACCTGCCGATCTGAGAAATGAGCCATGTGACGAAGCATTTAAGCGCAAATTGAGAAACCTTTTGTTAGATAACCCCATGTACTCTGTAAACGAGTACATGGATTTGAATTTTTAATGACCGATGATATAATTATACCTATATTTCTCTGTTATATAATATTTTCTTGCTTCGTGATAATTTGATGATATTGTAACTTAATTTATTAATTTTATTTAGCTTGGCATGTGTATTTTCTTTCTTTGTAAATGACGATCCTCATTTGGGAGGAACAATTATTTTTATTTGGAATTTATTATGTAATTTTTGACGATCATGATGAGAAGATAAACATAATTTTGACATGTAGCAAATTTATAGTGTAATTTTTATCATGAAATAAAGAAATCTAATCTATCTAATCTTTGAAAATTAATTTAATACATATTGCAAGTTAACCATCCATACAAAAACTTTCATGATATAATCTTTGAGTAGTTATCCGACATACACACCTGCTGCGTCGCTCGATCGTGCCATCATTGGCACATAACTATCCATTTCTATACCGTATTTCAATTTAATAAGACCCATCATCTGGCATTAGTTTCTTGTTTATCTATACGTATCTCAGAAGCAGTACACGATCGACTAGCCGAGAAAGTAAAAGTATGATTTATAGTCAGCGTAATTTTCTACCGCGTTTGCTGTTGTTGACTATACGAGGAAAAAACTACTGCGATATAAATATGCGATACGCTCTAATGATATACCATCGTCCGCAGTTAACGTATCCGTTAATAATTTTGTCGTGTGCGGAATACTTTTTTCTCAGATTAAGTCTGACAGAGATGAGTTGATTGTGATTGCTGTTATTATTTGTATGTTTCCTAATACTAGCTATCTGTTGCGTTCTCTTTATTATAACGTGGATACTTACCGAATTGCTTGTTAATGTTTATTCAGTAGTCAGAATACTCGTAACTTAAGAATTTTGACCCTTAACCTACTTGTTCGTGTTGCGCCGACTGTGATGTGCGTTGGTCTGTTTATTGGAATCTCTTTGATATGCAAAATTGCAAACTTATACCAACATACTAACTTTATTGGGCTCAAACATTGAAACTAAAATTTATACCAAGGTCCCAAGTCCCAAATAAAACCCCCCATTAACACCTAATCTTAAAGAAAAACTTACTAAAGACATCCTCGAAGACATCCCTTTGTTTGAATTGAGTACTTTCCATAGAAAGTGGAGCGTCGCCGTTGCGTGACGGCCTGACGGCGACAGTTTCACTAATATGAATACATGGTGGTATCGGTTACTGCATTAGACGACGTCCTAGACATAGAGGCATAATTCTTACTAGTGCATAGAAAGTTGCTGGTGCGCATATGGCATATATGAATGTCAATTGAAGTCCATTGATATTGATACATCTACTATTGTTACTACTAATATCGTTATTTAGTTATAAAACTATGGGTCTGCTTGATTTTCAATCGCCGGTTATAGGAACGCTAGAATTCTTGATTGAAACAATACCTAGAATCAAAACCTCACTTTGAGTAAAATGTTTCTTATTAATTTGACTCTTTTTTTTGATCCTATTGGGACCGTGCGCGACGACACACCACGTGACAGGTGACAGGTGACCATTATGGACAATATTGTCGCCGCTCTCAAGCGAGAAGTAAGTAAACATTGTGAAAAAATTAATGAAATCTTGTGTTATTTTACTATATTAGACAATTTTGGACGATAGTGGTTACAACATTATCGCCAATAACATTAAAATTGTTGTTTTCAGTGAGAAATTAACAAACTGGTGACTAAAACGGGGTTTCGTGTCATCGCTCACAAAATCATTTTCCAACCTAAGACGATGAATAAAGACAAGAAATTGGTGCCAGCTGGGCATTTTCTAGAGATTGAAGAATTTTTTCCACCATTTGTACCTATGTGCAATAAAGTATTAATAAATCATTGGCTTTTGAAATTGTTGATCAGTTCACTGCTATGCTGTCATTTTCATAGGCTAACTATAATAGGTATTATAAATATCATTTACAGGGTACAGGGTTTATTGTAAAATAAAAACAAACTAGCTATTATAACTTTTAATTAGGTATAGGCTTTTAATTAGGGGTAGGGTCGACTGTGGGATATGGGTTAAATTGTGGCGTAGGCGAGAGGCTGGCAACCTGTCACTGCAATGTCACAATTTTCGTTTTCTTTCAACCCCTTTTTGCCAAGAGTGGCACTGAAACTTGAGTAGTTCATGTGCTCTGCCTACCCCTTTATGGGATACAGGCGTGATTGTATGTGTGTATGTGTATGTGTAACTAGGTATAGTATACATTACGAAAACTTGTTTCATTTACTTGAAAATATTGGAGGTTTAGCAGATATCACATCAAATATGTATTCATCAATGCGATGAAATAAGTTTTCAGGAATTTTATTTAAAATGTGATAAGCCTTCAGCGGATGGACTACTTCTGATTTTATTGTTCTCGTGCTCCTTCGTCCGATTGTAACCTCGATATTTACGCATTTTCGTCAATCCGTTTCGATTTGTACACAGGAGCACACTTAAGGAAACAAATAAAATGATTTTGGAACATAACTGGGATTGGCCTCCACGTCGGCTTTTATAACTCCAATAAAATTTGCACTATAAATTCACCGTAAATTCAATTCAATACTTGTATCAAAAGATTACGCACTTTTAAGTAAAACTTCAGAGGTTGGACGACACTTTTCTTCTTACGGCAACTATTCACTTAAACGGTGGTTTCCTTTCCACCACGGTCTTGGAAATAGCTAAAATTTAGTCGATATTTTTCTTGAAGTTATTACAATTCACCATAACAAATTTTACTAGGCCCATATCAAATTTATCTCAAAAACGTAGCGTAAGTCAGCGACTAAGATGTCAATTTTGGCCGTAGTGAGCGCTGTGATCGTTTTAGCTACCCCCTCCACCCGCTTTGCACCCTGCCAATTGAAATAGATCTTACTCATTCCTAGCATGACTGTTCTAAATAAAACCTAATAGCGATGTGATCGTACCTACATTCAACTAAATTCCTTGTTTTTATTTTAGACACAGATTATTTCCGCAATGATCTCATGTTTGTCTAATCCATACTTATTATTATAAATGGGAAAGTGTGTGTGTCTGTTTGTTTGTCCGTCTTTCACGGCAAAACGGAGCGACGAATTGACGTGATTTTTGAAGTGGAGATATTTGAAGGGATGGAGAGTCCATAGGCTACCTTTTGTCTCTTTCTGACGCGAGCGAAGCCGCGGGCAACAGCTAGTGCATTATATAGGAATTATAGACGACACTCCGCATATAAAATCTCATAGCTTTATCCTCCTATTAATAGTTTTGCGCGTGTTTCTACCCAGCTAGTTATTTCTAGTAGTTACAATCGTGCAGGCTCATAACTTTACGACGTGTAGTTATCGGCAGAATCGTCGGCCCATTACGCCGCAGTGTGTGGAAATGCTTGCACGATCATCTGTACTGTATTCGCATTCGCTATTTGTAAAATCTTACATGCCAATCTAAAAATACACCGACATCAGAACTATATCCGAAAGATGTCATTCAGTCACGGCTAATGAGCGAGCAAAATATACGATGTCAGTGGGCATGGGCATAGAGTATATTAAACAATATGGGTATAGAGTTATCAGTCAAGATTTTCGAATGCAGCGCCATCTATTATTAAGTGACGACAACTTTTCATGTGACTTTCCACGCCTAAAGGTTCCTTATCCCACATAAAACATTGGACCCTTTAGACATGGAGCGCCACATTTTAATGGCGGGATTTTTGAATAGGTTTCATTATGAATCTGAGCAAATAAACGAACGTATTTTCCAAATTCCAAGATTAACATCAAAATATACAATTGAATTACATTGAATTACATATAATTAACCATAGAATGTCATTCGCTAGTTTGCAGGTGGTACAGCGACATCTAGCGAAAAAATTGGACATCAAAAAATACTTATACATTTTACGACAAGTTATTACCTAGTTTGCGGGGGTAACAGTGACATCTAGCGAACAACTTGCACTACAGCATATAATTGTTTTTCACGCCCTCGATCGTTGAGTTTCCTAAACATATCCTAAGTACATCGGATTTACTATTTCCTTTGACTGAAAACACCGTGGGCATGGGTAGTGACATTGAGACTTAACTGACAATTCTGTGCTTATTTCTGGGTTGATAAGTAACATTGTTACTCAGTGTCAACATTTCCTTGTTGAACTGGCAATGAACGGCAAAGAGTCACTGTCGGGCGACAATTGTCACTGATATGAAATTGGCCACAATGACATCCTCATGATAAAAGTGTAAGTTAGAATTGGCACGTGTTTCGTGTGGCATGTTGTTGTTCACAGTTAACAAACACGCATTTAACAAATTGCTGTACTTTCGCAACTAATTAGATGAATTATTTAATTAAATGACGTGTTTTACTCTACTACTCGTCCACACTGCTATGCGTAGTTTTATGAGGGGCTTGCATGATCCATTGCATCACTTCTGGATTGCACGTTGGTTAAAATATTATATTAAAGCCAACTAACTATAACTATTTTAACATCATGTTGATCATAATCTCATTGGGTAATGGGTCAAATTTCACTATTAACATTACAGATTTTTTTTTTCTTTTTTTTTTTTTGACCGATACGTCGTAATCGGCGATGTAGTACTTAGGTTAATCTTAACTTTAACAGTTTTAAAACTTATGATGAACCTGGATTTTTGAATGATGAAAAGGTGTCATTGTGTCGCTATTGTGTTGTACTATGTGAGTTGTGCAATAAAGAGTATTGTATTGTATTGTAAGGACGTACCTTCGCATTTGTTTGCCATATTTTCTCAAAGAAACATGCAAACCGTGGTCAGATCATCGAATCTTACTCGTATATCCTATCTGATCTTGCCACAACACATATTAGGAACATAAATTCACAAGATAGACTATAAATAAACTATAACAAACCATGGAAAATTGGGCATAACGGAGTTTCATATTTATGTAAGAATGTAAGTCACATCCGGGATGTTCCTAATAACTTGACGAAAATGCAAACTACTCTCTTGACATCGAGGAAGTTACGGATTGTTCTGGAGGAAGCAAAACACTGGGGAAATTATTTACTTTCAATAAATTGTACATCAAATCTAGGGTTTGCAAGATCCGCCGATTTTTCGGATCCGGATATTTCGGATCTCAAGGTTTGCCGGATCCGGATATCCGGATATTTCAAATAAAACGGATCCGTGTTGAAAAGGTCACTTTTTATAGGGGTTTCGTTAAATCAAAGCTGCTGTTACCGAAATAAAATAATTTAAACTCACAAAACGACATAAATATAGTCTATTATTGGGGTCCATATTGGCTCATATAAAATTATTTGATATAAAATTATTGTTTATACCGATTTGTGCTCCGAATCATCATTTCTCATAATTTTACTTATCATAATTTTGTTTCATTATTATCAATAGTACTCGAAAGAGGCTCGTCTTATAGCGTGGAAATCGGAGCTCAATGAAGACTCGCTAAGCATTACACCCAACGAGCATCTGCCCCCTGGTGCGAGAGAAAAATGGGCGACCTGGAAATCACTAAATAGATTAAGATCGGGGGTAGGCCGATCTAAAGATAACCTCCTAAAATGGGGAATCAACCCGGGACAAAGTGACGCATATTGTGAATGTGGTGAAATACAAACAACGCAACATATGATGCAATGTTCCCTGTGTCCAGCTAAGTGCACTGCAGAAGACCTTATAAATGCTACCCCCCGAGGGTTGGAGGTGGCAAGATATTGGCAAAATATTATTTAGTTTATAACTTATGATCCCTTCACACGATAAGAAGGATCAATAGTACTACTATCACTGTTCATAATAATCATGTAGTCGAAAATTTTTAATCATAAATTCTATACAAATATTTAATAACATTCATAATTTTGTGTTTAAGAAAATCATTCATCATAAATTTATTTAAAAAGTTTTGGGGAAGTTCTTGTGCCATATACACCGTGTTTCACTTAACACTAAAAACCTGAAAACAGTTTGTTCAGAATCGAGAGTAGAATCGATTGAGCTATATCTTGATGGGGGTAATATTTTTATTTAAATTAGTATTATTAATTATTTTTTACGTGCCCATTCTATTGTACTCGTAATACAACATTGTGTATATCGCATTGCTAGAGGTTGTTTACCTTTTTTCAGTATTTAGGGGTATTAATACTGGCCGGTTACTTGGACGATTATTTTTTCCGCTACTAGTTTGACGTTGTTTGTCAGTTTAATCTTAATGTTTATCATAAGTCATAACAAATTGAACTCGTACCTAATTACAACCTTGTCATTTTGAATATTGAGTTTATTTGCTTACTGCGATTACCTGTCCAATTTGAAGTTTACTGTGACAAAGCTTTAAAGTGTTTTACAGTGACATCTTAGCTGTCTATTGGTAAACCTTATGTCGTTGCAGTAACGTACACAAATAAATAGTGTTATGGTTTATGATGGTAGTTAGCAATTATTTTATTGAGTGTAGAGCTAAAAGTCAAGTAGAGCTGTACAGAAAATTAAAAATTCAATTAAAAAAAAAGTAACGATCAGATTAAAAGATGAATACTCTAGATGAGTTTAAAAAAATAAAAATCAGTTGGGGTGTCTGAGGTTTTGAGTGATACCGGAAACACCGTGTATAGAAGCGCGCTTGAAGCTTTTACAGTGGCATATACAATTTACATTAAAAATTCGTTTCTGGTTCGCTCACGGTCAACCTAACACGCTCCTCCTCGCTACGCTCGTCGTCGCACCTAACTGGACTGTCACATGTGATGTCTGTTCTGTTAACAATAATATAACGATAAATTATATTACTCGCAATCGTTATGATCAATAAGTATATAAACATAAATATTAGTATAAAACGTATTTATGATGAATGACATTATGAACATCATTCGAAGTTACGATAGTTATTAACATAAAATTGTTATAAATAATGATCGTTATGATGTAAAATTGTATGAGAAACATTTTCGGACTACCAATAATCTATATAACAATTTTATATGAACTTTGGCACCCCTATTATTGCTTCATTAACTTTTTAGATGAACTTTTAACATACAATTGTGTCGTTAACTTCAAACTCACGTAAATCGATTCGGTTTTAAGGATGATTATACAAGCAGAATGGATTTACCCGAGTTTGAAGTTAAGCGACACAATTAATGTCACTCCCATTGTAAAGCACAGCATATAACATTAAACAGTAGGCCAATATTTTTGCTTTTACATACATAAGCTAATGCAGGGTAATTTACTGTTGTTCACTAATACCTCCGTTTTACTGGCGTCTATCCGTAACCACAGCCAATAAATACATCCATGCGAAATTGCAGATGTAGGAAAAAATATAAAAAAATATAATTTTATTGCGTTACACGTATTAGACGTGTAAAATATGTTACACATATTTAGTTATCATGTACCATTTTCAATTGTTTTTCTGAACTTATGTGCAAAATGTCATTTGATATTTGCCAGTCGCTTTTCAGTGAAGCTCTAAGGCTGGCAGCGCACCTCCAATCCTTCTGGTGTTTTGGGTGTCCATAAGCGGGAGTGATCGCTTACCATCAGGCGACCTGTCTGCTAGTTTGCCTCCCATCTTATTAAATACAGAAAAAATTGGATCTGGATTCAGCTTATACTAAAATAATTACGTATATAATTATATTAATTACTTCCATGATCTCTAATCATCAATCTAATAATCTCATTCATCATTAAGCTTAAAAACATCCATGGCAATCGTTTCTGCTTTATAGAGAATTAATAATTTATCGTTATTCCTGCGGGATGCATCCAGTTAGAAACGAAAGCAGTTTTATAAACAATGGTCTACTGTTTATTTTATTTAGTTTGTTAACATATAGTTTTATGGATTCATCGCATGGCGTAATGTACCAAAGCTAACCTAGCTTTATATTCTGGAGTATTTGAATTAAATAAATGTGAATAAACATTTTAGGCGACAAAATACAGGAAATAATTCATCAATTTCATTCGTAAATTCTTTCTGGCGTAGATAGATACCCATATTTAACGGATCCGTATTATCCGTTTTATCCGGATCCTATGAGACTTCGGATCCGGATCTCAAATTCAACGGATATCCGGATAATTCGGATATCCGGATATCCGGATCTCAAACCCTAATCAAATCGTTACACCTCCCTTCATCGTTGATTAGATAAAAAAGTTATCCTTGTTTGCCACCTTCATGGTAAAAAGGTTATATTGACACAAGATTGTAGATTGTAGGTTACCTTTAGGATGTTCATAAGTTCGTGACTACACAAACAACTTTGTTGACATCGGCGGAGTGAAGGATTCGCACAAAACTGGGCCAATTACCCCACAAGTACTATATTAATAACTCCCTGTGTGGTGGCGGGTTAAGAATTTCACCCCCCCCTTTCTTCCCGTGGGTGTCGTAGGAGTCGACTATGGGATACGGGTTAAATTGCGACG
The DNA here is from genome assembly GCF_023078275.1 of Leguminivora glycinivorella. NCBI lineage: Eukaryota > Metazoa > Arthropoda > Insecta > Lepidoptera > Tortricidae > Leguminivora > Leguminivora glycinivorella. The sequence continues at coordinate 5,563,617 of NC_062973.1, forward strand.
AATAGTGACACTGAAACTTGAGTAGTTTAATGTGCTCTGTCTACCTCTTTATGGGATATAGGCTGATATAGGGTGATCGTATGTATGTAAATAAAATAAATAAATGTATGTATGTGTATATTAATTACAAGTATACCTTTTTGTCTGAAACACCGTCGAGAAATAACCAAATACATACATTACCTAGGCACGTAAACGCGGTTTATGAGACTCGACGGGGTACGGTTGTGTGATAATATTTAACTGGATTTTTCATGTCACTGTGCACAAACGTAGGCACTAAGTATATTTTTATACGAGTGTTTTGTAAGAGCACTTAAGTTATTACTATACTACTACTACTACTACTACAGTGGCGAGAACTCAATTTTTATATTTTTACTAGCTTTTGCCCGCGGCTTCGCTCGATCCCTTCAACTATACTCTAGATACATACAAAAACAGGTTTGTAGTTTTGTACACAACGTTTTTGACGGCTTGCAACTAATTATTAAATTTGATTACAAATTTTATATAATACCAGGGGCGGCTCACTCCGCGATTCCATAGCCGCGCTACAAGTACATGCGGGCGGCCGCGAGTTCGCGGCCTAATCAGGGGTGGCTCGAATTCTCACGGAACGCACGTTCGCACTTTCTATTGTTACTATACGTCGCGAGTTTTTTTAAAGGTTCATATGCGATATCCGCGTGTGGAATGGCTAATAATGCTTAGTTAAATAAACATCATGAATAAAATAGGACAATATTACACAGATCTACTATTGACTATGTCATTTATGCCCCACGGAAACGTTCAATCAGGCTTGTGACGTTGGGACTTAAACAAAAATATATAAATACTGTATATATACCTAGAAAGTACCCAAGACTTGAATATAATAACATAACATTTTATTTGAGTATTATTATTTTTTAATCCATAGGCAACCCTAACGTCCGACGCTGCGCACGTGCGGCTCGTTTCTTTGTAATCATTTTGTAGGCATTTAAAAAGGCGGCATTTCGTGAACTTCAAAGCAGTGGGCCTTCTGTACTTGTACTATTATATATTCTGTGATAATACTTTGATGTTTATCTAAAATCAAAGGTTATTTCCGTCGCTATAAATAGCACTATTGACTATAATTCTGTTTTTCCAATTTAAAGGTCACATTGAGACGAAATTGACAATAATGAATATAATGATCATATTTTTATAGTGATAAAATCGGAGTATCACATCACGTCAACCATCCACAAAGGTCATAATAATGCAGTTGCTAAGTACCTGCAATTATATTTGTGTATTTCTCAGGAAGGATTATTTTTGCTATAGGCACTTATATCGTGCGTATTACCTTCATAATTATATTAGTCACGAATTGTAAATAAAGGTGTTTACTTACTCGTATACTTTTAATCAATGTAATCATAATCTAGCTAGAGTAGCTAGACGTGTTTAAATTTTGTACGCAGAAGTGGCACTAATACTGATTTTAGTATCCTTGGATAAAAGCAATAGAAAACGACTTGTATGGTAGCAGTAGATAACGGCTTGTGGATCCTTTGAGCATAAAAAGTGTAAATTTTCTGCCTTTTTTTCAGTGATAAAACCGGCTAAAGTATCTTAAATAGCACAAACGAGTAATGCAATAAGCTTCTTTCCCTCTGGAATTACACAATAATGTGCAAATGCGTGGCATATTATATTGAATGGTGTTTGTTTATTGTATATGTTGGGTTCGTGCATAAAAAAGTCGTGCGATAAACGATTTTTATCAGCAGTTATACAATAGGGTATAACGTTCAACGTGTGTGGTAACGTGTATGTAATGAAAATATGTATTGTTAAATTATGAAAACATATTACAAAGAAGAACCTGATCAGTGAAAACATACAAAAAATACCTTAGTCAGTTCGGAAAGACTATTGAATATCTTGGTCACACTGGCTTGTTTCAAAGAGAAGGTTTTCTGTTACACCCGCGATCGAGAAACATTGACACTATATTATGCTCCTTCAAAATGCATACAATTTTAGCATTTCTCTAATTCTATTCCAAGTAATTTGCTATCTCACTAGATCCGGCAGTCTTTCTAGGAGAGTTCTGTACAATTTTTTGGGCCGAAAGCCTCCATGATAGAATGTCGTTACATGGTGGCCCATTTCAAAGTAGCAACAAAAGATTATTGCAGTACGCATTGCTCTTTAGTGATAGAGGACTTCCGACTTTTAACACTGTCCTTAGATTATCTTTATCTCAATACTGTCCAAAGTAGATTCAAGTTGAGAAAAATATAGGTAGTGTTTCTGTAAAGTGAAATTAACAGGGTTTACAGGTATCAGCGCAGTGAGGTATGAACCGTAATCGTAAGTGGCGGTAATCTCGTTAGCCACGCCAGCAGTTAACCTCCGGTACAATGCGAATAATAACGTAAGCCTACGTGTGTGGGCCGCACAGTATAGCTTATTTATAGGGAGAATAATAGACAATCCGTGTTTTAGTCTAACATACAGCGTAACTTATACAAAAGGTCAATTTGGTATTGATGTTTTACATTTCCGGAACAATGCATCGTCAACGCTATGAGAGAATATGTAATAATACAGAAGGCTCACTGTCTACGCCTCCAAGGACCGTATTCCGCTGCCTGAAGATCGTCAAACTATATGGGCCACCCCTGCAGGGACCTGTATGCTTTTACTCTATAGATGTGATTGAAATTAGTATTTTATTTCTGAGTTTTCTGACTGTACTTCTTATTTCTATATCAGGCACTTCTCGAGTTTTCGAGAAGCAACATGCCAAAAATATATTTACACGGTCTATGACAGATGACAATAATGACAATAAGGTAGTGTATACATATTATTTGGAATATTGTTTTATAAAAGTGTTTGTGAACTCGACTGTATTATCTACTAAGAAGTCCAATTCATTCCCTCCAGAATCATTAGATCACATGCACATTATTTATGAATGATGTATATGAAATAAAAACATATCATTCAAGCTGTGATGCCAAATGCTTACTGTGTATTTTTGTATGTGTATATATAACACGCTATATCAATCCATTGGAATCGTGACTTTTTTATAAATCAATGAAACCGACACCGTAAAAAAATTCCGAAAAAAATTTCCGAAATATCGTTCCAATAGAAATTGATTTATTAAAACGAGCGTCAAAAATATTTTCGGTCGGCGTTTATGTTCCGATATATAAAGCTTGAACTGTATCGACATTGAAATGTTTATTTTATACCAAAGTGTACGGAGTTCATTGACCTGGGGTATTTTTAACAAGTTTTTTTACAATGTTTTCATGAATAGGGGCTTTCAGTCAATAGGACTGTAATGAATTACAAGTAAAAGTAATAAGTTATATTTGGATTGGGTAATGATTTGGGTATTTTGGGACATTTTTAACAAATGGGACTACTGTACTGATAACATTTACATGTTTACCAATTTTATACCGAAATACATAGAGCTTTAGATGGGTTTACAAAATTGTTATATACCTCATCTCTCCATAGTACAGCGAGCATAATCTTCACTTTGCACTTTTGCCTACAAACTTCTATTCAGGTGCATGACTACATTCTTATTATCTGATATAGGTATTGTAGGTGTAGGTGATTGTGTTAAGTTGATGTGTCGGAGATTGCCATAATATAAAACAGAGAAGACAGCTGAAAGATAATGACTCGTATTTACACACGTCGGATAATCAGAAAGAAACATTGGCTTACTTTTGCCTTGCCGACTTCTGTAAGACCGAGTTACAGTACGTGTAAAAACCGGCCAAGAGCGTGTCGGGCCACGCTCAGTGTAGGGTTCCGTAGTTTTCCGTATTTTTCTCAAAAACTACTGAACCTATCAAGGATGCTGGAAATTTTCCTAGAAAGTCTTTATAAAGTTCTACTTTTGTGATTTTTTTCATATTTTTTAAACTTATGGTTCAAAAGTTAGAGGGGGGGGACGCACTTTTTTTTCCTTTAGGAGCGATTATTTCCGAAAATATGAATATTATCAAAAAACGATTATAGTAAATCCTTATTCATTTTTAAATACCTATCCAACAATATATCACACGTTAGGATTGCAATGAAAAAAAAAACCACTCCCCACTTTACGTGTAGGGGGGGGGGGTACCCTAATAAGACATTTTTTTCCACTTTTTATTTTTGCACTTTGTCGGCGTGATTGATATACATATTGGTACCAAATTTCAGCTTTATAGTGCTAACGGTCATTGAGATTATCCGCGGACGGACGGACGGACAGACAGACATGGCGAAACTATAAGGGTTCCTAGTTGACTACGGAACCCTAAAAAGCAAGAACTAAAAGCGACGAATATTCTATAAGTAAATTGGTAAGAATTTTATTTGTTTCAAACACGAATAAAACAAAGGAAATGCTAGTTTATTTGGTTCATGAAAGATTGAAATTACATTGTAACAACTATGTACATTGTAATGTACATTGGGTCTCACGAGGTTAAAGCAGCCGATGTATGTCACCCTGCACGCGAGCCCAATCTGATTACTACACCAATTTGCGCGCCCGGGAAACACCCAGATTAAATTTCATGTTGCCATTCATTGAGTCATGTTCCTGTAGCCGTACGTAGGTAGTATTTTGTTCCTTTACCAAAAAAATGCTTACTTGGTGTAAGAAAATTCCAGATTGTCAGTAGCTGTTGCAGTTGACAGCCTACTGCAGCGGAATTTATGTTCTTAAAAATTGTGCACATTTCGAGTGTTTTATTTGTCCACTTTCGTATAATATTTGTATTAATCTCGTGTGTCTTCCACAGGTACGTATTTTCGAGAAAGATGCATCGCATACACCCACAGAGTAAGTCGAATTTACAATTGTCATTCAAAAACAAGAAAAAGATACACCAAAACTCAATTTTTCCATGGGAACTTAAACTTTAACGATAACTTTTTTCCCATGATAAAAAGGGGTGTCTGGGTATATGTAGATAGATGGACATGGACAACATATTAGGAATGTGACGATAAAGAAATGTTGACGAGTCAGAATAGCGGACCGTACGACGTAGATTAAAGGGTGACGAAAGAAATTCTTAACGAAGTTGCTCTAAGGCCTCGCCTTCAACTCTTCGCGGTTCAATACGTTCTAAATTTTAATCTCCTACAACTATGCACATAATATGTCGGCAGCTTAGTCCTCCTAATGCGTAGTGTAATTAGCAGCGCCGGAACTCTTTTATTGGCCTTAATGTCCGGACGGCTATGGCGAGCATGGGTTATTTCCTCGTAAAAATGATAATTTAACACCCAGCCAGCGACATTACTCATTTGCGTCTAGCCATGTATGACACATCAGACATGTGTGCTACGAATATGTTAATGTACTTAAGTTCGTTGTACTTTATTTTTCCTAAAATAAAAGCTCGTACAATGTTTACAAGATTACAAGACATGATGATGGGAGGCACACAAAGCAAGTTATTGGTCAAGTTAAGGATATAAAATTGTATTGTAGCTATCGCGCTAATCGAAGACATCAATATCGCGTCGGGTATCTTTGGGTGACAATATAAAATGTCAAAATTAAATATTTATATATATTTAAAGTAAACTTGCGTACTAAGATCTTACACAGTACGGTACAGACTTCAATCCCAAGAACACTGGTTTGTAGTTGCGTGCCCTATTGCCTATATCACTCGACCACACAGCTTATAAAGATTCAACGAACCATAACAATTATTGGCATTAATAGCAAATAGCAAAACTGAATCATAAAGTCACATAAATTACCTTTATTGAGCTTTAAATTATCGCGATTATTTACCGTGAATTTGCAATTCAATTTCAAACATTAGGATATCCTAGACTGTTTCTTTTAAACCAATGAAATTAGCTACGCTGAGAAGCTTACGACACCAGTTTGACAGGCATCGAGAAAGCGAATAGCTTTCGATAGCATCGACTATTTTCTAGCGCAAAAAAACGCACGTGTGATGTAACTTTTTTATAAAAGTATGCACTCGTTTGTAAAGGAAAACAGGTAAAACAACTCGCTCACCTAATTGCCATAGACCAACTAATTTCGTTTTCGTTTAGAGACAATCTGTTTTCCGACACTATGTGTTCCGTTTTTAGGATTTTGAGCATGGAATGGAACTCTAAAAGACTATTAGGTTAGGCTGTAAGACGTTGCAAATAAAATTACATTATTTCAAACGACATTGCTTTGTCTAGTGCGTGAGGCGGTTGAAAATTTCTGCTTTAATTTTTTCTTTCGTGGTAAAATATAATCATGGGCTTCGGTATGCTAACCTGCGAACCATACATAATTCGTAATTGAAATGATTACCCGACATATCACTCGATACACGCACGAAAGCGTGAAATTATCTACATATGCCTATTCGACTGAATTGAAAATTAATAAAATTGTATGTTCATTTAGCAATTGGATTATGACGGCAAATTTTCTAATTTATGCAACTTAGGTCGCCACATTTTTAGCGCAGCTATTACCTAATGATTTGTCGCGCTTTATTCCTTTGAATCCTGAAGGATTCGGATCCTGAAGTGTGATTACCTTATTACAGCGGTTCTCAAACTTATTTTCCCATGGAACCCTTTTAGAAAGTAAAACATCTGACGGAACCCTTAATTTTTTTTTATTGCAATCTTTATTTTAATAAGCAATCATGATAGTAAAATCTAATCACTAGATTCTAATGTGAGGTATTACATGGAACTGTTTTTTATATTTTAACAATTGGTTAATATGTATTTGGTTTTATGGAAGAGAGTTGAAGTTGCATATCAGGTACCCAAAATTCACACGGAGCCCCCAGAGAGGCTTTGCGGAGCCCTAGGGGTCCGCGGAGCACACTTTGAGAATGGCTGCCTTATTACAACACTGTGCTGTCACCTTATTTCCCAATGCGGGAAATAAATTCGTGCATTTCATTCAGTCATTTTTTCCTCCACCGTTATTCTAACATAATCAATGTAATCACAATCCTATTAGAACTTTAATATATGCCAAATATTATATGTATGTCATATATTCGATATAATCGGTTTGGATCGGACGTTCCTAATACAAGATCATCATATCGTAATATTATCGCAATAACATTTTACTCACATCGAAGCATTGTTAATCTGTGCAATATTGCCTTAGCTAGTCTTAAGGTATTTACTTCAATTAGGATTCTAGTGGCATTAAAGATTCATCGTTCATCCTTGACTCCATGCATAATTGAGCGCTCCCGCGCCACCGTTTAGCCAGTTAATACTCATTCACAATTAAACTGTAATTGTTAATGTTCATTCCATACTATTAGCAGGTGTTTTATTGTATAGGTATGTGTCTATAATTGTCCATTTACAGGTTTGAATAAAGGTAAGAAGTTGGAAAATTTCGCGCATTGTATAGTCTAGGAATCATTCATTTTATATGAAAATTACCTGTCAGACTTGGGGTCATATGAAAAAAAGCAATATTTTGGGACGTTAAGTTTCTAACACACACTGGGGCCCATTTCTCGAAGCTACAAGTTACAATTTACAAGCGGTAGTCAATGTCTAATATGACAAGTTGGAAAGATACTTCCGCTTGTAACGTAAATTTTAGTTTTGAGAAATGGGCCCCTGAACCTTTAAAAATCTTATTTCTGGTCCAGGAAGGTCTTGTAATCACGCCATTTTATGACTCCATGCATAATTGATCGCCACCGTTTAGCCGACTCCGAGCCGTTAATACTCATTGAAAATTAAACGGTAATTGTTAATGTCCATCAGGATATCCCGTAACTACCGCCTTCCGTCCACCATTCGAAGTTGTTCAGCTCGCGTCTAGTGTAATTTGACCTAAATGTCCAATGGAACTGAAAGGATATTTTACATTGGTCCATATAAGGCAACTCTGTAAGCTGTGTCAAACCATGGGATGCTGTTCCAATTGCCTTGACCACAAGCGAGTGCTGGCTATAGATGTCCAGAAGAAGGTATGCATGCGATGAATGCGATTTACAAATCGAGAAATAATTTCAGATCCGCACTACTGATGGCTGGATTTCTGAACTGTTGCGACGTCATTTAGAGACCTAGACAGACGGATATCTAAGCAACCGACCAACAGATCGAACGGACTTCTGCTATCAAACATCGATTTTGTTAGACATGTCCGTTTTCACATTATCCGATCCGATATCGGATGTCGGAAGGATTTCAATGGAAAAATCCAAGATGGCGCCTGTAATGTATGGGCTATCGGTCCTACATCCGATATCGGATCGGATAATGTGAAAACGCACTAAGGCTTGGACAGGCGTGATAATTCTTTACGTCGTATTTTGGTAGTAAAACGTCAGGTCAGGCCGGTAATTATATTACTAACATGGATTGGATGCATTCGTAAAGTTAGCCCCGAGGCGAACGTTTCATAAGCATTGGAGATCGCTCCGCTGACCGCAACCGCTCTGACTCGGACCCTTTGATACCGACGGAAATGGCGGTAAACTTACACCGGATAAGGGCCCCCGTCCGAAATAAATGAAGTAAAGTTTCCATCCGGTGCCGCTGTTCCTTCAGTCGACACGAGTAACATCTTTAACATAGGTATTTATGATTTTACAAGCTTTTACGCAACTGGACTGGAAGTGGGTAATTGGGTATGTTCTGGTGTTATCGTGCAAGCTAAATTAGACCCGCTTTCCTTTACTTGTTTAAGCTGACTCGTCACAATTAGCATATGAAGGTAAATTGGGTGAAAATACTATATGAATGGTACCTACCATCGACCGAATCTGCCGATGGACACAGATAAGGATTTAAAGGATGATTTAATAAAGGAAAGTGACGATACAGATATGTTTATAAATATTATGGATAACATAGTCAGCACCAATAAAATGTAATCAAATCTAATGAGATGTCTTGTTTATGGGAAGATATACATAACTACGAGTATGTACAGAAATCCAAGGGGTATGCAGACTCTGTGGTCGTAGAAACTGCTAGCTAAGTGACATCTACTACCTACGCCTGACTACACGGAATTTATAGTCGCGTTCTTGACTGTTATTGCCGCGTAAGTGCAAAAGCGATAAGCTTTTTATCCACACCGATGAATAAAAAGGCCAGCATTATTGCCCTGTTTGAATAACTAGCAAATGTATATAAATCTATAACAATTTCAAACAAGAAATTGCTTTATCGATTCAGAATCATTCCGTAGTTGTCGAAGGGCGTAAACTAATGAATACCTAATAACGTTCGAAGAATCAATTTGCAAAAGAAATAACATAACTGTCACAGCGTTCAAAGGAAAAGTAATAAAATGCTCAGCCAAATTCCCGGGTAACGAATTTGAAAACGAACAATTTATCCTCGACAAAGTATACGAATGTCCTTAGGCAAGCTACAGGGCTTTTATTTACACGACTTACAGCGTCGTTTTAGCAAAATACTTAGTACCTATAAATATAATTTACGTTTATGCATAAGTTCAGCTAGAGAGACTCCACTCCATTGAATAGTTGGATTCAGGGTACTTGAAAGATCGCGGGACATTTTTAGATGAGACTAGACCAGGAACAGGATAAGTGGCGTACACGAATCCTACGCTCTGCAGTGGGTGGCAGCAGGAATCTAATGGATACACGAGTAGGTCTTTATATAAATTGGTTCTATGACTGACATGTTTGCTAAGCAATAGGAATTTTAATGAACTTTTAACTCGGGCAAGTTGAAGCGAGTCAATCAATAGGTAAATTAGGGTTAGTAGGTATAAAGACCGTCATGAGACAGCTACCACTTCTTTCGTCGCTTTTAATTCTTGCGTTCTAATACAGCACATGCAGAAAGTTGCTATAGAGCAGAAGAATAGAAGCCCTTCTGTTCTGATTGTCCCTAAGCGAATTACTTAGGTGTTCAAATTCGAGAATTCTTATTTTGGTCTTCCTAAGCAACATGATCAGTCTACTTCACATTATTCTCGAGGCCACGTGACTCTGGTCCGATCTACAACTGGATTCGTCCACAATTTGAATACGTGGCCAGGAGGCGAATCCCATCCGTCATACAGATACCGGGGCATTACCCTTGCTGATCGCGTCTTTTGATGTCGGGCTAATGTGCGATAACGATAAATGTAGGGCGCGGACTAAGAGGGTGAGGGTAGGGTTACATGAAAACACCTGAAGGATGATTTTGCTCATGTCAGGTATACCGATAGGGATTTGCTCGGATTTACATGATACCATATTCTCAATCCCGGAAATTTCAGTGTCAAAACATTCTGGCTTTTTATGTAAGTAGAGATTTGAGCAATGTATTGCAACGAACGGATATAGGTAAAGATAATTTTGAAAAATATAGGATTTGAGCTTCAGCTTCCAAGGCATAGGTACGTGTTGCCACTTTCAAGTAAACAATTCGTTCATGATATAACTACGTGACTATGATGTCATGTAATCCAATATTTAAATAATTATATTCAGCGATGTTTCGCTCTTGATCGGAAATCTACCCCCTGATTAGATTATTGTCTCTTATTTGTGTCTACGTCACGTTTGCGTTTACGTCACGTCACATAGATACGTGAATGTACGGAATGTGACTCCTCGCTAAAATGCAGTCGTTAGTATCATATTACTTTATGTTTTGACAAGTCACGGAACATGGTTCTGCGATATTGGTACGAATACCTATTTTTCGATAAACACGACATTCTTTAACTTGAACCTATTCTGTATTGGAGCAGGTTTATTCGAACATTCGACTTTAATCGACATTTTCAATTTTTCACATAATCTCGCAAGGTAAATGTCAAAGTAAGCCGACATACTGAACAATTTTTACTTCATCTGGCAACAAAATTTCAATATCATACTGTTAAATACTCTTTAATCTCTGGTGTTGTTTCTTACATGTCGTGACCATATAATATTTTATTACGGTTTTGAGGCTGCTTCTGTAGGTTACATATTTTACTACCACCATAAGTCGTAAGACGAATAATAAGTTGAATAGTCGAAAAGACAAGACTGGCGATGGCGTGGTCAATTCATTACTATAGACTTGACACTTTTAACCATCATTTTGCACCCGTGTTATTACGAACTAACCAAAGATTAGCACAAGCGTGCATCATTCACAAATATTTTTATATTGTCCCTAGATGCTCCGAGAAATTTGTACAAATGTACCAAACCTTCATAGGCTTTCTGCACCCTAGTCGTGCCGAAAGAGTCCGGAGTAGGTACTTAATTTTATTGACGTGAAGTTGTAGGTTTTCACCAACCAATGTACACACGTTCATATGTATGTATACATAATTATGTTTGTACATCATGTGCCTGAGCCTCTATTATGAGTTTTTACATACATAAACTCACGCCAGTAGTCCCAAATGGGGTAGGCAAAGCATATGAAACTGCTCAATTGTGTCGCTTATCTTCAAACGGGTAAATCTATTCTGCTTTAAGATTGATTATGTATAAAAATATATATATAATCTGAAAGAGACCTTATATCAGAATGGATTTACCCGAGTTTGAAGTTAAGCGTTGAAATAAAACGAAATTGTGTTTCAGTGACAGGTTACCAGCCCATCGCCCACACTACAATCGAACCCATATCCCACAGTCGACTTCT